>NC_138730.1:37929053-38111553 GCF_965113295.1 Leuciscus leuciscus | reverse complement strand
TGTGTGGAGTGCACCGTTCCATTATCTGAAATACGCTTGCAAATCATTTGGCATGGATAACCAAATCTTCCCCACAAAAAGTTCACATGACAGACCTATTTAGCTAACATATTTTTTAAGTGTTTTTGTTTCATGTTGTGAAACCTGAAGATTTGAAGAAGTCACTCAATTTTAATGAACATTTGTAGGATCACTATGTGCATTAAAAGACGTTTGAGGGCCAAAAAATGGATAAGAAATAGTTTTAAAACCATGTCAGTGGGCAGATTTTGTCAATACCTGCTCTCTCCTCATCTCCATCACTCTTTCTTTTTCTCAGTCTCCTTATCTTGCCCTGTTTCTTCCCCTCCTAAAGCAGAGCTTTGACTGATAGTCTTTTCATTTCCATCTGTGTCAGTGAAGAAAGTAAACATAGGGTCAACTGATATTTCGTCTATTTTTTTTTTGTCACATTGACAATTGCTAATTATTACATTACATGAATCACATAAATTGGCCTATTTTCAATTCAAAATGGCGAAATTAGACAAAAGTTTATTAGTTTGCCAGATTATTTTTGACGGTCGTTTAACATTTTTATCCAAAAACAGCTTTCAAATATGAAATGGTTAGTTTAGCTACTTACATCTTATCTCGCACGCACTTTATGACCGTTTACTGTGAACATAAACCCGCCTACTTTAATTTGATTGGTCATCTCAAATATTTTGACATTGACGAGCGGTGACAGACCAATAAGGCTCAGAATAGAATATTGGTGCTGTGCAATATCTTTACAGCACTAAAGTGGCATTAATACTATATTAGGCAATTATTTCACAAAATATATTATATACACCTCGAATACCTCATAGCTGGCTACGGGCGAATGTGTGTGCAGAGCACAATTGCTGGTGAAGACTTATTATTGGTACAGTTATTTAATAGTTTAATATTTAATCATACATTTTACTTATGATATGATTCCATATAATTCCATGACTGCATTGTTCCTATATATATTACCTACACACATAAAATGTCCTGCTCCATCTTTTGACCAAACAGATTATTTTAAGTTTGGAGCATAAAACAAATGTATTCAATTCATCTATTCTACAGAATTAATTTACAATCATGATAGAAAATGCATAACATAGTGTCTCTTCTCCTGCCGTCATTTCAAAGGATTTGTGCCAAATTGGATAGACTTTGAAACTCAAGGAGATCCCACTAACGTTATTTGTGAATAGTATTATGGGATACGATTCAATTG
The DNA here is from genome assembly GCF_965113295.1 of Leuciscus leuciscus. Classification (NCBI taxonomy): domain Eukaryota; kingdom Metazoa; phylum Chordata; class Actinopteri; order Cypriniformes; family Leuciscidae; genus Leuciscus; species Leuciscus leuciscus. Next base: position 38,110,298 of record NC_138730.1, on the reverse strand, counting down.
AATTGTTTATTTTGGCTAGCTGTGCAGGGAAAAAAATATAGGCCTACTGGTGAGATGCAATCATAATTGGATTGAAAACTCTGGTGTTTAATGCAGTATATTGTACAGACTGAATTGTTTTTAATTACTCTTTCTATCTTTCAAACATAACTTTGCTTTCTTGTTTCCCTCAGCAGTGCTTTTCCCTGATTGGGCGTATAAACCAGCGTGCTCTCCAGGCTCGCGGCAGGTGCAGTTGTGGCACTTCCTGTTAGAGCTGTTGGGGCGTGGCGAAGGCGGAGCTATCACGTGGGGCAGCGAATGGGGAGAGTTTGTAATCAGAGACCCAGAGAGATTGGCTAAACTGTGGGGGGAGAGAAAGGGCAAGCCACACATGAATTATGACAAACTCAGCAGAGCTTTAAGGTACATGCACTGACTACAATCCATACACATTCATACATACAAAGATTAAATTATAATTTATATATATATATATATATATATATATATATATATATATATATATCAAATATAAAATAAAAAGAAATGGCTGCTAGAAAATAATGAACAATATTGATATATCAACCTCAAATTCTCCTACAGTATATGTTAATATAATAGCTATATTTACAACTAAATTCTATTTTCAGCATAAAAATATATTACAGTATGAATTTCATATGACTATCATATTTACTATATATATATGCGCAGGTCCTGTAATGTCATGTGCCTATTATTCCAATTATATGTGCAAACATTCATGCATACAAAAGTAACAAATGATAGAAATACATAATTTTCTTGATACGACATAATTTTATGAAGAGACAAATCCATTATTTGACAAATCTGTTTTTTCCCCCTTCAAATCAGGTATTATTATAACAAGCGAATTTTGCACAAGACCAAAGGGAAACGTTTCACCTACAAGTTTAATTTCAGCAAACTAATCTTAGTGAATTACCCAAGTTTTCCAACCTACCCACAGGTACGTGAGTGTTTTTAAGTCTTTTGTTGCATAGTGGCAAATTTGACTTGTGCATATTATAATTGTTTTTTTCCCCTCATTCAGAATACAGCATCTGTACCTTTCTCTGCCTTTCCTTCTCATCTTTCCTTCTACAACCCTTCTAATGACAGGGGTAAGAGTGTCACTGCTGACCTTGGAACAATCAAATATTGCTCATTTGAGATGTCATCACTAATTTAAGCAAATATCAATGCTATTTAATGCTATGATTTGATTCTGTTTTTAACAGTGACTTTTTTTCTCTGTGTGCATGTTTGTTTGTGTACAGCTGTGCAGTCAGTTTCTCATCCCCTTCTGCTGCCATACAGTTTCCCCAAACCCCTCCCCTTTCCTCAGGCACATCCAATCCAAAGGCAATTTCCCCTCTTTTCTGGACCGCCTTCTTCAGTGACTAACCTATCAGAACTCTCCTGTCAGTCACCGGTCAACTCCAGCCTGCAGTTCACCCAGACTTTAAACTGGCCAGTCAAAAGCAGCACAGAGTGGCCTTTCAACCGAGTCATGGGATTACAAGAGAGGATTAAAAGTGGAGCACAAGACAAAAACCATGACAATGAAGACAAAAAAAAATTGTGATAACATACCATGCATTAGAAGTTTTATTGTAATTATTATTGGTTTTATCATAATGATCTATTTTTTTGTTTTAAGTTTATACATTCCCACTGGATGGTGAAGAGCAAAGCACTTTATATATTTTACACTATACTTCCACCCTCTCCTCGGGTCAAATTCATTTTCTTTTCATTTTTTAAATTTGAGTGTTATTCAGAGTGGTACAAGACCTTGTCAGTTTTGTCACATTTGAAATTGGAATACACACACAAAAAAATGGACTGGATTCAAGGAGTTTTTGTGGTTGTAATAAAAAATAAGTAACAAGTCCTTCCCTTGCAGGTAAATTTGACCCCTATAGGAATGAATGGGAAATGGGGAACATGTTTTTGTGTCAGAAAAAAAAAAAAAAACGTGCACAACCCAGAACACACACATGCAAATAAAGGGCAGAGACCATAGAACATCCCACACTCACATAAACACACACACCTAGAAATGCCCATTAAAATAATGGTGCCAGTTCATTTACTCCCTATGGAGTTTTAAGGCCATCTCGTAGCAATATTCATTAAATGCCATGTTATATTTTTCCCACATGAGGTCAGCGGAGACACCCAATGCATGACTTTGTAAACTGAATTTTGCATGTACTGCAGTTATTTTGGATTTAAAGAATGTGAAAAACATGCTTGATGTTAATTTCAATTATTGTTAAAATATACTAATTTAGAAATCAATAAAATAAAATCATAATAAAAATAGAATGAAATAATATAAGCTGCTTTCTGGACAAAAACAATGAAGAAGTGTAATTTTAATACTTCGGGTCATTTTGACTCGTGAGGGAAGGATGTGTAATTCAGACACGAGGAGAGTATAAAGGTTTAACAAAGTATTAAGTTGATTAAACAATATATGTGCAAACAACAGAAGTTTCTTAGTATACCTAAAACATTTTAAAGCAGCCAGGTTACAAATTATTTTGAGTTGAATCAGCTAGTTGAGGCCACTAAGGGGAAAAAGGAAAATGTTATAAATAAAATTAGAGGCTTATAACTGATCTGACATTAGAGCCCAACCCTCATGTGTCACACACAAGAGTTACAGATAGAATATCGGAGCATCCCAATTCAGCCTTCTGAAGTTTATTTATTTGTATTAAAGATTTGACCAAGACAGACTCTAAATATTCATAGTAACACATTGCAAAACTAATCTGAACCCTATACCCTTACTGAGCTTTGACAGACACAAAAGCACAGTACCTTTCTGCAATGCATGTTAGAGCTAAAGGGCTCTGCAGGTGATGAGATCACATGGGCTAGACTTTGTGTTCTGAGATCCAGAGATATTGGCTCAGGACAAGCTATGAAAAACTCAGCTGTGATCTGAGGCAGTAAAAGTGACAGAGAAATATACTGTTACAAACAACAGCAAAAGTTGATACGACAAATCTGTTCCAGATCCTGCCTACATTACTGATAGGCTACATAATAAATATAACATACAGATAGAGTACAACTTTCTCTGTAGGTATGTATACACACACACACACACACACACACACACACACACACACACACACACACACACACACACACACACACACACACACACACACAAATATCTTATGATTTCAAGCCTTGTAGAGTTTTTCATTCCCAGAATGACAAAGAACAGGGGCTCCTGAATTCCTGTCCAAACTCATGGATCCATTTGTTAGCAACTGAAAAAAAACAAATTATTTTTACCATTAACATTTATCTTTCAATCTTCTGCTTTTCTTTTCAAATGATTCATGGCTGAATTGTTTTCACCTCAAACAACGATGCTAACACCACACACACAAAAAGGCAATATTAAATGAAATTTAAATATATGAATATACATTTATTTATACTTTAAGGATACCAAAAAAAAGTTCAAAAATAATGTCATCAAATCAGCCAATTATATTTTAGATTTATCAACCCATTTATTTAACATCTTACCCAGGCGCGGAGTTTGCGGGGGGGCAGGGGGAGCATTGCCCCCCCTGGTGAAACGGGTAATTGCATAAAAAAAAAAAAAAAAATTGCATTTAAAAAAAAAAAAGAGATAGCCTATTATAAATATTTTAAATAACACAAAACAACTAAATGGTGGTAGGTAATCTGATTTCATATAGGCCTACTGCTTTAGTAAAAAAAAAAAAAAAAAAAAAATTCGGGGCTCTGGGTCATGTGACTTCACATCGAAAGCGACATTACGGCTCACCCCTATGCTCTCACCTGAGACCATTATCGACGCATATGCAGGACGCAAAAAACGAAAATTACTGTTGCACTAGTCTGGACAATGTCTAGGTCTGTAAGTTTTATTTCTCTGCCAAATAACTGCTTAAGCTGGAGAAACTCAACACACTGCTTTCAATATGCTGTTCAATATGTTTCAAAAGTGGAGAGTATTGTGTTCATTTTTCCCTCTCAAAATGTTTTAAATGTTTCATGAAGTACAACAAAATGCGAAATATAACTTGTTTTTTAATCACTCTCATTGCCACAATGTGTTTTGAAAAAAGGAAAGAAAAACCTTAAAAATCTTTTCGTTTTGGTTGAAGATAATATTTTAACAGTGCAAAAGTGGTCCACATTTCATTGATCCTAATTGTGTCCGAACGAAGATGCGATGCAAAGTCCAGTAGTGACGTTCTACCTGTTTACAAATATGATTGTATTGTTGTACTGTTTTTTCTTGGGTTAAAAATAAATGTGTTTATTTAGCATGTTTGTTTTGTCCATACAGTATGTGCGAGTTCCCCAATTGATAGGCCATGCAGGACCCTATGGAAGCTTGTTTAAAAGATTGCATTTTAAAAGATAATTGCTACTTTTTATCTCACAATTGCGACATCTCGCAATTCTGACTTTATTTCTCAGAGATATAAAGTCAGAATTGCGTGAAATAAAGTCGCAATTGCGTGTTATAAAGTCAGAATTCGGACTTTTTTTTTCTCGCAATTGCGACTATCACGCAATTCTGACTTTATAACACGCAATTCTGACTTTATAACACGCAATTGCGACTTTATTTCACACAATTCTGACTTTATATCTCTGAGAAATAAAGTCAGAATTGCGAGATGTTGCAATTGTGAGATAAAAAGTCCAATTCTAAGGGAAAAAAAGACAGATTTTTTTTTTTTTTTGGACCTCAGAATAGTTTATATCTCACAATTCTGACTTTATAACACGCAATTGCGACTTTATATCACGCAATTCTGCGTAAAAACATTTTTTTGCCCCCCCTGGCTCGAATGTCAAACTCCGCCTATGATCTTACCCCATTTGTTACCCACAAACACAGGGCATCCAGCGTGCTCCGTATTCCAATTCACTTCACCATTTCTGTGGAGATTGTACCAAAGCACGGCTGAACCCTTCAAGAGCAGAGAGAGGATGCTGAAATTATTCTTTTATTTGTAATTAGTACTTAAATGATCCTTATATAAAAACACAGAATTGAGGGTTTACCTTTTTCGGCTGCACTGAAACGCCAACTTTAGGAAACACAGTGGCGCCCCCTATCTCCACATCACTCATCTACAGCAACAAAACATTTATATGGATAGTTACACACTATAATAGAAATACTGTTTAATGCCATTGAGGCAAATTGTTTTTCTGACAGCTGCACTTACACTGCCAACTTACATAAATTAGGAATGTAGCAATCCTGTCATTCTCCTCCTCCTGTGAGGTCAAATATTCTTCAGTTAGTTTGTAATTATTTGACTGGTCAACATGTAATCAGCTCTCAATGACACAGAATACAGAGTTGCGTTTGTACTCTTAAATTAATTCTGCAAGAGAATTTGCTTTTTCGAGCCATTGGTTCCCCTATGTGTATGTATTACTTCAAGAGACTTTTACGTTTTGTTATACATCATAAAAATCACAAATAAAACCTCAAATGCAAATTATTAAACAAATGTGTGATTTAAACATGTGGCAAACAAAGTGGTAGTGGTTAGACTAAAGTGGTTGTATATGCATTTTTCCAAGGAGACTGGTTGCACACAGGAAGTCAGCATTAGTGTTGGTATTATTTTTAAATATGATATGTAAACTAAAAATTAAAATAAACATGCCTGCTCTATCCTCCAGTGTCTAGATTCTAGCATCTCAGCCTGTTGACTCTCAAGAAAGTGTAGTAGTAGTAGTAGTAGTAGTAATTTTTCAAACTGGACACAGGAGGTTCGTGCTGGCATTTTAATTTATTTTCAAATTGAACCATTACTTTATTTATTTAATTACTCATAAATCCCAAACTGCCAAAGCCCATTAGAGATTCCTGAGGGAACCAATGGCAGATTCTGTGTTGGTTTACAAAATTGATGTAATGTCTATACAGTGAACTTACCAATGCATCAATATGCTGTTCAAATGCACCACCAACCCCATAATTCTGAACCTGGAAATCATTTATGAATCACTATTGAAATAGAAACGGTTAACACTTCAATGGTTCACAGGTAAAAATGCATGTTTATCTCCATTTAAGAATTCAAGATTGATGAATCAGGTGAAGATAAATTAATTGTATACTGGTAATGATCATATGCCTTCTATCTTACTGTAACGTACAAGCAGTGATTCAGCGGTTTCCATGGAGAGTCCCGTAACATCTGCAATCCTCTGACTGACACCAGCTTCCACAGGGTTATTTTGTAGAAAAACACTGAAAATATAGTGAGGATTACTTGCATAGTAAGTGTGTGACTAAAACAGTTTATCATTATGTCAAATACTGCTAACTCTTATGTTAAAGTAATAGTTTTTGTATTAAAAAGCAAACAAGACTATGAGAGAATAACATTTTTGGGGTGAACTACGCCATTTTAATGAGGTGATTTTAATACACATTAACCTTTGAGAAACACGTAGTTTTAAGGGTTTTGTGATTCCAGAGCGATAAACTTCCGATCTAGAAAGCTGTAGGCAAGAAATCGGAATGAACTGTCAAGTATAAATTTATGTAAATTTATGTATATGGCTAAAAGTATGTGAACACCCAAACACCACACTTATGTTTGCTTTCTGAGCATTTGGTTTCAAAATCATTGACTGATTTTGGATGATGAGGCCTGCATGCCGGCACTTAGGGGTCCAATTTATCTCAAATGTGTTCAGTGGGATTCAAATGTGGGATTTCTATAGATCAGCAAAGTTCTTCCACACAGACCTCAATGACCTTCTCTTAAGGTGTACACTACATCAGCTGTGGAGTAGAAAGTAGATATTGTCAACTTAAATGTGTGTAAAGCAAAGAAAATGGTCAATGGCAAAGGGTTTAACATATTTTTTTAAAAGTTTGAAACCCACCAATCTAGAATGTAATTATGTCATAGTATTAAGACTTGTCTTCACTGGAATTAAGGGGCCAAGCAAACATGTTCATTTGAAACGGATGTCCACATACATTTGCCCATTGAACATTACAAAAATACACCATAAAAAGAAATTACATTTTAAATATACTGACAATAACAACAAAAATATTTATGTTGTTGTTGGTGTGTGTGTGTGTGTGTGTGTGGGGGGGTGGGGGGGGGTGGGGGGGGGGGGGGGGGTGTTCGATAGTCACTTGAGGTCTGGAGATATTCTTCAGGATCTCTATCTCTCTGTCTGATATAATGTCATGATATCTGATGATGCGAGGCTCGTCCCACTCCACTTCCTCTTTCACTGGTGCGTACATCAGTCTGGGGTTTCCTCCACCTGTGCTGTACCTACAGGACAGCGCCCTCTGCCTCATGGAGATCTGATTTGATAAAATATAACAAACTTCCAATCAACACACAAAGCTTCACAATGACTGTTTGTAATTTCATGTCAAATAATGATTTAAATTTTAGCACTTGCCCTCTCGTCAACCTCTCCTCTGCACAGTGCCTCATAGTTACTTGACTCTGTGTTCAGTGGAAATATGTCAGGGTTGCTCTGTAAGTGAAGGAGTCTGTTCAGCTGAACTCTGGCTTCATCATTACTTTGATCTGAGGCAAAGATGTTTATGACTTGAATCACAACAATTTAGCAAAATTGTCTGCCAAACTCAAATATAAAAATATTAAATTAAATGAAGGACAGCATGACCTCACCCAGATTTAGAAGCTGGTGGCTGAAGTAGATTGCCACAGACAGGCTGCCGAAATGATAGACTGAGTAACTAAGGAAACGGAGCAACTCTTCCTCAGTAGTGGTTGAGTTTTCTCTTAATCTGTCCAGACTGTACAGAAACCAGAGAAAGGCATGCTGGAATTTGTCCTCGTCATAAGCGACCAACCCTACATTGAAAGCTTCATCTGCATTTAGAGATGTTTCTGTGAAATGTGAAATAAAAGCATTAATCAGATTGGAAAGTGAAACTCTCAGTGAAACTGCATTGGTGCAAAACTGCAGGACAGTTTACCCTTTGTGATGTCTTCTGGGTGGAGTTTGTAGATCTCTTGCAGTTTGATCAGTCCTGAAGCTGCACCATCCAAGTCCTCCAGCTGTGGGATCTTTGAGTCCAACTCATTCTGATACTCTTCACACTGAGTAAGATTCGGCTGAATGCGTTTTACAATATACATAAAATCATTTCTCATTTGTCTGAGGAATCGGTAAGCTGCCACTGGGTCTCTCACAGCTTCCTCTGGGTTCTCAGAGTCGGAGTATGAAAGCAGAAGATTCAGAAGATCACTGGATGAAAACAGGGGTTCATCAAAAGTTGGTAAAATCTTGTAGAAGATTTATTTATTAACATAATACTTAATCTAAAAATATATATACCGTAGTAGTTAAACATCCATTCCAAAATTTAATGCTTTTTAATAATGATAATAATAAAAACACATTAATCTAGTAGTTTAATTGTATAACGGGAATAATGAAAGTGTTTTCACCTCTTCATTGTCTCTACATCCTCAGCATCAACGCACTGACTGAAGAGCTTCAGAAGGTCTTTCGTCTCCCCATATAGTTGTGCAATTTGATCTATAAAACAATCTGCATTTTGTCAAAAAGGATTTGATTTGTGTATTAATTAATTTTTTACATCATTACAGCTATAACCTAATGAAAAGGGTTTATTAGGTAAGAAGCAAAAGAGAGATTTAATGTTAAATCAATAATGATGTTAAAAAGTGAAAGGGAGTAACTATAACATTATGGCATGAGTGCATCAGTGTTGAAATTATGACAAAAACTGTGTTACTATTGGTCACTTTTGGTCAAAATTCTTATCTAATCAACTTGTCATGACAACGGTGCAAAAAACAGTTGGAGAAATATAGACAAAACGTAAAACTTTAAACGAACATTAAGAACAAAAAACAACATAATATAATATAACATAATGAATTGATATTGAACTGAAACATTAACCTGTTGATGAGAAGAATTCATGTCCAGCATCAGCACAGACAATCCAAAAACATACCATAAACACCGTCAGCTCCTTTACTGACATTATAAGCCCTTCAATATCTCAAAACTCAACTTGTATCTGTATCTTGCTGTGAAAATGATCTTAAAAACCAAGTTCTGTCTTAAACTCAAGATGGCGCATGCTGATATGTCCTTCCCTTAATTTGGTAGTTATCACATCGTTATCTGATTAGTTGCTGTTGCATCAGCGGCCAATGGGCTGCGGCTCAACATACAAAAAATTTAGTTTGCTTAGCAGTAGTGCACCGGTTGTACTAGTCACTGTTGCATGCTTTTAGAAATCAACACAAGTTAACGCCTTTTACTCCACATCTTTGTGCATATTGTGGAGTTTGCAATTAATTCACAAATGAGCAATCATACGTTTAAATTAAGTGTCATGTTTAACCGTCTTGTGGAGTGATTGGAGCTGCAGCGTTTACGTAATTGTGTTTATGCAGCAGCACTCGATAATGGCTGTGAAATACGGCGTCTTAGTTACCAAAATTAGGAAAGTTTGAAGTGAAATAAGCATTGGCACTTTCAACGGGACTATGTTTAGCTGCATATTCCTGATGTGTTTGTTTATTTCCATGGAAATTGTTTTCATTATTCATGATGAGTGTGGTTGATTTCAGCTGCAAGCAGTGTCAGACCAAGCCCCTGTCTTTCTTTATCGCTCTCAACAGCTTTCTATCAATAAAAGAGTATAAGGTTCATGTCAATGTTACACCAAATGTATGAAAAGCAAAACTTTACATGAGTGAGTGTTTTTTTATCAACAAAGTAAAAATAGGAGCACACAGTCTTAGCAATCTAACAACAAACACAAAATGCAACATAGCAAAGACAAGAACAAATCACTACAACTGAAAACTGAGGGCTATAATAGACAGGGCAAATGAGGCAGAAAACAAGGAACAGGTGTGGCTAATCAATTAACAAATGAGCAACTATAGAAAGAAACAGGGGCATAAGTTAGGGGTCTAATGGACCCGTTTCAAATTACTCATGGTTCAGTTTTTATTACGGTTTTAAGGTTTCGGTACGGTTCAGTATGTACTATGTTCAAGGAAAAAAATTCTAGAAATAAGAAAATAAGAACAAATAATGAAACTACAAGCAACAACACAAATTAAGACAACAGAGCAAAGATAATAAAATAAACAGAGTTTTTCGGGTTATTTTGGTGTTTAAGTTTGGTTTTTCGGGTACAGAAATTGAATAAAGTAATCAAATGTAAAATGATATTGCATATAATCTTCACTGAATAAAATAAAGATGAATCATTATTATTAAAATTACAGAAGCTATTCAGAGCATTGAGTGATTTCCTTTTTTTTGTTGTTTGATGAACTTTATACACATACAGCAGGAATATTAGACTGCTGTCACTTTAAGACATAATGCATGATCTAGTGCACTGATACTGAGCACATGGATTGTCTTTCTGGACTGTTTACGTTTACTTAAGACATAACCTTCTATGTTTGCTAGGATACTTGCCAAGACGGGCATGTTGACATCATTTTTGTGAATTTGTCCGTTCAAGCGCAAGACTTGAAAGAGAACTCAATATTTGTGCGCTGTCTGAGACGCAGCTTTCCATGACCGTGCTTCGGATGAATCTTCTCAGAGCGCAAGTTCTTTTTCACGTCTTCTTGCGCTTCAGTGTTTAAATTGGCAAGGCTTAAATGAGATTAGTTTAAATGGATAACGTGTGCTGTTCAGGTCTCGCTATCAACACCTGGTTGATGAAAGCGTAAATAACTGGCCATATTAGACTTGGAGCATACAGCACTCCTACTGTTGAACACAGATAGGGGAAGCCAGAATTTGTATCCATTTACAGAAACATAAATTAGCCTAACTCTGTCTGTTTTACACGTTATTTTCAACAACCATATTATTGATGCGTCGTTAGATATAAGATTAACAGCGGTGCAAGTGTGCCAAACCATGTGTTGTTGTTTTTTTACCAAGAAACATTACACCCCTAGGCATTAGGGCTGCATGATATTGAAGAAAAATGCAACGTGATACATAATTCTATGTAAATAATGCTTATATAAAAAGAATTGCTTTAAAGGGATAGTTCACCCCAAAATAAAATTTCTGTCATTAATTACTCACCCTCATGTCGTTCCAAACCTGTAAGACCTTTGTTTATCTTCGTAACACAAATGAAGATATTTTTGATGAAATCCAAGAGCTGACCCCTCCTTAGACAGCATCGCAACAACCACTTTCAAGTCCCAGAAAGGTAGTAAAGACATTGCTAAAATAGTCCATGTGACTCCAGTGCATATTATAAATAATTGATTTTTTTTTTTACCTTTCTCTGCCTTTCCTTCTCATCTTTCCTTCTACAACCCTTCTATTGATGGGGTCAGAGTGTTTAATTTAACAATCAAATATATCTCATTTGAGATGTCATCACTAATTTAAGCAAATAGAAATGTAAATTTGATTTAGTTTTTAACAGTGACTTTTTTTCTCTGTGTGCATGTTTGTTTGTGGACAGCTGTGCAGTCAATTTCTCATCCCCTTCTGCTGCCACACAGCTTCCCCAAACCCCTCCCCTGTCCTCAGGCACATCCAATCCAAAGGCAATTTTCTAGACCGCCTTCTTCAGTGACTAACCTATCAGAACTCTCCTGTCAGTCACCGGTCAACTCCAGCCTGCAGTTCACCCAGACTTTAAACTGGCCAGTCAAAAGCAGCACAGAGTGGCCTTTCAACCGAGTCATGGGATTACAAGAGAGGAAATAATAGTGGAGCACAAGACAAAAACTATGACAATGAAGAAGACAACAACATTTTTTCCTGAGACCATGCGTTAGAAGTTTAATTTGAATTATTATTGGTTTTATCCTAATGATCTCTTTTTTGTTTTAAGTTTATACATTCTCTGGATGGTTGAGAGCAAAGCACTTTATATATTTGATACTATACGTCCATCCTCTCCTCGGGTCATTTTGACCCAAAATTGATTTTCTTTTAATTTTCAAAAATGGTGTTCATCAGAGTGGTACAAGACCATGTCAGCTTTGTCACATTGAAATTGAAAAATACACACAAAAATTGACTGGATTCAAGAATTGTTTTGTGGTTGTAATAAAAATAGTAACAGACCCTTCCCTCGCAGGTCAATTTGACCCCTAAGTATATTTATTATAATTATTTTATTAAATTTTTTTTGTAATTGTTATAAAAATAATGGGACCAATCGTTTTCTCCATACAGACAGCGCTTTAAGGCCAACTAGTGGCAAGAATCATGAAATGCCATGTTATATTTTTTTCCCCATGCACACAAGGTCAGCAGAGACACCCAATGCATGATTTTTGAAACTGAATTCTGCATGTACTGCAGTTATTTCATATTTAAAGAATGTGCTTATTGTAAAAATTTCATTATTGTTAAAATATAGTAATTAAGAGATCAAAATAGTAAAAAAAAAAAAAAAAAAAAAAAAAGATAAAAAAAATGAAGTGTAATTCTAATACTTTGGGTCATTTTGACTCGTGAGGGAAGGATGTGTAATTCAGACACGAGGAGAATATAAAGGCTAAATGAAAAAATTAAGTTGATTAAACTTATTTGTCAGCTTCACCGTTGTTACTCCAAATATTAATTCTAGGTTTAAGGAACTCCAATGTGCAACTGAAGTTTCTTAAAATACCTAACAAGGCAGCCAGATTACAAATTAATTTAAGTTGAATCAGCTAGTTTATTTTTAGTGTACGTTGAAATTGGAAAAAGGGCAAGTTATTGAAAATAATTTGGGCAAATTAAGATGTATAATTCCAAAACGCTAAAACTGAAAATGCAGCATCACTAAAGAGACTTGTAATTGAAAATGAAATTTCAGATAGAGTTGTACTGAGGCCACTATTTCACAAAGGGAAAAGGCAAAAAATAAATAAAATAAAATCTATAGAGGTTATAACTGATCTGACGCCAGAGCCCAACCCTCAAATATGTCACACACAAGAGTTACAGATGAAAGAAACGTTCATTCTGAAGTTTATTTATTCGTATGAAAGATTTGACCAAGACAGACATCCAAATATTCATTGTGATGCATTGCAAAACTAACTCTAAACCTATACCCTTTCTTATACTGAGCTTTGACAGACACAAAAGCACAGTACCTTTCTGCAATGCATGTTAGAGCTAAAGGGCTCTGCAGGTGGAGAGATCACATGGACTAGACTTTGTGTTCTGAGATCCAGAGATATTGGCTCAGAACAAGAAGGACAAGCTATGAAAAACTCAGCTGTGATCTGAGGCAGTAAAAGTGACAATGAAAGTTACAAATAACAGCAAAAGTTGATATGACAAATCTGTTACAGATCCTGCCTAAATTACAGATACATAATAAATAACACGATTATATAGTACAACTTTCTCTGTAGTCATGTGTATAATATATATATATATATATATATATATATATATATATATATATATATATATATATATATATATATATATATATATATATATATATATATATATATATATAGTACAGATACAAATATCATGACTTCAGGCCCTGTAGAGTCTTTCACTCCCACTCTGACAAAGTACAGGGGCTCCTGAATTCCTGTCCAAACTTATGGACCCATTTGTTAGCAACTGAAAAAAAAAAGGAAAAAAAAGACAGCAAGAAAAATAAACTTAATGATTTTTACCATTAACTTTCAATTGCCCGCTTTCCTTTTCATATTAATCATGACTAAATTGTTTTTCCGCTCAAACACAACTGCTTTAAAAAAAAAACATGTAAAACACCCCATAGAGTGTGAATGTTTGGTTCAAGAACATCATAAAATAGAAAAAAGGACAATAAAATCTCTCACGAATAAGACACTTAGTTTACAATTAGTATTTTGATAAAGCTACATACAGTATAGAATGTCTTATGAATCTAAAATTAATTTTAGATATATTAATATACATGCATTTATACATAATATAAAGGATAGGATACACAACAAAAATTGTAGTCAACAATAAAAATAATGTCAACAAATCAGCCAATTATATTTTAGATTGCTCTACCTATTTATTTAAAGGGATAGTTCACCCAAAAATGAAAATTCTGTCAGTAATTACTCACCCTCATGTTGTTACAACCTTCGAAACACAAATTAAGATATTTTTGATTAAATCTGAGAGCTATCTCACTCCTCCATAGGCTTCTAAGTGACTGAAACTTGCTGGCCCAGAAAAGTTAAAGAGATCGTTAATATAGTCCAAGTGACTCCAGTGGCTCAATCTTAAGTTTATAAAGCGACGAGAATACTTTTTGTGCGCAAAAAAACACAAAAATAACGACTTTATTCCACTATTAATTTCCTTCTCTCTGGGCCTCGAGTTATTTCACGTAGTGTTTTAACGCAGCGCGTCTGTGTTGTACGTCACACGCATATGACACACATGACCAGCGTCGGCCAATAGTGAGCCTACGTGGTGACGTGCAACACAGACGCGCTGCGTTAAAACACTACGTGAAATAACTCGAGGCCCAGAGAGAAGGAAATGAATAGTGGAATAAAGTCGTTATTTTTGTGTTTTTTTGCGCACAAAAAGTATTCTCGTCGCTTTATAAACTTAAGATTGAGCCACTGGAGTCACTTGGACTATATTAACGATCTCTTTAATAACTTTTCTCGGCCAGCAAGTTTCAGTCACTTAGAAGCCTATGGAGGAGTGAGATAGCTCTCAGATTTAATCAAAAATATCTTAATTTGTGTTTCGAAGGTTGTAACAACATGAGGGTGAGTAATTACTGACAGAATTTTCATTTTTGGGTGAACTAACCCTTTAACTTACCCCATTTGTTACCCATTAACACAGGGCATCCAGCGTGCTCCGTATTCCAATTCACTTCACCATTTTTGTGGAGATTGTACCAAAACACGGCTGAACCCTTCAAGAGCAGAGAGAAGATGCTGAAATTATTATTCTTGTATGGAATTAGTATTTCAATTATCCTTATATAAAATTAAAAACACAGAATTGAGGGTTTACCTTTTTCGGCTGCACTGAAACTCCAACTTTAGGGAACACAGTGGCGCCCCCTATCTCCACATCACTCATCTACAGCAACAAAACATTTATATGGATATTTACACAGGTAATATTAATATCCATAGTAGAAATACTCTTCAATGCCATTATGGCAAATTGTTTTTCTGACAGCTGCACTTACACTGCCAACTTACGTAAATTAGGAATGTAGCAATCCTGTCATTCTCCTCCTCCTGTGAGGTCAAATATTCCTCAGTTAGTTTGTAATTATTTGACTGGTCAACATGTAATCCAGTAAAAAGCCTGCTGACTCAAGAAAGTGAAGCTCTCTTAGAGTGAATGTTTATTGTAGTAGTAGTAGTAGTAGTAGTAGTAGTAGTAGTAGTAGTAGTAGTAGTAGTAACTTTTCAAACTGGACACATGAGGTTTGTGCTGGCATTTTAATTTATTTTCCAAGTAGATCATTAATTAAATTAAAGTTATTATTCGTAAATCCAAAACTGCCAAAGCCCATTAGAAATTCCTGAGGGGACCAATGCCAAATTCTGTGTTGGTTTACAAAATTGATGTAATGTCTGTACAGTGAACTTACCAATGCATCAACATGCGGTTCATATCTTCCACCAATCCCATAATTCTGAACCTGGAAAATTATTGCATCACTCATGAATCACTACTGAAATAGAAACTGTTAACACTCAAATGTTTCACATGGAAAATGCATGTTTATATTCAAGAGTGATAAAGAATTAATTAATTAATTAATATATATATATATATATATATATATATATATATATATATATATATATATATACTTTCAGCTCCCAAATCTTATAATGTATTCCACTTCTTGGCAAGAGAATTAGAAAAACAAAGCAAACCAATGTTCCCTGCAAAGAGGACAGTGCATAAATTAAGCCAGGAGTAGGCCTTAATCTACAATAGTTAATCATGGAGAAAAAAAAAAAAAAAACACCTTTCTGAAACAGATTACTAACACCTGGACTATGGAGTCCTGACTCCTGAACTAAAATAAACTAGATTCATTTAAAACCAACTGTGCTAATCTGAATTAGCACAACCAAGGTTGCCTATAAAACATGGAATAAAGAAAAGCTTATTGTATGGTAGCAGAAAAAAAGACTGCAATAAAACAATAAAAAAAAAATCCTTTACTGAACAAGAGGAAACTATTTTAAAGCAAATAGCAAAGAAAAACTGAACACATCAGCTGTGGAATCTACGAAGCCCCTAAAGGGACATGGTGAAGGGGGAAAAACTTAATGGGAGAAAAAAAAAAAGGGGGAAAAACTTAATGGGAGAAAAAAAAAAAAAAAAAAAAAATAGCTTGCCTCTGTTACATACATACAGTACTGTGCAAAAGTCTTAGGCACGCGAGTATTTTCTCCCCCAAAAAATGGTTAAGCCAATTATTTATATATTTTGCTGTAGTGTGTCAGTAGGAAATATCAGTTTAACAATCTTTTTGCCATTAAATTGTAATAATTCAGTGAAATGTTTTTATGCACAAGGAGTCTGACAACAGCCGGTATGATCCACACAGAGATCTGATCTCACCATCACAGAGTCTGTCTGGGATTACATGAAGAAACCAGGGGGGCAGTGTTTCGGAAAACATTGAAGCTTCCCCGGGCGCCGCCATTGATTAGCAGACCATCACCTGCTGTTAGCATTCCATTGACTCCCATTCATTTTGGCGTCACTTTGACAGCGAATAACTTTACATCTGAGGCGTTTAAAGACTCCATTTGTCCATTATTTCTAAAGAAACACGAAAATGTATAAAAGGCTCCATTACCTTGTATCTTACGTTAAGGCCCAGTAGAAACAGTTTTTGTAAAAATAGGCTAACGATTGGGTCATAACCACACGACTCTGTCGCACAGTAGAGAAATTACCGTATGGACAGGAGGAGAAGCTCGCGGGCAATCGGGGGGACGTGGAGGCAAAATGACAAAGTAATTAATCAGAATACTTAGCAAAAGTTGCTCTTGGTCCTAGCTCATGGACACCTCCTACTCACACTCTCCGTCTCTGCAAGTTTCGGAAGAGAATGATTCAGATTTCTCTTGGCACAGCTACTAGAAGACAGACAGTTTGCTCACGTGACATCTACGTCGTCAAGCTCAGTTTGAGTCTGCGCAGTACGCTCGACCCCCAGGAAGTGAGTGCTTCTAATTGACTTCACTTTTCTCTGTTGAATCCAATGGGGTCGCTGTGTCCATTTCTTTTACTGTCTATGGAAGAAACAGAAAAAAACTGAGACAGACTGAATCCAGAAGAACTGTGGCAACATCTCCTGCTAAACTGTGTGCAAGTGTACAGAGGACAAAAGCGGTTTTAAAACGCAAAGGGTAGTCACACCAAATATTAATTTGATTTAGTTAATAGAAGTTAACTGATATATAAAATCTATTTATGACATTATTTTTGAAAGCATCCTCCTTTTACAGCATTTTTACACAAGTGCTTAAAACTTTTCAGAGTACGGTAGCTTTTCAGGATGGTTTCTTCAAGCATCTTGGAGACGTTGCCACAGTTCTTCTGGATTTAGTCTGTCTCAGTTTTTCTTCATGTAATCCCAGACAGACTCGATGATGGTGAGAGCAGATTTCCGTGTGGAGCACCAGGTGTTGTCAGATTCCTTGTACATAAAAAAAATAAATAAAAAAAATCCCTCTGGATTATTATAATTATTGGCAAAATGAATGTTTGGAAATATTAATCAATATATTTCCTACTTACACACTACAGCAAAATATACACTGCTCACAAAAATTAAAGAGGCCAAAACTTGAAATGACCTCCACATGTAAAACCAGTCCTGTTTTGAGGGTTTTCTCATTGTTGTCACTGTAGTGCACCTGTTGTTAAGTCCATGAACACCAATACAGCTGAAAGTGATTAACGATGCCCTCAGCTGCTTAGCCAACGAGAAAATTATCAGACAGGTTTAATTGATTTCATGCCAGGCCCAAATAAAAAAAGTGTTCCTTTAATTTTTGTGAGCAGTGTATAAATAACTGGCTTAAAAACATTTTTTTGGGTGAAAATACTAAGACTTTTGTAAAACAGTACTGGGTGTATATACACACATAAATTGATCTTCACTGACATAGTCCAAGTAATCCATGTGTCTTTGAAACACAACGCTAATCTGAAGTTAAACCTGCCTCCTGGCAAGTTTAATTTAAGCCTCAATTAAATCCTGGAGCAGCTCTAGTCTTCCTTCGGGAAATCATCTTATTAAACTCTGGACTAGACCAAGGACTATTTAAAACCATGACAGAGAAAGCAGATTTGTGTTAATCTGGTTTGAAAGGCCATTTTAGTCCAGGACTAGGCTTAATCTCTGTCCTGGAAACCAGCCCTATATTTATTTGCTTGTTTATTTAGTTAAGTAGTGCAAAGTATGTTAATGCTAACTGCAAGGCATAGCTGACAGAAAAGAAAATATAAGATGCCTGTGCATGATCATATGTGGTCTTTCTTACTGTGACGTACAAGCAGTGGTTCAGCGGTTTCCATGGAGAGTCCCGTAACATCTGCAATCCTCTGACTGATACCAGCTTCCACAGGGTCAACGCTTAGAAAAACACTGAAAATATAGTGAGGATTATTCTTTGCATAATAAGTATGTGACTAAAACAGTTTAATATTATGTCAAATACTGCTAACTCTCATGTTAAAGTGTTTTTTTTTTTGTATTAAACATCATGTAGGACTATGAGAGAATTGAAATTTTGGGGTGAACTACGCCATTATAATGAGGTGATTTATAAATATGAATTAAACCTTTGAGAAACACGTAGTCTTGTGAGTCCAGAACGATAAACTTCCGATCTAGAAAGCTGTAGGCAACAAACAGGAATGAACTGTCAAGTATAAATTTATGTATATGGCTAAAAGTATGTGAACACCCAAACGCCACACTTTGGTTTCAAAATCATTGGCTCTGATTTTGGATGAGGCCTGTATGCCGGCACTTAGGGCTCCAATTTATCTCAAATGTGTTCAGTGGGATTCAAATCTGGGATTTCTATAGATCAGCCAAGTTCTTCCACACAGACCTCAATGAATCATTTCTATATGGACCTCACATGAAGCACACAATTCTCTACAACCAAGGTTTAAATTAGTACATTTTAAGCTTAACTGTACAAAATAAAATAGGGGGATAGAATATACAGCTTGTGCAGTATAAAAAAACAAAACATTGTCGATAGAAAGTCATGGAAACCCAACATGTGTGTGTGTGTGTGTGTTCACTTGAGGTCTGGAGATATTCTTCAGGATCTCTATCTTTCTGTCTGATATAATGTCATGATATCTGATGATGCGAGGCTCGTCCCACTCCACTTCCTCTTTCACTGGTGCATACATCAGTCTGGGGTTTCCTCCACCTGTGCTGTACCTACAGGACAGCGCCCTCCGTCTCATGGAGGTCTGATGATAAAATATAATAACCTTCCAATCAACACACAAAGCTTCACAATGACTTGTAATTTCATGTCAAATAATGATTTAAATTTTAGTACTTGCCCTCTCGTCAACCTCTCCTCTGCACAGTGCCTCATAGTTACTTGACTCTGTGTTCAGTGGAAATATGTCAGGGTTGCTCTGTAAGTGAAGGAGTCTGTTCAGCTGAACTCTGGCTTCATCATTACTTTGATCTGAGGCAAAGATGTTTATGACTTGAATCACAACAATTTAGCAAAATTGTCTGCCAAACTCAAATATAAAAATATTAAATTAAATTAAATGAAGGACAGCATGACCTCACCCAGATTTAGAAGCTGGTGGCTGAAGTAGATTGCCACAGACAGGCTGCCGAAGTGATAGACTGAGTAACTAAGGAAACGGAGCAACTCTTCCTCAGTAGTGGTTGAGTTTTCTCTTAATCTGTCCAGACTGTACAGAAACCAGAGAAAGGCATGCTGGAATTTGTCCTCGTCATAAGCGACCAACCCTACATTGAAAGCTTCATCTGCATTTAGAGATGTTTCTGTGAAATGTGAAATAAAATCATAAATCAGATTGGAAAGTGAAACTCTCAGTGAAACTGCATTGGTGCAAAACTGCAGGACAGTTTACCCTTTGTGATGTCTTCTGGGTGGAGTTTGTAGATCTCTTGCAGTCTGATCAGTCCTGAAGCTGCACCATCCAAGTCCTCCAGCTGTGGGATCTTTGAGTCCAACTCATTCTGATACTCTTCACACTGAGTAAGATTCGGCTGAATGCGTTTTTCAATATAGATTAAATCATTTCTCATTTGTCTGAGGAGTCTGTAAGCTGCCACAGGGTCTCTCACAGCTTCCTCTGGGTTCTCAGAGTTGGAGTATGAAAGCAGAAGATTCGGAAGATCACTGGATGAAAACAGGGGTTCATCAAAAGTTGTAATGTAAGAAGGTGTATGTATTAACATAATCCTTGATCTAAAATCAAATATAATTGTTAAACATTCATTCCTAAATTGAATGATTTTTAATAATAATTAAAAAAAACATTCATCTAGTAGTTTAATGGTATATTGGGAATAATGAAAGTGTTTTCACCTCTTCATTGTCTCTACATTCTCAGCATCAACACACTGACTGAAGAGCTTCAGAAGGTCTTTCGTCTTCCCATATAGTTGTGCAATTTGATCTATAAAACAATCTACACTTTATTGTAAAAAGGGATTTGATTAATTGTATACATCATTAGTTATAATGAAAAAGGTGTATTAGGTAAGAAGCCAAAGAGAGAGTTAATGTTAAGTCAATAATAATGAAGAGTTAAAAAGTGAAGAGTTGCAATTTGATCTATAAAACAATCTGCACTTAATTGTCAAAAGGGATTAGATTGATGTATTAATTCATTTTTACATCATTAGAGTTATGATGAAAGAGGTTTATTAGGCAAGAACCCAAAGAGACAGTTAGTGTTTAGTACATAATGGAATTAAAAAGTGAAAGAGAACCTATAAAATGTTACATATGGCATGAGTGCAGTTTTGAAATTACGACAACAACCGTGGTATACTATTGTTCACTTTTGCAAAAAATTCTTATACAGCTAAAGACATAAAATCAACTTATGTGTAAAAACTGTTGGGAAAATATGGACAAAATCCTACAACATTAAATTATTACGAGTAAAAAAACAATATAATATAATGAATTGACATTGAACTTAAACAATGACCTGTTGATGAGTAGAATTCATGCCCAACATCAGCACAGACAAGCCAAAAACAACCCATAAACACTGTCAATTCCTTTACTGCCATTAGCAGACCTTCAATATCTCAAAACTCAACTTGTATCTGTAGCCTATATTTCAGTGAAATTGATCTTAAATACCAAGTTCTATGGTAATGTATAGATGGCGCATGCTGATAGGTCCTTAACTTAATTTGGTAGTTATCACATCGTTATGTGATTAGTTGCTGTTGCATCGGCGGCCAATGGGCTGCGGCTCATCATTCAAAAAATACTGTAGTGTTTGCTTAGCAGTTTGTATTCACTGCCGCGTGCTTTCTCAGAAAGCATCCGAAATCAACATCTAAGTCAAAATAAGTGAACGCTCTTTTACTCCATATTACGTGGTTTGCATTTAATTCCTAATTGAGCAATCATAAGATTAAACTAAGCGTCATGTTTAACCGTCTTGTGGAGTGATTGGAGCGTAACATTAATTGTGTTTATGCAGCATCAAGCGATAATTGCTGTGAAATATGGCGTCTAAGCTACCGATATGAGAAAGGGTTGAAGTAAAATAATCATTGGTACTTTCAACGGGTTTATGTTTAGCTGCATATTTCTGATGCGTTTATTTATTTCCATGGAAATTGTTTTCATTATTCATGATGTGTGTGGTTGATTTCAGCTGCAAGCAGTGTCAGACCAAGCCCCTGTCTTTCTGTATCGCTCTCAACAGCTTTTTCACTATCAATAAGAGTATAAGGTTCATATCAATGAAAAGAGAAACTTTACATGAGTGAGTGTTACCGGGCTAGTTGCGGCGGGAACAAGGATCTATTTGGAGCAGTGCTTTAAAAAAAAAAAAAAAAAAAATTATCAACAAATTAAAACCATGAGCACAAAATGCAACATAGCATAGACAAGAACAAACCACTACAACTGAAAACTGAGGGCTATAATACACAGGGTGAATAAGGTAGGAAACAAGGAACAGGTGTTGCTAATCAATTAACAAATGAGCAACTATGGAAACAAACGGGCTGTGTCCGAAATCGCCCCCTATACACTTTAATAGGGCACTATTTGAGGGGACAGCCATTTGTAGTGATGTCCGAAACCATTGTGGACGTTATTGAGGGCACTCATTCAATCCCGCAATGCACTGCAATAACAAGTGTACAACCAATGTACGCACAACAGCTAGAGAATACCCATAATGCACTGTGAGAGTTGCGTGCTGAATGAATTCTCGCATCTTGCTTCAAATTTTCTCACACTGTAAAAAAAAATTACATCCCCAAGTAAAAAATTTCAAGTGACCGATAACATCTACATTTTTCAATTAGTCTGACGTATTATTTCTCATTGAGCCAATGTTAACAGACTATTGCAACAAGAATTTCACTTGGGCCAATTGAAAAATGTAGATGTTATCGGTAAATTTTTTACAGTGCAGAGTGTGTGTGCAAGTTTGTGTTTGTTGTTTGACAAATCTGTTTTTAAGTGTTTTGTTGCATAGCGGCAAATTTAACATTCTTTTTTTTCAGAATACAGCATATTTACCTTTCTCTGCCTTTCCCTCTACAACCCTTCTATTGACAGGGGTAAAAGTGTCACTGCTGACCTTTGAAACAATCAAATATTGCTTATTTGAGATGTCACTAATTTAAGCAAATAGCAATGCAAATTTTATTCTGTTTTTAACAGTGACTTTTTTTTCTCTGTGCTGCATGTTTGTTTGTGTACAGCTGTGCAGTCAATTTCTCATCCCCTTCTGCTGCCATACAGTTTCCCCAAACCCCTCCCCTTTCCTCAGGTACATCCAATCCAAAGACAATTTCCCCTCTTTTCTGGACCGCCTTCTTCAGTGACTAACCTATCAGAACTCTCCTGTCAGTCACCGGTCAACTCCAGCCTGCAGTTCACCCAGACTTTAAACTGGCCAGTCAAAAGCAGCACAGAGTGGCCTTTCAACCGAGTCATGGGATTACAAGAGAGGAAATAATAGTGGAGCACAAGACAAAAACTATGACAATGAAGAAGACAACAAAACATTTTCCTGAGACCATGCGTTAGAAGTTTTATTGTAATTATTATTGGTTTTATCATAATGATCTCTATTTTGTTTTAACTTTATACATTCTCTGGATGGTTGAGAGCAAAGCACTTTATATATTTGACCCTCTCCTTGGGTCATTTTGACCCAAAATTCATTCAAATTTGAGTGTTCTTCGGAGTGGTACAAGTCAAGACCTTGTCAGTTTTGTCACACTTGAAATTGGAATACACACACAAAAAAATTGACAGGATTCAAAGAGTTTTTGTGGTTTAAAAAAAAAAAAAAAAAAAAAGTAAAATAAATCCTTCCCTTGCAGGTCAATTTGACCCCTATAGGAATGAATGGGAAATTGGGAACATGTTTTTGTGTCAGAAAACAACACACACACACACACACACACACACACACACACACACACACACACACACACACACACACACACACACACACACACACACACACACACACACACACACACACACACACACACACACACACACACACACACACACACACACACACACACACACACACACACACACACACACACACACACACACACACACACACACACACACACACACACACACACACACACACACACACACACACACACACACACACACACACACACACACACACACACACACACACACACACACACACACACACACACACACACACACACACACACACACACACACACACACACACACACACACACACACACACACACACACACACACACACACACACACACACACACACACACACACACACACACACACACACACACACACACACACACACACACACACACACACACACACACACACACACACACACACAATAAAGAGAAGAGACAATAGAACATCCCACACTCACATAAAAACACACACGCCTAGAGGTGCCAGTTCATTTACTCCCTATGGAGTTTTTAAGGCCATCTAGTAGCAATATTCATTAAATGCCATGTTATATTCTTTCCACATGAGGTCAGCACACCCAATGCATGACTTTTTAAACTGAATTTTGCATGTACTGCAGTTATTTTGTATTTAAAGATTGTGAAGAACGTGCTTATTGTTAAAATATATAAATTTTGCGGTCAATAAAAAAAGATTTAAAAAAAAATTAAAATAGAATGAAATGATTAAAGCTTTTTGGACAAAAACAATGAAGTGTAATTAATGCTTCGGGTCATTGACTCGTGAGGGAAGGATGTGTAATTCAGACACAAGGAGAGTATAAAGGTTAAACAAAGTATGAAGTTGATTAAACAGTTTGTCAGCTTCACCTTTGTTATTCTAAATATTAATTCTAGGTTTAAGTAACTCCAATATATGTGCAAGCAACAGAAGTATCCTAGTATTCCCAACAACATTTTAAGGCAGCCAGGTTACAAATTATTTTGTGTTGAATCAGCTAGTTGAGGCCACTATTTCAGAAGGGGAAAAAGGAAAACGTTATAAATAAAATCTATGAAATAAAATTAGAGGCTTATAAATGATCTGATGTCAGACCCCGTCCCCAACCCTCATATGTGTCACACACAAGAGTTACAGATAAAATATCTGAGCATCCCAATTCTGCCTTCTGAAGTTTATTTATTTGTATGAAAGATTTGACCAAGACAGACTCTAAATATTCATAGTAACACATTGCAAAACTAATCCGAACCCTATACCCGTACTGAGCTTTGACAGACACAAAAGCACAGTACCTTTCTGCAATGCATGTTAGAGCTAAAGGGCTCTGCAGGTGGAGAGATCACATGGGCTAGACTTTGTGTTCTGAGATCCAGAGATATTGGCTCAGGACAAGCTATGAAAAACTCAGCTGTGATCTGAGGCAGTAAAAGTGAAACATACGGTTACAAACAACAGCAAAAGTTGATACGACAAATCTGTTCCAGATCCTGCCTACATTACTGATACATAATAAATATAACATGTACAGATAGAGTACAACTTTCTCTGCATGTTAATAAATATATATATAGTACAGATACAAATATCTTATGACTTCAGTTTTTCACTCCCACTCTGACAAAGGACAGGGGCTCCTGAATTCCTGTCCAAACTCACTGATCCATTTGTTAGCCACTGAAAAAACAAACAAACTATTTTTACCATTAACATTTATCTTTCAATCATAAGCTCTTCTTTTCAAATGATTCATGACTGAATTGATTTTCTCCTCAAACACAGCAACTGTTATAAAAAAAAAAAACAGTTGTGAAGTTATGAAAAACTTACCCCATTTGTTACCCATTAACACAGGGCATCCAGCGTGCTCCATATTCCAATTCCTTTCACCATTTCTGTGGAGATTGTACCAAAGCACGGCTGAACCCTGCAAGAGCAGAGAGAGGATGCTGAAATTATTCTTTTATTTGTAATTAGTACTTAAATTATCCTTATAAGCTAGACAGAAACACATCTTTTTGACCTAGCATACACATAACACATTATAGACTTCTATAATTCCATATTAGGCTGCATATATTAGGCCAGCCGGAACCGGGAACACTTCCCATAAATCCTGATGTACTCGTTACATCATAAGAAGAATGGCGTCTACGCTAATATTAGTCTCTCTGTTTATACCGAGGTTTACCGCAGTCCGTCGGATCCAGGCCGTATCCAGATCTGAAGTACCAGCGCCTGGACGCGACGACAATGCAGTCCTGAAGTGTCAACAAGACTCTCCGTTTCATGAAGTGAGGTGGACCTCGGCCGTATCCAGATCAGATGGTGGATCTGCACCTGGACCTAACCATGACGCATCCTGAAGTGCCAGCCTCATCAGCCTTGTGAAGGCCTCATCGACACGACCAATCTGACTTCTGACCTGTAACGCTGCCTGGATCATAATCATACACTGTTCGCTCGTTGGCCAGAGGAGAACTGGCCCCCGACTGAGCCTGGGTTCTCCCAAGGTTTTTTTCTCCATTCTGTCACCTGATGGAGTTTTGGTTCCTTGCCACTGTTGCCTTGGCTTTTGGCTTGCTTAGTTGGGGACATTTAATATTCAACAATATTATTGATCTGCCTTATTATGGGTGGACGATGATGCAATTTTCTTCTAGAAACAAACTTTGTTGTATTATTTTCATGTTATCAATGTGAAGCTGCTTTGATACAATCTGTATTGTAAAAAGCGCTATATAAATAAAGGTGACTTGACTTGACTTGAATAAAAACACAGAATCGAGGGTTTACCTTTTTCGGCTGCACTGCAACTCCAACTTTAGGAAACACAGTGGCGCCCCCCATCTCCACATCACTCATCTACAGCAACAAAACATTTATATGGATAGTTACAGGAAATATTAATAGCTATAATAGAAATACTCTTTAATGCCAGAGGCAAATTGTTTTTCTGACAGCTGCACTTACACTGCCAACTTACATAAATTAGGAATGTAGCAATCCTGTCATTCTCTATCTCCTGTGAGGTCAAATATTCTTTAGTTAGTTTGTAATTATTTGACTGGTCAACATGTAATCCAGTAAAAAGCTGACTCAAGAAAGTGAATCTCTCTTAGAGTGAATGTTTAGTAGTAGTAGTAGTTGTTACTTTTCAAACTGGACACAGGAGGTTTATTGCTGGCATTTTAATTTATTTTCAAAGTAGATAATTAATTCAATTATCAGTCGTAAATCCAAAACTGCCAAAGATTCCCAAGGGGACCAATGCCAAATGATGTGTTGGTTTACAAAATTGATGTAATGTCTGTACAGTGAACTTACAAATGCATCAAGATGCAGTTCATATCTTCCACCAATGCCATAATTCTGAACCTGGAAAATTATTACATTACTCATGAATCACTATAGAAATAGAAACACTCCAATGTTTATATATATATATATATATATATATATTTTTTTTTAGCCCCCAAAGCTTATAATATATGCCACTCCTTGGCAAACGATAATATTAGAAAAAAGCTAACCAATGTACCCTGCAAAGAGGTTTCTTTCTTTTGGTTTAGGGTTTGTTTTCCGGACAGCATTTAAATTAAGCCAGGAGTAGGCCTTAATCTACAATAGTTAATCATGGCTTAAAAACAAAATGGCTTTCTGAAACACACCTGGACTATGGACTCCTGAACTAAAATAAACAACATTAATTTAAAACCAACTGTGCTAATCTGAATTATAAAACATGTGTTCCTATAAAACATGGAATGAAGAAAAGCTTATTGTATGACAGCAAAAAAAAAACAAAAAAAAAAACACTTTACTGAACAAGAGAAAACTATTTTAAAGCAAATAGCAAAGAAAAAATGAACACATCAGCTGTGGAATCTACGAAGCCCCTAAAGGGACATGGTGAAGGGAGAAAAAATTAATAAAACATTTTTTATAATAAAAAAAAATGTAATAATCAATTGTCAATGCTTTTGCCTTCCCTCAAGAAACTCTGTTCACAAAAATGTTGTGAGCGAACTCAAAGTTTCCTTCTCTACACACTCCAAGCAGGATTTGAAACCAGGGTCTGCCTCTTGAGGCCAGGGAAGTGAAGTTTACATGCACAACTCTTACTAGCTTGCCTCTGTTACATACATACAGTACTGTGCAAAAGTCTTAGGCATGCGGTGTATTTTCGCCCCCAAAAAATGGTTTTAAGACAATTATTTATACATTTTGCTGTAGTGTGTCAGTAGGAAATATCAATTTACATTTCCAATCAATCTTTTTGCCATTAAATTGTAATAATTCAGTGAAATTTTTGTATGCACAAGGAGTCTGACAACAGCCGGTATGATCCACACAGAGATCTGATCTCACCATCACAGAGCCTGTCTGGGATTACATGAAGAAACAGAAAAAAATCCTAAATCCGGAAGAACTGTGGCAACGTCTCCTGCTAAACTGTGCAAGTGTACAGAGGACAAAAGCAGTTTTAAAACGCAAAGGGTAGTCACACTAAATATTGATTTGATTTAGTTAATAGAAGTTAACTGATAAATAAAATCTATTTATGACATTATTTTTGAAAGCATCCTTCTTTTACAGCATTTTTACACAAGTGCTTAAAACTTTTCACAGTACGGTAGCTTTTCAGGATGGTTTCTTCAAGCATCTTTAAGATGCTGCCACAGTTCTTCTGGATTTAGTCTGTCTCAGTTTTTCTTCATGTAATCCCAGACAGACTCGATGATGGTGAGATCAGATTTCCGTGAGGAGCACCAGGTGTTGTCAGATTCCTTGTACATACAAAAATCTCATTGGATCATTAGAATTAATGGGAAAATTAATGTTTGGAAATGTAAACTGATATTTCCTACTGACACACTACAGCAACATATATAAATAACTGGCTTAAAACCATTTTCTGGGGTGAAAATACTAACGTGCCTAAGACTTTTGTACAACAGTACTGGGTATTTATAGCATATATATTATTTCACTGACATAGTCCAAGTAATCCATGTGTCTTTGAAACACAACGTTAATCTGAAGTTAAACCTGCCTCCTGGTAAGTTTAATTTAAGCCTCAATTAAATCCTGGAGCAGCTCTAGTCTTCCTTCGGGAAATCATCTTATTAAACTCTGGACTAGACCAAGGACTATTTAAAACCATGACAGAGAAAGCAGATGTGTGTTAATCTGGTTTGAAAGGCCATTTTAGTCCAGGACTAGGCTTAATCTCTGTCCGGGAAACCAGCCCTATATTTATTTGCTTGTTTATTTAGTTAAGTACAAAGTATGTTCATGCTAACGGCAAGGCATAGCTGACAGAAAAGAAAATATAAGATGCCTGTGCATGATCATATGTGGTCTTTCTTACTGTGACGTACAAGCAGTGGTTCAGCGGTTTCCATGGAGAGTCCCGTAACATCTCCAATCCTCTGACTGATACCAGCTTCCACAGGGTCAACGCTTAGAAAAACACTGAAAATATAGTGATGATTATTCTTTGCATAGTAAGTGTGTGACTAAAACAGTTTAATATTAAGTAAAATACTGACAAACATCATGTAAGACTATAAGAGAAATAAAATTTTGGGGTGAACTACGCCATTATAATGAGGTGATTAATAAATATTAATTAAACCTTTGAGAAACACGTAGTTTTGAGATTCCATAATGATTAACTGCCGATCTAGAAAGCTGTAGGCAACAAACAGGAATGAACGGTCAAGTATATGACTATATAATTTATGTATATGGCTAAAAGTATGAACACCCAAACACCACACTTATGTTTGCTTTCTGAGCATTTGGTTTCAAAATCATTGACTGATTTTGGATGATGTATGCTGTATGCTGGCACTTAGGGCTCCAATTTATCTCAAATGTGTTCAATGGGATTCAAATCTGGGATTTCTATAGATCAGCCAAGTTCTTCCACACAGACCTCAATGAATCATTTCTATATGGACCTCACATGAAGCACACAATTCTCTACAACCAAGGTTTAAATTAGTAAAGTTTAAGCTTAACTGTACAAAATTTGACTTTCATTCAAGATTGGTCAGAAATGATAAGACTGATTTTATTCCATTCAGTTTTAGATTTTTCTCAAGGTTTACAAATCAGCTGGGGAGTAAAAAGTAGATTATTGTCAAAAAAAAAAAAGGGTTAGGGATATAATTTTTTTTATTATTTTATATAAAAAAATAAAACACCATTGTCTATAGACAGTCATGGAAGACATGGAAACCCAACACGTGTATGTGAATGTGTATGTGTGTTTGATAGTCACTTGAGGTCTGGAGATATTCTTCAGGATCTCTATCTCTCTGTCTGATATAATGTCATGATATCTGATGATGCGAGGCTCGTCCCACTCCACTTCCTCTTTCACTGGTGCATACATCAGTCTGGGGTTTCCTCCACCTGTGCTGTACCTACAGGACAGCGCCCTCTGCCTCATGGAGATCTGATTTGATCAAATATAACAAACTTCCAATCAACACACAAAGCTTCACAATGACTGTTTGTAATTTCATGTCAAATAATGATTTAAATTTTAGAACTTGCCCTCTCGTCAACCTCTCCTCTGCACAGGGCCTCATAGTTACTTGACTCTGTGTTCAGTGGTAATATGTCAGGGTTGCTCTGTAAGTGAAGGAGTCTGTTCAGCTGAACTCTGGCTTCATCATTACTTGGATCTGAGGCAAAGATGTTTATGACTTGAATCACAACAATTTAGCAAAATTGTCTGCCAAACTCAAATATAAAAATATTAAATTAAATGCTATTAAATGAAGGACAGCATGACCTCACCCAGATTTAGAAGCTGGTGGCTGAAGTAGATTGCCACAGACAGGCTGCCGAAGTGATAGACTGAGTAACTAAGGAAACGGAGCAACTCTTCCTCAGTAGTGGTTGAGCTTTCTCTTAATCTGTCCAGACTGTACAGAAACCAGAGAAAGGCATGCTGGAATTTGTCCTCATCATAAGCGACCAACCCTACATTGAAAGCTTCATCTGCATTTAGAGATGTTTCTGTGAAATGTGAAATATAAAGCATAAATCAGATCGGAAAAAGTGAAACTCTCTCAGTGAAACTGCATTGGTGCAAAACTGCAGGACAGTTTACCCTTTGTGATGTCTTCTGGGTGCAGTTTGTAGATCTCTTGCAGTCTGATCAGTCCTGAAGCTGCACCATCCAAGTCCTCCAGCTGTGGGATCTCTAGGATCATTGCGTCCAACTCATTCTGATACTTTTCACACCGAGTAAGATTTGGCTGAATGCATTTTTCAATATAGAGCAAATCATTTCTCATTTGTCTGAGGAGTCTGTAAGCTGCCACAGGGTCTCTCACAGCTTCCTCTGGGTTCTCAGAGTTGGAGTATAAAAGCAGAAGATTCGGAAGATCACTGGATGAAGACAGGAGTTCATCAAAAGTTGTAATTTTAGAACATGTATTAACATAATCCTTGATCTATAATAATTGTTAAACATCCATTCCAAATTTGAATGTTTTTTAATAATAATATAAAAAAAACATTCATCTTGTAATTTAATGGTATATTGGGAATAATGAAAGCGTTTTCACCTCTTCATTGTCTCTACATTCTCAGCATCAACACACTGACTGAAGAGCTTCAGAAGGTCTTTCGTCTTCCCATATAGTTGTGCAATTTGATCTATAAAACAATCTACACTTAATTGTGAAAAGGGATTAGATTTATGTATTAATTCATTTTTACATCATTAGAGTTATGATGAAAGAGGTTTATTAGGCAAGAAACCAAAGAGACAGTTAGTGTTTAGTCAATAATGGAATAAATAAAAAAAGTAACTATAAAAGAGTAACTATAAAATGTTATGGAATGAGTGCAGAGATGAAATTACGACAACAACCGTGGTATAGGCTACTATTGTTCACTTTTGATCAAAATTCTTATACAGCTAAAGACAAAAAAATCAACTTATGTGAAAAAATTGTTGGTAAAATATGGACAAAATCCTACAACATTAAATTATTACGAGTAAAAAAAACAATATAATATAATGAATTGACATTGAACTTAAACAATAACCTGTTGATGAGTAGAATTCATGCCCAACATCAGCACAGACAAGCCAAAAACAACCCATAAACACTGTCAATTCCTTTACTGCCATTAGCAGAATTTCAATATCTCAAAACTCAACTTGTATCTGTAGCCTATATTTCAGTGAATACCAAGTTTTATCTTAAACTCTAGATGGCGCATGCTGATAGGTCCTTAACTTAATTTGGTAGTTATCACATCGTTATCTGATTAGTTGCTGTTGCATCGGCGGCCAATGGGCTGCGGCTCATCATTCAAAAAATACTGTAGTGTTTGCTTAGCAGTTTGTACTCACTGCCGCGTGCTTTTTCAGAAAGCATCCGAAATCAACATCTAAGTCAAGATAAGTGAACGCTCTTTTACTCCATATTGCGTGATTTGCATTTAATTCCTAATTGAGCAATCATAAGATTAAACTAAGCGTCATGTTTAACCGTCTTGTGGAGTGATTGGAGCGTAACATTAATTGTGTTTATGCAGCATCAAGCGATAATTGCTGTGAAATACGGCGTCTAAGCTACCGATATGAGAAAGGGTTGAAGTAAAATAATCATTAGCACTTTCAACAGGGTTATGTTTAGCTGCATATTTCTGATGCGTTTATTTATTTCTATGGAAATTGTTTTCATTATTCATGATGTGTGTGGTTGATTTCAGCTGCAAGCAGTGTCAGACCAAGCCCCTGTCTTTCTGTATCGCTCTCAACAGCTTTTTCACTATCAATAAGAGTATAAGGTTCATATCAATGAAAAGCAAAACTTTACATGAGTGAGTGTTACTGGGCTGGTTGCGGCGGGAACAAGGATCTACTCGGAGCAGTGATTTTTGTTTTGTTATTTTTTTTAAATCAACAAATTAATAACATGTGCACAAAGTCTTGGCAATTTAAAAACAAACACAAAATACAACAAACCAACATAGCATAGACAAGAACAAACCACTACAACTGAAAACTGAGGGCTATAATACACAGGGTGAATAAGGTAGAAAACAAGGAACAGGTGTTGCTAATCAATTAACAAATGAGCAACTATGGAAATAAACAGGGGCTGTGTCCGAAATCGCCCCCTATACGCTTTAATAGGGAACTGTTTGAGGGGATAGCCATTTGTAGTGATGTCCGAAACCTAGGGATGGGACGATTACCGGTTTCACTATAAACCACGATAAAATGTACTGACGGTTAGTAATATCGTTTAAAATTTAATTATCATTAAAACCGTGTTTGATTATCGCGATTTTTAAATCCTGTTCAGCCAGCAACAGTCTGACGCAGGTACAGCGCGCAATGTTGTTGTTGTTTTTTTATTCAAGAAGGAATTGCGGAAGGCAGTGACCGTGCTCGGGAGATTTTTCAGCCTTTTAAGAGAACCAATTCTGAGGTGTGGTCATATTTTGGCATTAAACTTAATCGAGGATGGTCACCCTGTCAGCAGAACATGCACAAGAAAAAGTCGCTGCAATAGAAACACTTCAAATCTGCCGAGTCATCTTGTGTGACCATCACCGACTGTTGTATAGCGAACGCAAGGCAAGTTAACTTTGACCTCATTACCATTGTGGACGTTATTGAGTGTACTTATTCAATCATGCACTGCAAGAACGAGTGTAGCCTACAACCAATGTACGCACAACAGCTAGAGAATACCCATAATGCAGTCGTGTGCTGTATGAATTCTCGCGTCTCGCCAGGAGATGGCGTCCGCAGCTGAATCATTCATCCATCCATTTTACATTTACATTTACATTTAGTCATTTAGCAGACGCCCTTATCCAAAGCGACTTACAAATTAGGTGCTGGTCCAGAGAAATATCATACAGGTATACAGTTTTAATTGATTATTAAATTGTTTAATTAAGGTTTATACATGCTAGTTTCTAAGCCAGAGTTTCAAATGATTATTAATAAACAGCAAGCACAAACTGTACACAAGCGGCAGGCCTTCCTGCACACTGTGTGTCCGAATTCACTCACTCGTTTTCATTGACTCCCTCAAGTGGACTATATTAGTGGAGTAATGTAGGGAATAATATTCTTGAATGAGGGTATAAGAGGCAATTTCAAGCACTGCAAGGGGCATATTTAGGGTTGCAGTGGACCCGGTTCAACTTACTAACGGTTCAGTTTTTATCACGGTTTTGAGGGTTTCGGTATGGTCCAGTATGTGGTATGTTCAGGGAAAAAGGTCAAGAACAAATAATGAAACTAGAATCAACAACACAAACAAATACAACAGAGCAAATATAATAAAATAAACAGTGCTTTTCAGGCTATTTTGGGGTACAGAAATTGAATAAAGTAATCAAATGTAAAATAGCATTGCATATAATCTTCACTGAATTAAATAAATATTAATCATTATTAACGTTACAAAAGCTATTCAGAGCAGTGATTGATTTCCTTGTTTTTGTTATTTAATTAACAGTATACACACAGACAGCAGGAATATTAAGGCTTCTGTCACTTTACATATTTCTGATACTGTACACATGCGTTGTCTTTCTGGACTCTTTACATTTACTTAAAGGGATAGTTCACTTTGAAATACATTTTTGGTATGTTTTAGCTTACCTCAAGGGCATCCAAGATGTAGGTGTCTTTTTTTCCGCAGTAGTTTCAATTTTGAATTTTTTAGGTCAAACCGTTCTTGTCTGTCAGTCATATAATGCAGGTCTATGGTCACTGTCTCAAAGAGCATGCACAGAGTCCAAATTAAAACAATTCCCCGTCGTCCAAATTAAACAATTCCCCATCGTAAGTACACATTTGACACTAGATGTCGCCTTAAAGACATTCGTTCCAATGAACTGCCGTAGACAAGGCGACATCTAGTGTGTATATATCTATGCACCAGTCTGCGTACACGTCAGATCAGATCACTTGGACATGGCTGTGTATAAGTGGTAAAAACGATATAAATACTGTTCGTTTTCTCACACAAACCGCTCGTTTCGTGTCTTAGGCCATCAATGTGTACTTACGATGGGGAATTGTTTAATTTGGACGACGGGGAATTGTTTTAATTTGGACTCTGTGCATGCTCTTTGAGACAGTGACCATAGACCTGCATTATATGACTGACAGACAAGAACGGTTTGACCTAAAAATATCAAAATTGAAACTACTGCGGAAAAAAAGACACCTACATCTTGGATGCCCTTGAGGTAAGCTAAAACATACCAAAAATTTATTTCAAAGTGAACTATCCCTTTAAGACATAACCTACTATGTTTGCTAGGATACTTGCCAAGATTGGCTTGTTGACATCATTTTTGTGAATTTGTCTGTTCAAGACAATATTTGTGCGCTGCCTTAGACGCGGCTTTCCATGTGCGTGCTTCAGATGAATCTTTTCAGAGCGTGTGCCTAAGTTTGTGTTCGTTGTTTGACAAATCTGTTTTTAAGTGTTTTGTTGCTTAGCGGAAAATGTAACTTCTTTTTTTTTTCAGAATACAGCATATTTACCTTTCTCTGCCTTTCCCTCTAAAAGTGTCACTGCTGACCTTTGAAACAATCAAATATTGCTTATTTGAGATGTCACTAATTTAAGCAAATAGCAATGCAAATTTGATTCTGTTTTTAACAGTGACTTTTTCTTTCTTTCTTTGTGTGCTGCATGTTTGTTTGTGGACAGCTGTGCAGTCAGTTTCTCATCCCCTTCTGCTGCCATACAGTTTCCCCAAACCCCTCCCCTTTCCTCAGGCACATCCAATCCAAAGGCAATTTTCCCTCTTTTCTGGACCGCCTTCTTCAGTGACTAACCTATCAGAACTCTCCTGTCAGTCACCGGTCAACTCCAGCCTGCAGTTCACCCAGACTTTAAACTGGCCAGTCAAAAGCAGCACAGAGTGGCCTTTCAACCGAGTCATGGGATTACAAGAGAGGATTCAAAGTGGAGCACAAGACAAAAACTTACTTTTTTTCTTTTTTTCCTGAGACCATGCATTAGAAGGTTAATTATTGGTTTTTATCATAATTATCTCTCTTTTTTTTCTTTAAAAAAAAAAGTTTATACATTCTCATTGGATAGTTGACAGCAAAGCACTTTATATATTTGACAGTATACCTTCATCCTCTCCTTGGGTCATTCTGACCCAAAATTCATGTTCTTTTAATAAAAAAAAAATTGTTCATCAGAGTGGCACAAGACCTTGTCAGGTTTGTCACACTTGAAATTGAAATATACACACAAAAAATGGTCTGATTCAAGATTTTTTTTGTGGTTGTTATAAAAATTGTAACAAATCCTTCCCTAGCAGGTCAATTTTACCCCTATAGGAATGAATGGGAAATTGGGATAACGTTTTTTTTATAAAAGTAATAGGGCCAATCATTTGCTCCATAGAGCTTTAGTAGTCATGAAATGCCATTTTCATTGAGTTTTTTTTTTCCCCGCACAAGGTCAGCAGACACCCAATGCATGCTTTTTTTAAACGGAATTTTGCATGTGCTGCAGTTATTTTGTATTTAAAGAATAAGCTTATTGTTGATTTCATCATTGTTAAAATATAGTAATGTAGAGATCAAAATAATAAACAAAAAATCTTTAAAAAATTGCATTCAAATTTATATAAGCTTTCTGCTTCGGGATATTTTTACTCTTGAGGAAAGGATGTGTAATTCAGACACGAAGAGACTATAAAGGTTAAACAAAGTATGATTAAACAATTTGTCAGCGTCACCTTTGTTACTGTTACGAATCTGGTTGGTCTGCACTTCCGGTTGGTCACCACCAGAGGTCGCCCACTCAAAGCATGGACTCTTGCACTTCACTACAATCCCCATCATTCATTGCATTGATGACACACAGCTGATTCCACTAATCACGCTCACACCTGAGAACTATCACACACTATCTTGGACTTTCTTTCCCTGTGGCCGAGTATTGCATAGCGTTTAGCACTCACCAAGTGTTAGCCTCTCTACAGAGCCCATCCCGTTATCTTAGTCTTGCCTTGTCCTGTCCTTTGTGTTTTCCTGTGTTCTGATTCTTGCCCGTGTTTCCTGGATTAACCCTTAGCCTAGCCCTTTGGACTCTGTTTGCACCTTATTTGGACTATTGCTGTTTATTATCTCTCGTTGCCTTGCCCCTGTTGGATATTGTTTGCCGATCATCTACCCACGCTTGCCCTAAGGATTACTCTGTCATGCCTCTGCCATACCTGTTTGCTGTTTATTGACCCTGCCTGTATGATGACCATGTTTTGGAATAAAGCCTTGCAGTTGCAGATGTTCGCCCCGTTACAGTTACCCCAAATATGAATTATAGGTTTAAGGAACTTCTATGCAAACAACAGAAGTTTCTTAGTAGACCTATACCTAACACATTTTAAAGCAGCCAGGTTACAAATTATTTTAAGTTGAATCAGCTAGTTTATTTTTAAAGTGTACTTTGAAATTGGAGAAAGGGCAAGTTATTGAAACTAATTTGGGCAAATTAATTAAGTTGTATAATTCCAAAATGCTGAACCTGAAAAAAATGATAAATGCAGCATCACTTAGGCTAACTCGTGATTGAAACTGATATTTCACAAGGGGGAAAAGGAAAATATATCATAAATAAAATCTATGAAATAAAATCAGAGGCTTAACTGATCTGACATCAGAGCCCAACCTTCATGTGTCATACACAAGAGTTACAGATGAAATAACTAACCAAATGTGAGCAACCAAATTCTGCATTCTGAAGTTTGTTTGTTTGAGAATTGACCAAGACATTCATTGTATTCATCCAAATATTAAGTGTAAAGCTTTGCTACAAATAGCCTATCTTTGTATCTTCATTGGACAGAATGTATGATCATGTGATACAGGCTATTATAGGCTCATATATATAAAACATGTTTGTAAATGGGGCTTAATTCAAACATCCCGACACGCAAAGTGAAGCATTCACGTGACTGGAAAGAAAGTGAAGCTTCGTTTTTCGTTAATCACGTGTTTCTCTGAAAACAATACGCGCTCCATCACTGAGATTCCTAAGAAATTGCGATGCGAACTCGATACGCGCTTTGAAGCTTCAGTGTCATATGTAACATCGCTACTTCATCGTCTTCATGTGTCAGACATGAGTCACATACTATGTGTGTACTAATTCTGACCCTCTTATTATCATGTGATCACTAAGATTTCTTCGGGACAAACCATTTTAGGAAATGCATAATAACATCTAATTGTTATTTTCCTCGTCATTTTTTTCTTCAGAATACAGCATATGTCCCCTTTTCTGCTTTCTATTACCCTTCTATTGACAGAGCTAGGTAAGAGTGTCACTGCTGACCTTGGAACAATCAAATATTGCTTATGAGATCATCACTGATTTGAGCACTGAAAATGTAGGCCTACATCTCTTTTCTGCATGTGAATGTTTGTTGAAAGTGGACCACACAACAAAAACTTTGACAAAGACAAATGTATGTCCTGAGGCAACTTATCAGAAGTTTTATTACTGTGTTGTTTTTTTTGTTTTTGTTTTTTTTTTGGTCCTCATTGGCAGGTTGAGTGCATGGGGCACTTTATATATTTGAAACAATTACGATAAAGAGACAAAAAATCTAAAGTAATGTATGTCAAAACAATTTAATTGAGTCTTAAGAAACTGTCTGAAAACACAGTTAAAAAAAAAAAAAATTATTTTACATTATTTTATTTATTTTACATTATATTACATTTGAACATTAGAATAAATAAATAAAAAGATAAATCAGCAATAGCAACAAATGCATTCAGTGCAATTCGTGAATTCATAATAGAGCGGACAACCAACCTAAAGGTCATATAAATATTAAACCACTTGATTAGGAAAAGAGCAACTTACAAATTACTTTTTAAAATATGATAAATTTATTCTTAATAGTTGGTCTTTAAATTTTTTGCAAAATTATAATTGTTGGTATATTGTGTGTGAGAGTTGAGGTATACAATATTGACAGTATTGAGTTGTTCTCAACATGTGAGGTTGTCCTTAAAAACAATCCAGTTTCAGACTTCATATATGCCTGCCAGTCTTCCAGCACAACATTCACAACTACACATACCACAAAACTTGTAAAACATGTGAATCGTCATTCCAGCACAGACGGAAGAATAAACGTCAAATTAAGCTTATACAACTGCAGAGAACAAGCGTCTCATCTACAGGAATAACGCACTTACTGGCTAGGATTGATCCACTCAGGTAATGTGATTATTCATTGATATATTGTTGAAACTTAATTTTACTCTATTGCACTTGTTTTATTTTATTGTATATTACAGTTATTTTTAACATTACTGCCACCAGACAGTAGTAAATAGATGATACAATATATAAGTATGTTACAGATCTATTTTATAAAAACGTACGATCCATAATAAATATAACAGATACTTCTATAGTACAGATAAACTTCATATGATTTTACATGGTCACAGTGCCTTTCACTCTGACAAAGAACAGGGTCTCCTGAACTCCTGTCCAAACTCATGGATCCATTTAGTAGCCACTGAAAAGACACCAGAAAAAACTATAGCTCATGTCATGTGAAATTGAATGAAATTTTGTCTGATTAGCAGATTTGTTTATAGATTATTGAAGATACAAGATTAAATAAAAACCTACACCATTTGTTACCCACTAACACAGGGCATCCAGCATGCAGTGTATCCAAATCCACTCTGCCATTCTTTAGGTTGTACCAAAACACGGCTGAACCCTTCAAAAGCAGAGGATGGATGCATGAATTTTACTTATATTATTCTAATATACCGCATAGATCAGTGAATTGTTTACCTTTTTTGGCTTCAATGCAACTCCAACTTCAGGAAACACAGTGTCGCCCCCTATCTCCACATCACTCATCTACAGCAAGAGCACATTATTGTTCATAATGACTGTATAAAACAGGTCATATGAAAAGTGCCTTTTTAATTCTTGTAAGCTTATAATATTTACAATTCCATTTGCATTAATCAGTGGCCAAGACTTACATAAATTAAGAACGTAGCAGTCCTTCCATTCTCCCCATCCTGTGGGATCAAACTTAAGTTATCTTACATTGATTTGATGGGTCAACATGTAATCAAGCTCTCATTGACAGTTTGAGGTCCTAAAGACAAACAAGCATTTTCAAACAATGGGTTCTCTCTGGGTTAAGGACCGCATCACTTTAAGTATACACTTGAAGAGAGATTTCACACTTTGATTTACAACATAAATTACCCACAGACATAAACGTGAGTTTTAAAAATATAAATTAATTACCACAACATTTTGTTTAATAACAAACCATAAGTTCTCAATTTTGATGAACAGTGGGTAATGTCTTGCTGGTTGAGAATTTTACCATAATGTCTGACCAACATGACTCCTAGCCGGTATTTTGACTTTTAGGGTTGTGGTTGTTTGGGAGTGGACTTTAGACATGGGACCAATCAAATGGCAGCCTCATAAAAAGGAATTCACTTGTTAAAGGATTAGTTCACCCCAAAATGAAAATTTCCTAATAATTTACTCACCCCAATGCCATCCAAGATATCCATGTCTTTCTTTCCTCAGTGGGAGAGAAATTATGTTTTTTGAGGAAAACTTTCTGGATTTTTCTTCTAACAATGGACTTCATTGGTTACCATCGTTTTTAAGTCCAAATCAATGCAGTTTCAAAAGTCTTTGAAGTGTTTAAACGGGCTGTACGCGATCACAGCTGAAGAAGAGGTTGTTATCTAGCAAAACGATAGGTCATTTAAAAAAAATTTTTTTAAGAATTTATAGACTTTTTACCTTCAATAGTTCGGATTGAGCTGATCAACAAACGGACAGGGAACTACGTCATCACGTTGAAAGGTCACGCCGGCGCCGGCAGAAGGTCCTGCCCCACTATTTACAATGCGACCGTATGTAGGAGGATAATTCAAATAGTATTGTTTGCTATTATATATATAGTAATAGTATTCAGTGAATATGAATATGAATAACATTCTGATGAATATGAATAGTAGTTCAAATAGTATTGCCGGCGCCGGCGTGACCTTTCAACGTGATGACGTAGTTCCCTGTCCGTTTGTTGATCAGCTCAATCCGAACTATTGAAGGTAAAAAGTATATAAATTATTTTTACATTTTTTTAAAATGACCTATCGTTTTGCTAGATAACAACCTCTTCTTCAGCTGTGATCGCGTACAGCCCGTTTAAACACTTCAAAGACTTTTGAAACTGCATTGATTTGGAATTAAAAAACGATGGTAACCAATGAAGTCCATTGTTAGAAGAAAAATCCAGAAATGTTTTCCTCAAAAAATATAATTTCTCTCCCACTGAGGAAAGAAAGACATGGATATCTTGGATGGCATTGGGGTGAGTAAATTATTAGGAAATTTTCATTTTGGGGTGAACTAATCCTTTAAGTCTGAAGTCACGTCTCACCGTTTCCGGGTCCAAACACTCTATCAGATGCCAAAAGCAAACAAACAGTGCTAACATACACAGTGTGCTGTAAAACAACTGAAAAATCATGTAAAATCCTAACCTTTATCTCCAAACTGAAATCTAATGACCAGTGATTCATCTTTTATGAATCATTGAAATATTGGTGTCTGGGAATAAATAGTGTTCACAAACAGCTGTTAAGATAGTATTCTCAATTGAAAGGGGATTGAGGCTTTGACCAGGAAACAGCATTCATTACACCATGACAGTCAGAATTTAACATAACACTGAACACAACATGTGTAACATCTGGCTATACAGGTACGATACAGGACTGTTTTGTGACTGAAACATATATTTGCAAGTGAAATGTGTGAAAGAAAAAACAAAAGATCAGGGGTAATGGGAAAGTCTCTTGAAGTAATGATGACCATAGACCTTATTTAACTCCAGAGGGAATCCATGGCAAATATGAGGTTGGCCTACAAATTTATGTAATGGCTTTATTTTAGTAAAGATATCTTACCAATGCGTCATAATGTGGTTCAAATCTGCCACCAATCCCATAATTCTGAACCTGGAAAATGATTGCACCATTTTTTAAATGAAAATCTCAGGTAAAACACCTACAGTAATACTTCACAGGGAAAATACAAGTTTAAATATAAAATGGTTATATAAAAATGTAACTTAATATCAGTCCTCAAAGCTCTTAGGCGCTCTGGCAAATGTTACAAAATAACCAGACTAAACCAATGTTGCCTTAGAGTCTGAAAATTATTTAGTATTCTATATATTTTGAGTGCAAGAAAGTGTGACCAAGCTAGCTGCAAGACAGGCTTTGCAAAGCTTTGTTAAACTAGGACAGAGTTGTCCATATAAATATATATATATATGCTGCCTGTGCATGAACAGGTGATTTCTTTCTTACTGTGACCGTACATGTAGATCTTCAGCTGATTCCACTGAGAGTCCTGTGATGTCTGCAATATTCTGACTGATACGAGCAACAGTGTTGTCTTCCTCTAGAAAAACACTGAAAACAAGGGAATGATTTCAGTAACATTTATGCTAACAGATTGAACCATTTTGTAAACAGTTTCCATTTTTCTTCCCACAACAAGTGTGAAACCAAAATGGTAAATTAGTTTAATAAAATAAATAATATAATATAACATTAATGCACTATATATATGACTTTAATATATATCATTTTCATTTTGGGTGAATATAAAAGAATATCACCTTTGAGAAGTACGGTCCTTTGTGACTCCCTGTCTAGTCTTAGACCTAGAAAGCTAAAGTAGGCCACACAAGGGAAATTGAACATCAAATATAAATATGAATAAATAGGAAGCACACAATTCATTACAATATCAATACATTTCATTGCATTGAGATTTGTCTTCACTATCAAACAAGGGTGCCTAATTCTGTTCCTGGAGATCTACCTTCCTGCAAAGTTCAGCCCCTGATTAAACACACCTGAACCAGCTAAGATCCTGAGGATCAGGGTTGAATCTCAACTTTGTTCCTAGATTTCCAGGAACAGGATTGGGCACCCCAGCTATAGAAATAATTTGCCAAACCACATTTTAATAAAAGAATATCGACATACTTTTACCCATTGAATAGCACTATCAAAACTGTTAACAAGACATTAGATCCTAATAGTGACAATTACATACTTTAATGTTTGTGTGTGTGTTTTAGATATTCACTTGATGTCTGGAGATATTCTTCAGGATCTCTATCTCTCTGTCTGATATAATGTCATGATATCTGATGATGCGAGGCTCGTCCCACTCCACTTCCTCTTTCACTGGTGCGTACATCAGTCTGGGGTTTCCTCCACCTGTGCTGTACCTACAGGACAGCGCCCTCTGCCTCTTGGAGGTCTGATTTGATAAATTATAATAGACTCAAAGCTTCACATTGAGTGTTTGTAAGTTCATGTTAAATGATGATTTAAATTGTAAACACTGCACTTGCCCTCTCGTCAACCTCTCCTCTGCACAGTGCCTCGTAGGAGTTATTTGACTCTGTGTTCAGCGTGAATATGTCAGGATTTGAGTTTCTCTTGTAGCGAAGGTGTTTGTAAAGGCTCAGCTCTACTTGGACTTCATCATTAGTTGGATCTGAGGAAAAGAAGTTTGACTTCCATAGTCCCGCAACCTCACATATAAAAATATTAGTATTAAACTTCATGTCACTGTGACCATACCCAGATTTAGAAGCCGTTGGCCGAAGTAGATTGCCACAGGTAGGCTGCCAAAATGATAGGCTGATGAACTAAGGAAACGCAGCAACTCTTCCTCAGTAGTGGTTGAGTATTCTGTTAATCCCTCCAGACTGTACAGAAACCAGAGAAAGGCATGCTGGAATTTGTGCTCCTCATAAGCGACCAACCCCATATGGAAAGCTTCATCTGCATTTAGAGATGTTTCTGAGAAACGCGAAATGAAAGCATCAATCAGATTGGAACTTATTTTGAAACTAAAAAAGTGAGACAGCATTGGTTCAGACATTTCACCCTTTGTGATGTTGTGTGGATAGAGTTTGTAGAATTCTTGCAGTCTGATCAGTTCTGAAGCGGCATCATACAAGTCCTCAGCCTCGGGGATATTTGAATAATCCAGCAATTTCTGATACGCTACAAGATTTTCAAACACAAGAACAGATCCATAAACAATGGAAAGGTTTAATAAAATAGCTTGAAACCTTTTATCATAATTCACCTTAATCTCTAGATTTTTATTTCTATGAATAATTAATAATTAATGATGAAACATGTCTCAGTCAAAGAACTTAATACCTTCATAAAGACTCAATTGAGTGTATTTGACAATAGTCAACCATTCACTTCTCACTCGTCTGAGGAGTTTGTAAGCTGCCACAGGGTCTCTCAGGGTTTTCTCAGGGTTATCAGGGTCAAAGTATGTGCGTAGTTGAAGAACCAGAAGAGTACTGGATTGAAGTTCATAAAAAAATGTGGGGTTAATTAAATAAATGTATTAATAAAAAATTTTTTTTATCTAAAAACACATGCCTGCAAGATTGTTAAATAAACAACTGGTTTCATCAGGTTATTGCTGTAAATTGAAAATATTTGAATAAAAAATGCTTTAGGGAATAATGAAAGTGTTTTTACCTCTTCATTCTCTCTACATTCTTTTCTTCAGCATCGATGTACAGACTGAAGCTTTTCAGAAGGTCTTCCTCCTCCTCGAAAAGCTGTGCAACTTTATCTATAAATAATTATATTTGCACTTAATTGTTTATATATAATTATATAAAATACAGACCATCCATAATGACATCTTTATTATAAAAAGAAACCAAAGAGAAAGTTAATAATTGTTTAGTCATTAATGGAATCAAAAAGTGAAAGTTCGATTGTAAATCTCATATGTATGAAGATGTAATTATGTATAAAGCTATGATCAAAAGTGTCTCAAATGAATAAATAAAATCAGCACAACAGTGTAAAAACATTAGAGAAGTATGAACAAAACACTAAAATGATGGTTAAAAAGGAATACATTTAAATAAATGAATTGATATTAAATTGAATTCAAATGAATAATACCTGTTGATGAAAAGATTTCATCTCCAGTAGTAAAGACAATCCATGAAAACAGCACAAATACTGTCAGTTCCTTTATGGTCATTATCAGACCTTCAGTTCCCCAAAACACCAAAAACTTGTGTA
Organism: Leuciscus leuciscus; assembly: GCF_965113295.1. NCBI lineage: Eukaryota > Metazoa > Chordata > Actinopteri > Cypriniformes > Leuciscidae > Leuciscus > Leuciscus leuciscus. The sequence goes on along the minus strand of NC_138730.1, from coordinate 38,065,328 downwards.
TGTATCTTGAAGTGAACTAGCGGAGCTTAAATACAGACTGTTCACGTGGATCCTTTTAAAAACACACCTGTATTACATCACCTGTCCGCATTTTGCAATTTCCCAGTACTGCAATCGGAGACCAAAAAACGAAAGTGAAATAAAATTTGTGACAGTCATAATGCTCCAAAAATAACATTTCGTTTTTTTGTATGTAAATTAGATGTACATTCACAAAAAGGTATAATGGTGCAATAATCGTGATAGAAGTGGAAATGCATCCTAATTATTTTCAAGGTCCTGGGTCTTCTCTGATGTCCCCTAATAACTGGAAAAACATTAATGTGTCCTTTTAATTGTTTTAATTTAACACTGCATACACAATTGGCATAGCCTACTTTTACGTTAAACTTTTAAGTTACAGTAAGTGAATACATGATGTTAGCTAATTGATTTGTATTATAGAACTGTATATTTCTGCCATATAGACATTGCTCTGACACAGTCACCTCTGATAACAGATTACTCTTAATTGTAATGTAGAAACATGCATGTTCTGTAAAACTGCTTTAAAACAATATGCATTGTGAAAAAAGTGCGATGCAAATAAATATGAATTAAATTGTATTATTTGTAGACAATCCTTTGTCTGTTTGCTGTGTAATAATTTTTTAGACTTATTTGAAATGAGTTGCTTTCCGAAAAGTCTGTCAGAACTAGTCTGGCCAGTCCTTTAATGGTTTCACAAACAAATCCCACATCTCATGTTTGTGAGGTTGACATATCAACAAAATATTTTCATAAGAATGCTGCATTACACAACCACTTCTACATCACATGTAAGTGTGACTAATGCAGAAACTAAAAGTACACAATTAATTATTATCAACATACTATGTGTTATTGTGCTCATGGTTTATGATTATGTTCAGTATTTCTTGATATTATAGATGTGAATAAAAATCTTATGATTTCTGAAGTGGATCAAAATTACACACACAGTGTGTGCGTGTGTATTTTATATTGTGTGTGTATAATGTCTTGCGTATTATGACGTTGAAGCATGTTGACACATGACACTTGACAGCCTTGTTTCCTCCCTGTGGACTTCACCTAAAAATCAAGAGGAGGGAGACCGATCATATCTTATACCACAATAAAATGTAAATCTTTCTAACTGTAACTCAACAAAAACATTCATGTTAAATCACACTGATTCCAGCACTACTGAACTCTGAAAAGAACACTACTGAAAAGAATATCAATATATTATATTGATATGCAATAATCAATATAAAGAATATCAATCAATCTCTGTGTATTTCATTCAGCTTTCAGACACTATTGGATTTGTAGCTCAAAATTTAATGTCAATGTCATGGGTTTGTTTCTCAGCAGGGAAAACAAAAATGTATACAATGTTGAATACAATAGGCTAAGTTCCTTTGGATAAAAGTGTCTGCCAAATGTTATAAATGTAAATGAATGTAAACGAATTTCACAAACAATAACATGAATTCAATTGTAAATATATAACCTTCTATACCCTATAAAATTATTAGCAGGAGCACATTTCTAGTTTGTTGATGATTAAGAGGTTTCTTACAGACGGGGCTGTGGGGAAACATAAGAAGGGAATTCTGGGAAAATAGAAGCAGACTAAATCCATATAGATTCAGTTGCAATATGAGTATAGATAAAACGAATTTGAGTAAACACTATTAGTAGATTTTCCAGATGAAACACGGTGGCATCCAATAACTCCAACAACAGGTGCCACTAAAATGCTTTTGTAGTAAATAAACTCTTTTGTTTCTGTTGTCCGCGGGAACGACGTCACTTTGGCGCCAAATCATACGGAGTAAAGCGTGCGGAAGAAAACTTTCATAACACAAATATATATATATATATATTAAAATATATTCTGGATTTACTCAGTATCAGCAGTGCAAGACATCAACAATGCAGTGAAGCATAGCGTGAGTGTGTCCTGCTCTTTTTTCCGTGTTGATGATAAACTGCAATGTCTGATTTTTACGCAAGACCGTGTTTTTACTCTTTAATTCTTTAAATGTTTGAAAGGTGTTACCCACTTACAGGGCCCTATCTTGCACCCAGCGCAATTGACTTTGTACACCGACGCTTTTCCCTCCACAGAAGCACGTCGGTTAACTAAGAAATACACTTGTGCTCCCGGGGGTGGTTCAGCGCAAAGTGGAGGCGTGTTCCGGCGCAAACGTTCCCTGGTGCTATTTTGCAGGTTTAGAAAACAATTGCGCCAGTAACCAGGAAAAACTAGTTTAAAGTCAGTGGCGCGTTGCGCATGTTATTCATATGCTATTTTAAGAGCGCATGCTTGGCCATAATCAATGTAGCGTGTGCACAACGCGCATACACTTTGATTCTCTCATCTACACAGAAGCAGCAGTTTTCATTTTTGCAAATCATACATTATTACGATAGATAGATAGATAGATAGATAGATAGATAGATAGACAGACAATTTATTATAAAAGCATACATCTAACTTACACATTTACCCAAATTATCATACGCCTGTTTAACCGAAGTTAATTTGGGTGGGTTTCTCCATCCCCAATGTCCCTGACGAGAACGTCGGTCTCCTCTGCTGTGAACCGCTCCTGGCGCGCGCCTGGCAAATCCGCCGTTATAATAGGAATCCGCTTTAGAACAAGCGCGCCTGCTCTTAAAGGGAATGTGAGATGTCGCTCTGATTGGTTTATTTCATGTTACGCCCAAACCACACCTATGAATAATGAAGCTACTTCAGACCAACCCCTTTTAGATTTGCGCCGGGCGCACGAGGCATTTATCCCGCCGGGAAAATAGCAACAGCGCCCAAGATCCGCCCACAAAGTTACTTGCGCTTTGCGCTTGACACTTGCGTTTCAGATCGTTAAAATAGGGCCCACAGTATCAATTTAAGTGAGCTCATTTGTCTTTCATACATGATCTCTGTGTTTCCCGCCCACAGGTGATTCTTTCAGCCAATGAAATTTCACTGCACTGCACAGCGGCCATACTTACAAAAATGGCTATAACTCATGAACGGAACAAGATATTTTCACCAAACTCGGGACACATGTCATGAGCTCAATCTGAGCTCACTTGAAAAAAATTGCGACGATTGGACACTTGGTGGTGCCAAAAAATATAAAAATGTATATAACCACCCAACCATTAGACCAAATGACTTGAAAATTAGCATGCGCTGTCTTTGTATGAGGTGCCACGATAGTCTATGAGGACATTGGCATATCTCAAAAAACATGGCCGCCAATGAAATTTGAGTAGCTATCAGACAAGGTTACCGGATTGATCAGAACGAAACTCAGTAAGCTTGTTCAACTCATGGCTCTAGAGTTCTGTAAGAATTTTGAAAGAAATCGGCCCCTAGTTGGCGCTTACTAGTTTTATGTCTCTGTAATCACATTGTTTTTCACACATGCACACAATATTCATGTCGTTTGCTCCATAGACAAAATAACAGCTGAAAAGTAATGTCAAACCAATAGCTTTCTTTTGTGAAGCAGGTGATGTATTACTAGTTTTATTTATTAGTAAAACTGTGATTCTACAACATTAGAGCCTGCAGTTTTGTGGCAAACAGATAAAGTGAAAGATTTAACAAACAGTTTGTGCACAAAAAGTTATCATCTATCTATGGCATCACTTAGACTCACACAAACATCAAGAATCAGCATATACATCTCAGCAATGGTGATAAAAAGTATTCGTGCTACAATGCATGATGGGAGTCTGGGTGAGTACCTCTGCTGGTACCCAGCATGCACTGCAACATGAAACTTTTAATGTCACCACCGCTGAGATTCATATGCTGGTACTTGATCTCTGTGTGAGTCAGATTAATACCACAGCGGTTTTTAAATCTGATTGTCACAACAATGGATCTTTAAGTATCACATTTCTACTAGTTAATAATACAAAACTAATAATAGATCACCTGTTTAAACCGAGATTAGGCTCTGGATAAGTTCAGTGAATCAAGTAACTAAATTGTGAGTTTTATCATCAACACACAACCATCAACACCTGATTATATTTTCTTTTGGCTTTTGTGCCACAACCAATGTGTTTTATATACACACAGTTACAGTAGCCAGAGAAAAACTTACATTATAAATTCAAGGGTCAAGAGCCCAACTAAAGCAAACACTGATCTCCATCATGGTAACTTTAATGAAACAATAAATCATCAACATATAAACCTCTGTTAATTCTCAATAACATCTTCTGTAGACATGTGACAGAATAAGTCAAACTGCTAGTAATAAGTGAAGCTGGTAATGCTGTTTGTGGAGTTGTTTAATCCTCCTCTGATGAGATCTTGAGAGATTGAATGTCTTCAGTTGTCTTGTCTTTTATCTTCAGTTGATTTCATCTAAGGTTGTAGATGACGTCAGTTGTAGTTTCTGTGTTTCTCTTTCGTTATTTCTCGTTCCTTTAATGATTCTGCTTGTTATCAGAAGGAGTTCTTCACTAATGCTCAATCAACACTTCATGAATCACTTTAATCACTTAATTTATTGACAGCATTGTAGCCTATCTTCTTTTAATGACCTCAGCTGAAATAACTTCAGAGTACTCATACTATTGGTTTCTAACATTTTTAATGAATTAAGGTAATCTGTGTCCTCAAATGTTATGAGTTTGCTTAAGTTATTGGATTTGACTTTGTGTGTGATATTGTAAAATAACTGCAAGCACTCTGAGTTCATTTAAAGTTTGTAATTTCACTGGTTTTACTCAATATAGTAAAGTTTCAGCTATATAAAGTATTTGAATGCAGTGAAGTTTGTTTATTAAGAAATATCCTTGTTTTAGTGGACTCAATTAAAATAAGTTTGGAGTACTCATAACTATTGTTTTTTATCAAATTAATTGAATTGAGGTAATCGGTGTCCTCAAATGTTTTGAGTTAGCTGAACTTGTTGGGTTTTACAGTGTGCGGCTAATCGCTACACCTGTTTAGAATGTATAATGTAAACATTCTTTATTCATATGAAAATACTAAAATATGAAAATCACACACAAACCATCAACCATCTTATTCATGTGTTTATTAGCTTCTTATTTCAAGTGTAGAAATGTTTCTTTGGTACGTTCTTCACAGAGCACAGGGCAAGGAAATGTACAGGACAGCGTCATGCAAAACGGCAGGATTATGGTTATGTTGACTCACGTACAATGATTGACAGCTGTAGAGATCAAATGAATGCGTGGCGATTCATAAACTGATGCAAATTAGGGAGGAGAGACAGAGCTCGCTCTGAATGCTCTTTCAGCTCTTCAGATCGCTTAATTTAGTGGGAAATAAATAAAAAGGGTATTCTATATGACAAAATATTTTTGCAGACGTGATAATAAATCAATATTTCTCCAAATATGCACACTTTTGAACTAAGTGCACTAACGGACGCTTTCTGCATGTATGTGAACACAAATAAACCGCAGTAGACATGAGTGAATTCATATGAGTGTTATTCATTACAGATTGATTTTTTTGCAATCCTGACATAAATTAAGAAATGAATGTCACTGCAACCTTTTATCATAAACAGAGGTCAAATATCAAAGCTGGAGTCTTTAATCTTTCTAATGATACTCAAGTTTGTCCAGATCAAGTAAGAGTGTGATGTTTTAAAATGCAGTGAATGTTTAACAACAATAATCTGGGGCCATCTGCTATCTTTGCCTATAAAGGGATTAAATATTTATATCTAAAACACAAAACCACCACACAATAGCAGAGGATAGCCTCATTGAATCATTCTGCTCGGTAAATTAATTATTTTCAAGGGTTTTGCATTTGAAATCACATTTAAACTTTATAAAAGCATTAAAATAACATTACAAATGACTTTGTCAAAATTTACCTCTTCAATTAGGCCTATTAATTGTATGCATCATATTTTGCAATATCACATTATGATTGCAATGACACCTGAAAATTATATTTTAAATGGGAGGCCTGAAATAAGCATTTGTTTAAGGAACTCCAATATATGTGCAAACAACTGAAGTTTCTTAGTATACCCAACAACATTTTAAGGCAGCCAGGTTACAAATTATTTTGTGTTGAATCAGCTAGTTGAGGCCACCATTTCACAAGGGAAAAAATTAAATCTATGAAATAAAATTAGAGGCTTATAACTGATCTGATTTCAGAGCCCAACCCTCATGGTTCACACACAACAGTTACAGATGAAATATCTGAGCACTTCAATTCTGCATTCTGAAGTTTATTTATTTGTATGAAAGATTTGACCAAGACAGATTCTAAATATAGTAACACATTGCAAAACTAATCCGAACCCTATACCCGTACTGAGCTTTGACAGACACAAAAGCACAGTACCTTTCTGCAATGCATGTTAGAGCTGAAGGGCTCTGCAGGTGGAGAGATCACATGGGACGAGATTCAGAGATATTGGCTCAGGACAAGCTCTGAAAAACTCAGCTGTGATCTGAGGCAGTAAAAGTGACAATGTCTATAGTTACAAATGTAACAAATTTGTAACTAACAAAATATTTTTATATATATATTTTATATATTTTACAAATCTATGTTACAGATCCTGCCTACATTATGGATACATAATAAATAAACTTTCTCTGTAGTTGTGTTAAAATATATATAGTACGGACACAAATATTATATGACTCCATGCCCTGTAGAGTCTTTCACTCCCACTCTGACAAAAAACAGGAGCTCCTGAATTCCTGTCCAAACTCATGGATCCATTTGTTAGCCACTAAAAAAAAAAAAAAAAAAAAACAGTAAGAAAAATAAACGTAATGATTGTTACCGTTAACCTTTACCTTTCAACTGTCCGCTTTTTTTCCTTCAAATTATTCATGACTAAATAGTTTTCTCCTCAAACACAACAACTGCCATTAAAAAAACTAAAACATGTAAAGCACCCCATACATAGGGTGTGAATGTTTGGTTCAAGAACACCATCAAATATAAAAAAGGACAATAAAATCTGTCACGAATAAGACACTTAGTTTAAAATAATTCGTATTTTGATAAAGCTACATACAGTATAGAATGTCTTATGAATCTGAAATGAATTTTAGATATATTAATATACATTTATTTATACATAATATAAAGCATAGGATACACAACAAAAGTTCCAAAATAATGTCATCAAATCAGCCAATTATATTTCAGATTGATCTACCTATTTATTTAACAACTTACCCCATTTGTTACCCACTAACACAGGGCATCCAGCGTGCTGTGTATTCCAATTCACTTCACCATTTCTGTGGAGATTGTACCAAAACACAGCTGAACCCTGCAAGAGCAGAGAGAGGATGCTGAAATTATTCTATTCTATATATATAGAATTAGTACTTAAAATATCCTTGTATAAATCACAGAATTGAGGGTTTACCTTTTTCGGCTGCACTGCAACTCCAACTTTAGGAAACACAGTGGCGCCCCCTATCGCCACATCACTCATCTACAGCAACAAAACATTAAATGGATAGTACACACATGCAGGTAATATGAATAGCTATAATAGAAATACTGTTTAATGCCATTAAGGCAAATTGTTTTTCTGACAGCTGCACTTACACTGTCAACTTACATAAATTAGGAATGTAGCAATCCTGTCATTCTCGATCTCCTGTGAGGTCAAACATTCCTCAGTTAGTTTGATATGATTTGACTGGTCAACATGTAATCAGCTCTCAATGACACAGAATACATAGGTTACATCTGTACTATTAAAGCCTGCAAGCTTTTTCAAGCCATTGGTTCATTTGAAGAGAATGACTTACAGCCATAACACAAACTGTAAAGTGTTTGTGTAGGTGTCAGGCATGATGCACACCTTTTAGATTTTTTTTTATAAAATAAACTGTCAAATCATGTGTAAATATGGCTATTTTTACAGTTGATTTTATGACTGTAAGTCATTCTCTTCAAATGCTATTGAAGTTAGAAATGTGTATACCCATGTCGTATGTAACTTTAGAGACGGTCCCTAAATTAGCAATTATCGAACATCCAGTGTCAAGCTAACTTTATGCAAATGTAAAATGTTTTGAATTTAAATATTCACAGCCTACATATACAACCATGTTGAATTTCAGCCAATAAAAATGCAAGCCCTAAATGCATTAAAATGCAAGCACGGTTAATGCAATGCATTTTTTTTCCCCAAGTAGTGCAATTCAACAAGATTTTTGTTTCAAAAACATTTGCCATTATTTTACTTCCATATTATGGCAATTCAATTTATTTTGTTTATTTTTATTTATTTTAAGTGAATGATTTAATTTATTTATTACTACTAAATCCAAAACTACCAAAGCCCATTAGAAATTCCTGAGGGAACCAATGGCAAATTCTGTGTTGGTTTACAAAATTGATGTCATGTCTGTACAGTGAACTTACCAATGCATCAACATGCGGTTCATATCTTCCACCAATCCCATAATTCTGAACCTGGAAAATGATTGCATCACTTATGAATCGCTATTGAAATGGAAATATACTGATATACTATAAGCTCCCAAAGCTTATACTGTATGCCATTCCTTGGCAAGAGATACTGAAAAGCAGAGCAAACCAATGTTCTCTGCAAAGTATGGGGTTTCTTTATTTGCTTGATTATTTAGTTAGGCAGTGTGCCTAACTAAACAGGTCCATGTTTACTGCAAGGTATAGCTGGCATTAAAGAAAATATATGCTACCTGTGCATGAATCATGATCGTATGCTTTCTTTCTTACTGTTACGTACAAGCAGTGATTCAGCGGTTTCCATGGAGAGTCCCGTAACATCTGCAATCCTCTGACTGACACCAGCTTCCACAGGGTCAACGCTTAGAAAAACACTGAAAATATAGTGATGATTATTCTTTGTGTGTGACCAAAATTGTTTAATATTATGCCAAATACTGCTAACTCTCATGTTAAAGGAATAGTACACCAGGATTTTTTTTTTGTATTAAAAAAATATATTTACCAAACATAATGTAAGGTTATGACAGAATTAAAATTTTTGGGGGAACTATGCCATCAATGAGGTGATTTAAAAAATATTTATTATACCTTTGAGAAACACGGTAATCTGAGACTCTAGCTTCTCTATCTTCATAAACTTCCGATCTAGAAAGCTGTAGGCAACAAACAGGAATGAACGGTCAAGTATAAATTTGTATATGGCTAAAAGTATGTGAACACCCAAATGCTTATGGTGCATTTCTGAGCATTTTGTTTCAAAATCATTGATTCTGATTTTGAATTGAATAGGCCTGCATGCCAGCAGTTAGGGCTGCGATTTATCCCAAATGTGTTCAGTGGGATTCAAATCTGGGCGTTCTTCCACACAGACGTCAATGAATCATTTTTAAATGGACCTCACATGAAGCACACAATTCTCTACAACCAAGGTTTAAATTAGTAAATTTTAAGTTTCAACGTACAAACTTCGACATTTGACTTTCATTCAAGACAGGTCAGAAATGATAAGATTGATTTTATTCTATTCATTCCATAGTTTAAGATTTCTCTTAAGGTTTACGCATCAGGTATAGGGATAGGGGGATAGAATATATAGTTTGTGCAGTATAAAAATCATTATGTCTATACAAAGTCCCCATAAAATATGGAAATCAAACGTGTGTGTGTGTTTGATATTCACTTGATGTCTGGAGATATTCTTCAGGATCTCTATCTCTCTGTCTGATATAATGTCATGATATCTGATGATGCGAGGCTCGTCCCACTCCACTTCCTCTTTCACTGGTGCGTACATCAGTCTGGGGTTTCCTCCACCTGTGCTGTACCTACAGGACAGCGCCCTCTGTCTCTTGGAGGTCTGATTCAAATCAACACACAAAGCTTTACAATGACTGTTTGTAATTTCATGTCAAATAATGATTTAAATTTTAGCACTTGCCCTCTCGTCAACCTCTCCTCTGCACAGTGCCTCATAGTTACTTGACTCTGTGTTCAGTGTAAATATGTCAGGGTTGCTCTGTAAGTGAAGGAGTCTGTTCAGCTGAACTCTGGCTTCATCATTACTTGGATCTGAGGCAAAGATGTTTAATACTTGAATCACAACAATTTAGCAAAATTGTCTGCTATCCTCACATATAAAAATATTAGTATTAAACTTCATGTCACTATGACCTCACCCAGATTTAGAAGCTGGTGGCTGAAGTAGATTGCCACAGACAGGCTGCCAAAATCATAGGCTGAGTAACTAAGGAAACGGAGCAACTCTTTCTCAGTAGTGGTTGAGTATTCTGTTAATCTGTCCACACTGTACAGAAACCAGAGAAAGGCATGCTGGAATTTGTGCTCCTTATAAGCGACCAACCCCACATGGTAAGCTTCATCTGCATTTAAAGACATTTCTGTGAAATGTGAAATGAAAGCATAAATCAATTGGAAAAAGTGAAACTCTCTCAGTGAAATTGCATTGGTGCAAAACTGCAGGACAGTTTACCCTTTGTGATGTCTTCTGGGTGGAGTTTGTAGATCTCTTGCAGTCTGATCAGTCCTGAAGCTGCACCATCCAAGTCCTCCAGCTGTGGGATCTCTAGGATCATTGCGTCCAACTCATTCTGATACTCTTCACACTGATAAAGCTGAGTGTGTTTTACAATATATAGCAAATCATTTCTCATTTGTGTGAGGAGTCTGTAAGCTGCCACAGGGTCTCTCACAGCTTCCTCTGGGTTCTCAGAGTCGGAGTATGAAAGCAGAAGATTCGGAAGATCACTGGATGAAGACAGAATACTGAATAGTCAAATATACAGTCACTAATAAATAGGATTTAACGGTTTATCACTTTCGACCAATAGGTGGCACAATTACGAAATGTATGTAGTGTGGTCAGAGTGAGGTGACAATAACATACAAAGTTTGGTGTCAATATGTCAAGGCATTGCAGAGATAAAGCCTGAATAGTCATTTTGGCATCATGCCTCAACTTTGTTGCTGCGGTATACGAAAACGGTTTTGTCTATCGACTCGAAATCCACAAAATGTTATCGGCATGGTCTGAAGATGATACAATTCGATTTTGGTGAAACAGGCGGACAGGAGGTTTGGCTGACTATGGCAAAAATGGCATAACCCAAGGAATATATTAAGACCAGTGTCATTACAATAGGCACATTTATTCAACAGTAATTAGCATTTTGGGAAATTTTGTTATAACTTTTTTACCACAAGGTGGTGCTGCCCCAAAACTTTTTGAGTACCTTCTGTCAGGATTGTTGGTTTCTGTTTCCTGTTTTATTTTGGTCTTGTCTTGTCTTGTTACCCTCCTGTTTGAGTTTCCCGCCCTTGTGATTGTCTAATGTGTTTCACCTGTTCCCCAGCCCTAGTGTAACCTGTTCTTTGTTTTCTCATTACCAAGTGTATTTAGTCTCTGTGTTTCCCTTGTCTGTTGTCACATCATTTTAGTTTCTGTGTCAGAGTGCTGTGTATTAGTTTGCCTGTTTTTGTTGCTTCTTTTTTTTTTGGATATCCTTGCCTGCTATTTTTGGGAACCTTTTGTTGTATGGATTTTTGTTTAATAAATATTCAAGCTCATCACATCGCCTGCCATCTCTGCATTTGGGTCCACCTTTTCTGAAACTGTGACACCTTCAAGGCATGGTGCCAATGACTCATACAGAGTTTCGTAACGATACGCTAATGTGTTCATAAAGTATAGCATTTTACATCACAATACTGTATTGAAGTCAATGGCAATTTCATGTTTTGTTCTATTATAGCACTAACAAGTGGCACAATCCCACTATTTTTTTTAATGTGTCCTCAGAGTAAGCCCATACGTGTGTGTGTGTCAAATTTGGTGAAAATATCTCATTTTGTTTTGGAGTCAAAGACATTTACTGTATATACATTAACACATAAAAATGACCCACAGCTGACCTTGTTTGCATTTTTATGCCACTTACTATTAATATTTTGACATTTGGGTATTAGCGTTTAGCCAACGACCTATGTTTCTAAACTTCTGATCGTGGTTTCACCTCGATCGGTCTAACAGTTTCGAAGATATTGGCAAATGTTTTTTTCAGCACTAAATCACAAAGCTACACAAACCATAAGGCGAAACCTATAGGTTTCGCCTTATGGTTTGTGTAGCTTTGTGATTTAGCATGACCTGAGGCGACATGCTGCGTTTTGGTGCAGCGCCACCTACTGGTCCGGAGATCCGAAAAATGGCTATTTTTGCTTGCAACTTCTGCACTGCAAAAAATGCTTTTCTTACTTAGTATTTTTGTCTTGTTTCCAGTCCAAATATCTAAAAATTCTATATGCTATAGAATATCAAACATGCTATAGCATGTTTGATATCGTTGAACTTGGCAAGGATTCAGGAATCTAACGAGATGATTCCTGTGAAAATCAGTCAAAATGCAGAGTTATAAGCATTTTATGATTTTTGGACAAATCGTTCAAACTGAAAAAAATGCTTTTCTTACTAAGTATTTTTGTCTTGTTTCCAGTCCAAATATCTAAAAATTCTTAAATCAAGATGCATTTACTAAAGTAGTAAAATGCCATAAGATATTATGTCTCGTTTTCTGGGGAAATAAATCGAAATTAAGTGAGTTTTTGCTTAAAACAAGCAAAATGATCTGTCCATGGGGTAAGAGAAATGGACAGATAATTTTGCTTGTTTAAAGCAAAAACTCACTTAATTAATCCGCTAATTTTGATTTATTTCCCCAGAAAACTTATGTCAAATATCTATTATTAAATAAATATTAAATATATATATAAACAAATATCTTATGGCATTTTACTACTTTAGTAAATGCATCTTGATTTAAGAATTTTTAGATATTTGGACTGGAAACAAGACAAAAATACTAAGTAAGAAAAGCATTTTTTGCAGTGCAGAAGTTGCAAGCAAAAATAGCCATTTTTCGGATCTCCGGACCAGTAGGTGGCGCTGCACCAAAACGCAGCATGTCGCCTCAGGTCATGCTTTTGATGACATGTACAAGTTTGGTCTGAATACGATATAGCGTTGCGGAGATACAGCCTTAAGTCTGTTTTCGCAAGCGCCACGTAAAATTTGTTTGCGCAGTATTCGAGAACGGTTTGACGAATCAACTTGAATTCCATAACTTTTTGTATGCATGGTCTGAAGATGATCTGGTTCAATTTTCGTGAAAATCGGAGCAACCCTTAGACTGTCCTCTATTAGTGTGCCAAATTTCATAACTTTCCGGCAAGCGGTTCTATGGGCTGCCATAGACTTACATACGGAAGAATAATAATAATAACGGCAACAATTTCAAGAGGTGCCTACGCACTTTCAGTGCTTGGCCCCTAATAAGATAATAATAGCACCAACAATTTAAATAAGTGCCTATGTACTTTCAATGCTTGGCCCCTTATAAAACAACACATTAATCTTGTAGTTTAATGGTATATTGGGAATAATAAAAGTGTTTTCACCTCTTCATTGTCTCTACATTCTCAGCATCAACGCACTGACTGAAGAGCTTCAGAAGGTCTTTCGTCTTCCCGTATAGTTGTGCAATTAGATCTATAAAACAATCTGCACTTAATTGTCAAAAGGCATTTGATTTATTAATTAATACAATTTTACATCATTAGAGTTAAAATGAAAAAGGTTTATTAGGTAAGAAACCAAAGAGAGAGTTATTATTGTTACTGTAAGTCAATTATGGAATAAAAAAGTGAAAGAAAGTAATTTGTAACGTATGAGTGCATTAGTGCTGAAATTATGGCAAAATGAAATGAAAACAAACAACCAACTTGTCATGACAACAGTGTAAAAAGAGTTGAAATATAGACAAAAGAAACAATCAAATTAAATTATTACTAATTTAAAACTATATATATAAAACATAATGACTTGATATTGAACTGAAATAACCTGTTGATGAGTAGAATTCATGTCCAGCATCAGCACAGACAACCCAAAAACAACCCATAAACACCATAAGTTTCTTTGCTGCCATTGTCAGACCTTCAATATCTCAAATCGCAACTTGTGTGTGTCTATCTTGCAGTGAAATTGAGCTTAAATGTATAGAGGCACACCTGCCCACATTTCACCATTTCTCAGTATGCCTGTTATCTGAGAACAAAAACAAAAGCGAAACTTTACATGAGTGCGTGTCAGCGGGCTGGTTGCGGGAACAAGGAAGCATAGAGACAGGATCTATTCGGAGCAGGTATTTTTATAAACCAATAACAACAGGAGCAGTAAGTCTTAACAATCTGACAACAAATACAAAATGCTGCAATCCAACATAGCATAGACAAGAACAAATCATTACAACTGAAAAATGAGGGCTATAATACACATGGGGAATGAGGGTGGAAACAAGGAACATGATGTGGCAAAATCCATTAACAAATGAACAATTATGGAAAATAAGAGGGGCATAATAGTAATTAGGACAACCAAACAGGAACTAATCAGAGAGGAACAGGGACCAAATAATAAATATAAAAATCAATATAAACATGACAATAATGGCGTATCACAATATAGATTTGTTTCTTGTAGTTACTTGGCTACGAATATACTTTGAAACTTTCATGTTGTACGATTGGAGATAACAAAGGGTATAATCGTGGAAAGGAAAGACATACATCAACGCCTGCTCTAACAATGTTGTCTAACAACTATAGTCAAACTTTACTACTGGCATAATGTCCTTTTTGTTTTGTTGGAAGAATGCTGCACTTACAACCACACCTGCATCACCTGTAAGTCTGAGTAATTCAGAAACTGAAAGTAAAATGAATGATTGCTTACATTATTTTATCTGTGTTACTGAGCTTAGGGATAATAATGATCACACTACAATAATGTTTGTATTATAATATGCATAAGTAAGATTTTCAGCAATAAAACATTAAAAAACACTTTCTGTTGGAAGACACGGCTAATTCACTAAGACTAGTTTGCTGAAGTTAAACTTGTAGATGAAATGTTTCCCTTTGGTCCTGTGTAAAATTTGCTTAAAATTTGCATCTGTCTGTGATGAAAAGCGGTAGGCTCTGCGCTGCGCTGGCCTGCATTAGAAATGATGTTACAGAATTCACAGATTCAGTTTAGCAAACATTTATATCTGTAAGTGCTGGGATCAGTATGACTTTACATGCATGTTTCTGTTAAGTTATTGCAGATGCAAATAGGATTAATTTATTCAACAGTTACAGTCTTTAAAATCTTACAGAATTATGATTGTTGATTATTGTGTGTGTGTTGCTATTGCTAAAGGTTGTACCTTTACAGACTTCATAAACATACTGCCTGCCAGTCTTCCAGCACAACATTCACAACTACACATACCACAAAACTTTTAAAACATGTGAATAATCATTCCAGCACAGACTGAAGAGTAAACGTCAAATTAAGCTTTAAATACAGAGATCTAGCGTCTCATCTACAGCCTGTAGACTACAGGAATAACGCACTTGCTGGCTGCCAGGATTGATCAACTCATGTGATTATTCATTGATATCTTGCCGAAACTTTATTTTACTCTATTGCACTTGTTTTGTTTTATTGGACATTACAACCACTTAGACAGTAGTAAATCACAATAAAAGTTAATACAATATACTATACAGATCTACTTTATAAAATGATATGATACATAATACTTATCATACATAATAAATATAACAAATAGAGTACAGATACGTCGTCAATCATAAAGATAAACTTCATATGATTTTACATGATCACAGTGTCTTTCACTCCCAGTCTGATAAAGAACAGGGTCTCCTGAACTCCTGTCCAAACTCATGGAACCATTTATTAGCCACTGAAAAGACACCATAAAAAAATATAGCTCAATGTCATGTGAAATTGAATGAAATTTAGTATAATTCAATAGAATACATTATAAGAGTAATCCAAGCCAGTAAGTATTAAATAAAAACCTACCCCATTTGTTTCCCACTAACACAGGGCATCCAGCATGCTGTGTATCCCAATCCACTCTGCCATTCTTTTTTAGGTTGTACCAAAACACGGCTGAACCCTTAAAAAGCAGAGGATGGATGCAGGACTATTACTTAAATGATTCTTTTACTTAAATGATTCTAATATCATATAGATCAGGTTTACCTTTTTTGGCTTCAATGCAACTCCAACTTTAGGAAACACAGTGGCGCCCCCTATCTCCACATCACTCATCTACAGCAAGAGCACATCAATTATTGTTCATAATGACTGTATAAAACAGGTCACATGAAAATAAGTAACTTTTACAATTTAACATAATGTTTACAATTCCATTTGCATTAAAAGTGGCCAAAACTTACATAAATTAAGAACGTTGCAATCCTTTCATTCTCATCATCCTGTGAGATCAAACAATACGTTATCTTACAATGATTTAATTGGTCAAGATGTAATCAAGCTCTCATTGACACAAGAGTTTAAAGTCCTAAAAGCAAATTAGCATTTCCGAGCAATGGGCTCTCTTTGGGTTAAGGACCGCATCATAAAGTAATACACTTGCACACAGACATAGTCAAACCCTAAACATGAGTTTTAAAAACGTACACTAATTAGCACATCATATTGTGATGAACAGTGATAATGCCCTGCTGGTTGAGAATTTTCATATACCGACTTCTGGGGGTTTGGTTACGTTTAGGAGTGGACTTTAGACATGGGACCAATCAAATGGCAGTCTCATAAAAGGGAATCCACTTGTTACTGTAAGTCTAACATGGCCATCTAGGCAAAAGGACGAGATCCCATAGATGTGATAATTAAAATCAAGGAAGCAATAAAAAGTAGAACAGTGAACTTGAAGTTATATGGCCACAATATGGAAACAGTTGATCATTTTAAATATCTGGGCAAGTGGTTAGATAAAAAGGGTACAAGAAAAGTACATATGGGAAAGGTGGAGTGAACATGAAAGAAACTTTTAAACTTAAAAACCTTAAAAAAAAACTTTTAAACCTGAGAACAAAGAACCCCTGAAGAACCATTTTTTTTTAGTGTGTAGTGTTATTCAAGAATGTTGGGAATATAATTATTTTATAGGTGATGGCTGTGGATGGGCAACAAAAGCTAAATCAGAGGAATATAGATTACAGAATATCTGTTTTAACTTCCCTACTCCTCACGGGAAAAAATGATTCGTTGAATTTAATGAAAAAAATTATGGTAAGTGGTTGCACACAATTGATTTTAGCTACATTTAAACAAATGCATTAAGTTGAAATTAATACATTTTAGTTCAACTTAAGGCATTTGTTTTAACCTAGCTAAAATCAATTGTGTGCAACCACTTACCATAATGTTTTTTATTAAATTCAACGAATCATTTGGCTGTTTCCAAAAATTGAGGTATAGATTTAAATATAATGGAACTAAAGGAAAAATGGAACTACACTCTAAAAACTCCTGGGTCAAAAATAACCCATAATGGGTTATTTTTGACCCAACTCCTGGGTTAAAAAGGGACCAACTAATTTATGGGTTATTTCAACTCAGAAAATTGGGTTATGCTTTTTGACCCAAATTATGGGTTAAATACCTGACCCAAATGTTGGGTTTAAAAAACCCAACATCTGGGTAGAAATAACCCAAAAATTTGTTGATCATTTTTTAACCCAGGAGTTGGGTCAAAAATAACCTAACTTGGGTCACTATCCCAGTATGCCTTATTTCAGAAAATAAAACTTTGTTTTACATTATATTACACACTTCAAGCACTTTTACATTTTTATTGCATTAAATAAAAATCTATAAGAAAAAACACACACTTGGACATGTTTATTTTCATATATATTTTAGGTCACACTGTAATAACAATATTAGAAATAAAAAATTGAAAAATAAACAACAATTCTCAGAAGAGCCTCAGGAATTTAAGCCAGGGGCCAACTTTGGGGACAAGATTTTTGATAGTGTCCTCATCAAAGAGAAGAAATGCCTCCTCATCTATCTGAAAGACAGAAAACAAGACAACATGAGTATTGTTAATAAGTCGAGACAATTGTGAACCACTCACCAGACACTCTTTCATTATCAAGCTAACAAATATTCACTTTTAAGGTAATGCAGTGTTTTTTTTTTTTTTTTTTTTTTTACATGGCCCAAATTGCTAGTTAACTAATGTGGTTCTTTTGCAGCATTAACATTACCCATTTTGTGTGAATGACATATTTTCTTTCATTAAAAAGTGTAATGACAGCCCATTCTTATGCATAACAGCTTAAAGACAAGGCACAATAATCTTTTAGGGTTGTACATACCCCACTGTCGAAGTTGTGACTTTCACAAAATCTTGCACTGACACATTTAAGTCTTATAAAAAAAAATGTAGGTATAGAGAGATGATATAAGGGCAATAAGAGTAAAATGCTCACCTCTGTCAGCTCAGACAGCTGCCACTCAGTTAGCTTATCAGCGACAAAACTGTGGAGAAAACATAGCAATATAGAGGTTAGCAACAATTTGAAGACTTGACCCGCTTCTTTAACTCTCACTACTTCAGCCAGTAGAGCACTGTATAATATGATAAGCACGGCACAGCTGGTAAACATAACTCAACTATTGTGTTGCCTCGTCGCTCTGTAGCCGCGGCTATGGGGCTCGCACACCGGACGAGAAGCGCCGCGTCGCGTCTAGGACAACTCGAGGTATCGCTCACCGGACGTGCACTCTCTCAAGGGGCTCGCACACCGGACGCGAAGCGCAGCCCCGCGTCTTTAAAATTCGAACACATTATTCTCTATGAGTGTAACGGACACACACACACACACACACACACCGGCGGTCTGTCCGCGGCACCCAGCAACGGCTCAGGACCGTGTTCAAAATCGCGTCCGGTGTGCGATAACGTTACCTCGAGTTGTCCTAGACCTAGATGTTGTCGTGATAGCCGCGGCTACATGCCAACCACAGAATTACCACGGCTAACGCTAGTCTCAACGTAGCAACGTATTTTTATTTTTTTTTGCAAATGGTGCTAAACTAGCAACAGGGACATGGACACAGAAAAGTTAACATTACATCAACACTGAAAATACTCTCTTACCTTGAATATAGATGAAGTTGCACCGATGAAGCACAGGCCAAAACGGATCGAGCGCGAAGCAACGGTTATTTCAAACGACTGTTGTGAGAAAATTCCAGAACAACTGCGAGAGAGAGAGAGCCAACCCTATAACCCAGAACATGGGTTACTCTTTGAAAAATAACCCAGAAACCCAAACAACCCATGAATTGGGTCAAAATATTAGCCCTATAACCCAGAAAATGGTTACTCTCTGAAAAAATAACCCATAATTTTAACCCAACACAAATAACCCAGAAAATGGGTTGAAGAAATAACCCAGGAGTTTTTAGAGTGTAAAGGAATACATTTTTTATTTATACAGATGGGTCCAAATATGAAGAGGATAGGATAGGCATAGAAATATACAGTACATCAACATTGAATGTATTGGGAAAAGATGACCTGATCAGTTGTCCGTTTACATGGCAGAGATGATGGCGATTAGGGTTAAAGGAAGTTAAACCAGATAGAGTGGTATGTTGTGTTGACTCTGCAGAAGCCCTTTACTGTATTAAAAATATGAAATCTAATAGAGAAGATTTAATGCAAGAAATCCATCAAACTTTATTAAGATTGCGGAGGCTCCGGATAGATGTGAGATTTTGCTGGGTACCTGCTCATGTAAGTATAAAAGGGAATGAGAGAGCAGAAAAAAATCAACCAGGATGAGCGATGTATTCCCTTTGGTAAAGGAGAAGCTAAGGCAGTGATCAAAAAAGAAATGATGAAGAAATGGTAGGACAGGTGTGACATGGATACTAGTGGAAGGAAATATTACAGTCAATGCACAGGGTGTGATTAGAATGAACAGAAGGGATGAGTTAGTTTTAACCAGACTGAGGATTACAGGGTTCAATAAAACATTGTTTTTATTAGGTAAAAGTCAATCAAATGAATGTCTGGAATGTAAAATCACAGAAAGTGCAGAACATATAATGTTTCATAAATACAGGGAAGAGAGGATTAGACTAAAGCAAAAGATAAGTAGCCTATTTAAGTAGCCTAAGTTAGTTTTTTTTTAACACTTTTTTATTATTATGTAACCTGTAAAGCAGTTTTATTGAATCATAATTCATGCTGCATACTCCGGTATCGTAGGTGGCGGCAATCCGCCATAAAACTAAGAGAAGAACAAGAAGTCACGTGTCACTGGCTGCGTCTAAAAACGTAGGCTGCCCGGCTGCCCTATCATGTAATGACTTTGCAGGCGGTGTTTGCACACGAAGGTACCTCACAAAACTGATTTCGGACAGACTTCTGAGGCAGCGTAACGGTTTAAAGATCTACAGCAAAATAGAGCGAGCTTTGGTGAAAACTAAGTTAATATTTAATGACTACAATAGTAATTTCTCGGTAGAAATGACATCAAAGGTGGAAAACGTTGATCAAAAATGTACATTTACACACATAGTGTTCATAAACAGTTGTTAAGATAGTATTCTCAATTGAAACGAGTAGAAGCATGGACCCGGAAACAGCATTCATTACACCATGACTTAACAAGCGGTCAGAATTTAACATAACACTGAACACAACGTGTGTAACACCTTGCTATACAGGTACTATACACTGTTTTGTGATTTTAAGATCAGTTTTAAGTTACATTGAGGACTGATACATCACCACCACCAAGAAAACGATTTGCTATTAAAGCGAAACGTTTGACAGAAAAACAAAAGATCAGGGGTAATGGGAAAGTCTCCTCAAATAACAACCACAACACTTATTTAACTCCATTGCAAATACTGGGTTGGCCAACAAATTTATTTAATGGCTTTATTTTAGTAAAGATATCTTACCGATGCGTCATAATGTGGTTCAAATCTGCCACCAATCCCATAATTCTGAACCTGGAAAATGATTGCAACACTACTGTAATTAAACTTTCAGGTAAAACAACACCTAATACTTCACAGGGAAAATAAATGTTAATCCATTGAAGAGACCTTGATATCCAAGACAAATTCCCAAGACAAATTCCTATCAACTTAGTTGAAATGGCTTAATACATTTGAATTGAATTGAATATCCACTGAAGTTTGAATATAAAATCGGTGTATAAAAATGTGGCCTAATATCAGCCCTCAAAGCGCTTATGGCCTCTGCATGTTACAAAAAAGCAGACTAAACCAATGTTGCCTTGAAGTCTGAAATGGATTTGGTATTCTATATATTTTGAGTGCAAGAAAGTGTGACCAAGCTAGCTGCAAGACAGGGCTTTGCAAAGCTTTGTTAAACTAGGACAGAGTTGTCCATATAAAAAAAAAGATATGCTGCCTGTGCATGAACAGGTGATTTCTTTCTTACTGTGACCATACATGTAGTTTTTCAGCTGAGTCCACTGAGAGTCCTGTGATGTCTGCAATATTCTGACTGATACGAGCAACAGTGTTGTCTTCCTTTAGAAAAACACTGAAAACAAGGGAATGATTTCAGTAACATTTATGCTAACAGATTGAACCATTTTGTAAACCGTTTCCAATTTTCTTCCCACAATAAGTGTGAGACCAAAAAGGTCAATTAGTTTAATAAAATAAATAAATAATATAATATAACATTAATGCACTATATATATGACTTTAATATATATCATTTTCATTTTGGGTGAATATAAAAGATTATCACCTTTGAGAAGTACGGACGTTTGAGACTCCATAATATCTAATTGTAGACCTAGAAAGCTAAAGTAGGCCACACAAGGGAAATTGAACATCAAATATAAATATGAATAAATAGTACACAATTCATTCCAATATCACTATATTTCATTGCATTTAGATTTGTCTTCACTATAGAAATAAGTTGGCAATTAAATAGTTTAATGTTTTTCGTTTGTGTGTGTGTTTTAGATATTCACTTGATGTCTGGAGATATTCTTCAGGATCTCTATCTCTCTGTCTGATATAATGTCATGATATCTGATGATGCGAGGCTCGTCCCACTCCACTTCCTCTTTCACTGGTGCGTACATCAGTCTGGGGTTTCCTCCACCTGTGCTGTACCTACAGGACAGCGCCCTCTGTTTCTTGGAGGTCTGATTTGATAAATTATAATAGACTCAAAGCTTCACATTGACTGTTTGTAAGTTCATGTAAAATGATGATTTAAATTGTAAACACTGCACTTGCCCTCTCGTCAACCTCTCCTCTGCACAGTGCCTCGTAGGAGTTATTTGACTCTGTGTTCAGCGTGAATATGTCAGGATTTGAATTTCTCTCAAAGCGAAGGTGTTTGTAAAGGCTCAGCTCTACTCTGACTTCGTCATTAGTTGGATCTGAGGAAAAGAAGTTTATGACTTCCATAGTCCCGCAACCTCACATATAAAAATATTAGTATTAAACTTCATGTCACTATGATCTCACCCAGATTTAGAAGCCGTTGGCCGAAGTAGATTGCCACAGGTAGGCTGCCAAAATGATAGGCTGATGAACTAAGAAAACGGAGCAACTTTTTCTCAGTAGTGGTTGAGTATTCTGTTAATCTGTCTAGACTGTACAAAAAACCAGAGAAAGGCATGCTGGAATTTGTCCTCGTCATAAGCGACCAACCCCATATGGTAAGCTTCATCTGTATTTAGAGACGTTTCTAAGAAACGTGAAATGAAAGCATCAATCAGTTTGGAACTTGTTTTGAAACTAAAAGAGTGAAACTGCATTGGTTCAGACATTTCACCCTTTGTGATGTTGTGTGGATAGAGTTTGTAGAATTCTTGCAGTCTGATCAGTTCTGAAGCGGCATCATCCAAGTCCTCAGCCTCGGGGATATTTGAATAATCCAGCAGGGTCTGATACTCTACAAGATCACACAAGCACAAGTCTCAAACACAAGTACAGATCCATAAACTACTGAAACGTTTAATAAAATAGCTTGAAAGATTTCATCATCATTCACCTTAATCTCTAGATTTTTATTTCTAATAATAATAAATGATGATACATGTTTTAGTCAAAGAACTTAAATAAGCTCTCACCTTCATAAAGACTCAATTGAGTGTATTCGACAATAGTCAGCCATTCACTTCTCACTCGTCTGAGGAGTTTGTAAGCTGCCACAGGGTCTCTCAGGGTTTTCTCAGGGTTATCAGGGTCAAAGTATGTGCGTAGTTGAAGAACCAGAAGAATTCTAGATTGAAGTTCATCAAAAGATGTAGGGTTAAATTAATGTATTAATAACATATTTCTTGATGTAAAAAACATATGCCTGCAAGATTGCTAAGTATTCACAACTGGTTTCACCAGGTTATTGCTGTAAATTGAAAATATTTTAATTAAAAAAAATGCTTTGATGCTTAATAATGAAAGTGTTTTCACCTCTTCATTCTCTCTACATTCTTTTCTTCAGCATTGATGTACAGACTGAAGGTTCTCAGAAGGTCTTCCTCCTCCTCGAAAAGCTGTGCAACTTTATCTATAAATAATTATTTGCACTTAATTTTTATATATAATTAATTATATAAAAAATGTATACTGGTATTTCTATTATACTTTATTTCCATCCATAATAAAAAATCTTTATTATATAACCAAAGAGAAAGTTAATAATTGTTTAGTCATTAATGGCATCAACAGCTTAAAAAAGTGAATGTTTGATTGTAAATCTCAAAATATGTGAGTAAATATATGAAGATTTAATTATGTATGAAAAAAGCTGTGGCAAAAGTTGTTTACTGTATTATGATCAGAAGTGTCTCACAAATAAAATGAATAAATAAAATCAGCTCAACAGTGTAAAAAACAGAATAAAAGAAGAAGAGAAATAACGATAAATAAATGAATAAATAAATAATGAACAAAACACTAAAATAATGGTAAAAAAAAAAGGAATAAACTCATACATTAATTGATATTAAATTGAATTCAAATATAATTATTAATACCTGTTGATGAAACGATTTCATCTCCAGTTGTAAAGACAATCCATGAAAACAGCACAAATACTGTCAGTTCCTTTATGGTCATTATCAGACCTTCAATTCCTCAAAACACAAAAAACTTGTGTATGTATCTTGAAGTGAACTAGCGGAGCTTAAATACAGACTGTTCACGTGGATCACCTGTCCGCATTTTGCAATTTCCCAGTACTGCAATCGGAGACCAAAAATCGAAAGCAAAACAACATTTGTGACAGTCATAATGAATATAATGATAATATAACTGTTTATTTCTGCCATATGGACATTGCTCTGACAAAGTCACCTCTGATAACAGACTACTCTTAATTGTAATCTACATGCATGTTCTGTAAAACTGCTTTGAAACTTAGTTTTGAAACTGCATGAATATGTATTGTGAAAAACAAATATATATGAATTAAATGTAAAAAAAATTGTATACAATCCTTTGTGTGTTTGCTGTGTAATAATTTTTGGACTTATTTGAAATGAGTTGCTTTCCGAACAGTCTGTCGGAACTAGTCTGGCCAGTCCTTTAAAAGCTGGTATATGGTTTCACAAACAAATCCCACATCTCATGGTTTGTGAGGTTGACATATCAACAAAATATTTTCACAAGAATGCTGCATTGCAACCACTTCTACATCACATGTAAGTGTGACTAATGCAGAAACTAAAAGTACACAATGAATTATTATCTCAACAGCATATACTTAGTGTGTTATTGTGCTCATTATGATTATGTTCAGTATTTATTTTATATTATAAATGTGACTAAACACAATCTCTATGTTATGTTTGTCCTGAAAAAATATTAGTGATTGTATGATTACTGAAGTGGATCAGAATTATGTTTGCATGTATATTTTATATTGTGTATAATATCTCACGTATGATGACGTTGAAGCATGTTGACACATGACACTTGACAGCCTTGTTTCCTCCCTGTGGACTTCACCTAAAAATCAAGAGGAGGGAGACAGTTCATTTCTTATACCACAATAAAATGTAAGTCTTTCTAACTGTCACTCAACAAAAACATTCATGTTAAATCACACTGATTCCAGCACTACTGAACTCTGAAAAGAACACTACTGAAAATAATATCAATATATTATTTTGATATGCAATAATTAATATAAAGAATATCAATCAATCTTCATTCAATCAGCTTTCAAACAATATTGGATTTAATGATCATCATCATATCACAATGTGATCAGCACTGTTCAGATAAGTCATTCATAATAAATAAATAAAAGTTTATCAGAAATGGTTGAAAATCCCCATTATATATATATATATAGCTATGTAGCTCAAACAGTAGAGCATGGCATTAGCAATGTCAATGGCATGGGTTTGATTCCCAGCAGGGAAAGCAAGAATTCAATGTTGAATACAATAGGGTAGAGTGGGGGAAAACGCCCCCTTGGGGTAAAACGCCCCACACACCCCTACTGTTAACCAAAATAACGATTAAGTCAAGTTACATTTTTGTTGTTGAACTAAGTTGAAAAGAGTAATGTAGAAATAAACACCCCCAAGGGGTATTGCTTCTCACTATCATAATTACTGAAGGTACCATGGTCCGTCTGAACATCATATACTTTGTTTTTCCATCAAATGTAATCTAACTAGGTGGTTGAATAAAAATATTTGGGAATTTATATTTATAAATTACCTCAAGATAGCATCAGCTAGCTATTTAGCTAGACAGTAAGCATCAGCTAACAATATTTTTCAAATAGGCTGATTTTCAGCATGTTTCATTAATAAATATTCATATTTATCTCTTCATATTCTTATTACTCTGATTTTGCTTTTGCTTTTTTTCCAGAAAGGGGCATGTTGCGTACTCCACCTGTGGGCAAAACGCCCCCTTACAAATGTTGTCTAATTTTTGTTAAAAAACTAACTACATGAACACTCTGCACATTTTTCACACTTGGTTTATATTAATTTATGTAATTGTCACAGAAAGGATAACTTCTAGACACATTTAACTTGTTTCACAGAAAAAAAATTAAACAGTTCTTAAGGGCGGCGTTCCCCCCCCGACTCTAGCATATAAACTGCTTTGGATAAAAGTCCAGTAGGGGTTCAATCTTCAGCTGGCTGGCATGAGCCGCCACTGGCATGTCAAGTGACCTGTCAGTGGCTGGCTGGCAGTCTGATTCTGGCATGTCACGTGACCTGTCAGTGGCTGGCTGGCAGTCTGATTCTGGCATGTCAAGTGACCTGTCAGTGGCTGGCTGTCTGCCTTGGCAAGTTTCATTAAAAACAAAACAAAAGGAAGGAAAGAAAGAAAAGTACCGTGTGTGAGCGTTTTAGCGAAGTGGTTAACGAGGATGAATCAAGTGCTGGGTATGTAATAATATGTGTTTGTGTTTGTGTGTGTGTGTGTGTTTGTGTGTGTGTGTGCGCGCGCGCGCGCGTGTTTGTGTGTGTGTTCGCCTGTTCGGGTCGGGAAGTCGCAGTGACAGAAACAGTGACGTTCCAGTTTAAGTTTAAAGGGAGTAAAGCCTGTTTATGCTATTAAGAAAATGAAATTCTGTCAAATAAATTTTGTTTTAAAGAAAAGTTCATTTAAAAGCAGCGCTCATTCATCGGTGTTTTGTTAACTATTACCAGATGCGCGCATCAACCGTCGCCGAGTCCGCTGTTGAAGGATGGATCAGATCATCCATTTATCATCACGCGTAACATCATCTTTTTTTTTACAGTCTATGGTAACCACAGATAAGAATAATTGTAATTTGGCCATCGGGTGCGGATACTTAAAAAAAAAAAAAAAAAAAAAAAATGAGTGGATGGATGGGTGGATGATTTGTTTTTGGCTGCGGATTCGGGTGACGTTGGAGCTCATCCGCGCATCTCTAGAGCCTACATACATAGCCTGTAAAATAATTAACAGGATTCTTACTGATGGGGCTGTGGGGGAACATAAGAAGGAAAAGGCTGGGAAACAATGACCTAGAAGCAGACAAAATCCATATAGATTATTTCAGTAGCAATATGAGTATAAATGGATAAAACGAATTTGAGAGAACACTAGTAGATTTTCCAGACGAAACACGGTGGGATCCAATAACTCCAATCCAACAGGGGGCACTAAAATGCTTCTGTGCTAAATAAACGCCGGTGTTTCTGTTGTCCGCGGGAACGACGTCACTTTGGCGCCGAATCATACGGAGTTAAGCGCGCGGAAGAAAACATCGATGCTTCAGAAATTGTAATAACACGAATATATATTAAAATATATTCTAGATTTACTCAGTATCAGCAGTGCAAGACATCAACAATGCAGCGAAGCATAGCGTGAGTGTGTCCTGCTCTTTTTTTGTGCTTTTTTCCGTGTTGATGATAAACTGCAATGTCTGATTCTTACTCAAGACCGTGTTTTTACACGTTACCTGTGACATTAAGGGTTTTGCTTTAAGCTTTAATTCTTTAAATGTATGAAAGATGTTACCTTATAAGTATCTATATACCTATATATAGTATCATCCCATTTGTCTTTCATACGTGATGTCTTTGTTTCCCGCCCACAGGTCATTCTTTCAGCCAATGAAAGGCAAGGAGAAGAGTGATGGACAAGTCAAAGAAAAGGCTGAGTAAGTGACATTTTCCATATTAAACATTATGCTTAACTTTATTTGTTATAATTTAACATAATGTAGAAATGTCAGCCAATGCAGCCAAAAGTTGTTTACACTGCCAATAAAAGTATTTGTGCTGTTTCTGTATGTCTTCTCTTTGGTGACATTGACAACTATGGTATATGGACTCCAAAAAGATTATGATAACAAATAGGTAATGTTATAATGGTACGTAGTAATGTTGTTTAATGTTTTTTTCTTTTTCTTTTGCTGCTCAGACCTGTAAAAAGTCCTCTCAAAATTCAGAATGGCGTGCAGGAAAGTGATTCACCCATAAAGAAGGTTCATAAACGTAGTCGAGTAATCATAGACAGTGATGATGAAGATCAGCCGATGGTTAAAGAACAGGTGCCAAAACAGAGTGAAGTTCAAACAGTTAAACCAGAGAAGGTAAGACTTGAGTCATCATGGCCGTCCACCATGAAAACATGTCAGTATTGTTGTCGACGATTCTGTTTCTATGTGTTCCTACTCCAAACGCACAGATTTCTGATGTTACAAAGGCTGCCTGCACTCCTGTATCTCCTAAAACTCCTGTAACCCCAACAACTCCGGTCACTTCGAGTACCTCTGTTGCTGTCGTAACCCCTGCTTCCTCAGGAACTCCAGCAACTCCAACATCAACATCACCGTCAGGCATTCCCAAACGCCAAACCGGTCTGTGTTAGTCTCCTCTTCTCACGTTCCCTCTTGTGCCATTGATCACTTATTCTCTCTGTAATTCTTCTTAATACTCCAAAACAGCACCAGTAGTTTTTTATTTATTAAAATTTTCAGAAAAAAACTAATATTTTGAAATGGAACAGTTTATTGAACCTTTAGACAAAATATAAAAGAAAATCTTTAAAACAAAAGTTGCATATGGGCTTTGTTTTATTCTGTTTTTGAAACCTAAAGGCTTTAATGGCCATTATAGTGAAATAAATTAAATGGTTAGAATATGAATCTTGCACAGAAAAAAAAAAGAAGTTTTATTCGGAGGCCCAAAGTGAACAAAAATATGCAATGTGGTGCAGATGTTATTTATGGAAGCTTGTTTCTGCCACTGAATTAAAAAAATTAAAATGGTAAATGCATTTTCTTATCTCACATTTCTAAAAACAAATTCTCGCAATTGCAAGTTTTGCAGTTCTGACTTTATCTAAACTTGGAATTGCGAGGTACCAAAACTGACTCGGGTAGAACTGCGAATTTATATCTCATAATTCTGACTTTTTTCCCTCAGAATTGTGAGATATAAACTCTCAACTGCAAGTTATAAAGTCAGAATTACAAGATATAAACTCGCAATTCTGAGAAAAATCTCAGCATTGTGAGAGATAAACTTACAATTGAGAGAAAACAACTATTTTGAGTTAAAGTTGCAATGACCTTTTTTATATATTTTTTATTCTGTAGCTTCTGAAGATATTTATATAGCCAGAAAAGTAAAATGAAATTCTGATAGCTTGTAATGTATATCGATGAGATTTTTTTTTTATAACAGACTACTTTCATAAAATGCACATAAAGACCAGTTGTCACTCTATATCTTCCAATAGTCTTTAAAAAAATGTAAATGCTTTAAGCCTAAGTAGCTTTAGCCCAGTAAGAGTTTATCTTGAAATATTACTAACAATATAAAAGTTATTCTTAAGGTTACTTTAAAAATAAAAATGAAAGATTTCACAGTAAAAAGAAATGTGTATCATGACCTGACATGTGAATATTTTTAGAATTATACTAAAAGGCCTTTTACTTGTTTAAAAAAAAAAAAAAATCATCAAAGATGATTAAATTATACATTTAAAGTCCTTCTTGCTTTGTCTAGCCCGCAAGCAGTTCCCCAAGAGGAAGCTGGAAAGCAGGAGCGATGGAGAGGGGTCGAAAGAGGAGGAGGAGGAGGAGGTGGAGGAGAAGAAGGAGGAAGTTGGAGGCCAGGAGAGTAAGAGAGCGCGAGTGGAAGAATCACCTGGGCAGACAGGTGAGATTAGCTGATCTCTGTGCATGAGTATATCCTTTCTAGAGCTGTAATGATTCCTCAATTCAAGTCGAGTACTCGATTTTATGAAATCCTCAATTGTAATTTACTTGTGATGAGTAACCGGCTAAATACCGGAAGTTCCACAGATGATAATCTATGAACCGCATTACACTGTTTTCTAAGGCTATGCAATATATTTAAAACCATTTACAATCTTAATATAGCATAGTGCTATTGTGAAATCACAATGGCTGCGATTCAGTTAAATAAATATATGCGCTGTTTTTTTTCCACAGAAAAAAAACCACATAACGCTTCAATTATTTACATGCTTGCAGATTACATGTTAAAATCACCTCAGCTTCGTTCACAGTAAACGCTGCTCCACACAAACTCTGTCTCGGCATGTGCTGTTTGTTTAGGTTTCCAATAACGTCCATTTGTGAAAGCAAAAAGTCAGACGCGGTTTGTGTTTTATAGTTGCACTGTTATCATTTATATGCGTGAAACGTCTCGGGTTTCTCAAACTCTTCTCTGCATGCTGCCCTAATCCTTTCCACAGTCTCAGTACGGTCCTCATTGATTTTCTCTTTCTCTCTTCAACTTAGAAAATGAGATGATGGAGGTGGAAGAGAAGAGCGAGGATGGAAAGACTGTTGTGGAGGAACGGAAAGATGAGGATGAAGCAAAGACGAGTAAAGTTGTGGACAATGCAAATAATAAGATAAAAGAGAATGATAAAAATGATAAGCAGAAGAAAAAGATAAATGAAGAGAATAAGAAGAAAGAAAAAATAGAAGACAAGAAAGAGAAGGAAGATGGCAGTCCTGAACGATTGGTGATAAAAGAGAAAGACACAGAAGGCGAGGGGGGATCAGCCAAAAAGAAACCTATCAGCAGCTTTTTTGGTAATTAAGCCTTTTTTTCTTCTTCTGTATTTTAATTAAAAGAATAGCTCACCCCAAAATTAACATTCTGTCATCATTTACTCACCCACATAATGTCCCAAACCTGTATGATTTTTAAGGGGGAGTAAATGGGGACAATTTTCATTTTTAGTTGAACTATTTATTTAACTTTCGATCTTTTGTAGCTCCCAGAAAGGCAGCTGTAAAACTGGAAAAGGAGGAGAGAAATGCGGGAGAGAAAAAGAAGGATGAAGAAATCTCTGACGTCGCTGAACAGAAAGAGAATAAAAGGTTAAAATCCAAAAATATTCAAATGTTAAAACGACTTGGAATATTTTACTTGAAAAATATAGTTGTTTGTTTTGGAAGGACCCCATTTGAATGAGCTTTATTTTTTTTGGACAGTGAAAAGGGGATGGAGTCTGCAGTGCAGAGCCAGTATAATCCCTCCAGAGCACAGTACCATCCCATTGACCACGCCTGCTGGAGGAGGGGCCAAAAGTAAAGACTGCCTTTTATTAGCTTTATAACAGAGTGCCAAATGAGTCCTATAGTTACTGTAGCATTTTTGCAGATTCGGTTTCATCGTCCCAAAGTCAGTGAAATAAGGTCATTTTTATAACTTTCACGTGTCTTAAAATGGCAATTGCTTACAAGTGGCTAAATGGGACTCCAGAGGTTGTTGGGGACATTAAAGGTCACGCCGCGTCACTGCCACCTTTACTGTCGGGTATAGCTCACTTCAGTGTGGGCTCGGCAAGAGTGTGCATCGAGGGTTCAAATCGACCGCAAAGGGGGTGTTTGCGAGTAGTCGATTAAACGATTCTGCTGCTGCTAGTCGACATGGAAATACTAGTCATTTCAAATATTTTTTTTTTGCACAATTAATGTTTTGCTTTATATTTTTCAGACAAGCAAATTGTTGCTGTGGTAATGAGCAACAATACCTTAATGTGCTGACTTATGTGGACTAACTTTTATTTGAGGAAATTTGTTTATAATAGGCTATTTGGTCCTGCGCTGCATATTGATTCAGTTGATTTGACTTAATGTGTCTAATGGCTAACGTTGCTAAAGTGAACGCTTAAGTTTAATATACAATGATCATACTGCAAGACAAGCACATCACATGACAAGTTTTTAGACTAGTTGTTTGCAAAATTTCCATTTAAACGTTAATTAAATTAGTCGTGAACATCACTACTCGCGAGCATACTTATGCATCCTAAAATTACAAATGGGGACCCTATGATTTTACGATTGCATGCACACAGCAGCTATTGTAAGTCCACAAGACATAGCACAAAGTACATGAAGTGTGGACAGGGCCTAACTAGCTTTTTACTTATGTTGATTGTATTTAGACTAAATTCATTAAGAGTTGTTCATTTGTGAAGATTACATTGATGAACAATATGTGTTATAATGGTTAGGGTTAGGCTTGGATTGGCATTCAAAAATGGCAGCACTATTGTTTCATCATTAAAAGATCGAGAAAGTGAAATTAAATTATTCATCTAAAGTTATAGTCTTTGTTTTTTCTAAAGCATTTAACAAAAAGCTTAATTCAATTTCTTTTTGAAGCAATAAAGTATGACACTTTCTATGAAAGTTTATTGTATATTTCTCTATCCCTTTCTCAGAGTGCCATATTTGGCTGTTGCTCGCACCTTTGAAAAGATTGAAGAGGATTCGGGAAGGTATGAAGTGTGTCATTATTCTGCTATATTATATATTATTCTGTGTTTTTCTCTCGCATCTATTTCATTTTGAAAATGAGTATGCTGCTGTCAAATTCCAATCTTTTTTCTTTTTTTAGGCTGAAAAACATTGAAACTCTTTCCAACTTTTTGCGCTCTGTAATTCTTCTCTCTCCTGGTGAGTGTGTTAATTGATTCATGGGGTTTAAATAGGTTAGTAATTATGCTAGCCAGAGATTGTTTTTCTTCCTTTTTGTCCAAGTAATGAATAAATGAACAGATTATTTCTCCTGTTAGGGAGACAGATTTAAGAAAAATACTTTATCTTGTGCAAAGCACCAAAAATGTAGTATACATTGGAAATGTCTAAGCTTCACTGTTTCCCTCTTTTCAATACTCTGTTGTTTGTTTAGATGACCTGTTATGTTGTCTATACCTGTGTCTGAACCAGCTCGGCCCTGCGTATCAGGGTCTGGAGCTGGGCGTCGGGGAGACTGCCCTGATGAAAGCCGTCGCTCAAGCAACTGGTAAATATATTTGTGTTCCCTAATGCCGTTCACCATTCTCTTTGCCTGACCCCTGTACTGTTGACTTCTGTTACCAGGGCGACAGTTGGACAAAATCAAGGCGGAGGCTCAGGAGAAAGGTGACCTGGGATTGGTTGCTGAGAGTTCCCGCAGCAATCAGAGAATGATGTTTGTACCCGCCAGTCTGACAGCAGGGGGTGTTTTCAACAAACTGAAAGAGATTGCTAACATGAGTGGAAACTCTGTAAGTACAGATGAGAATAATGTGAAGTACACCTTGTCACTTAAAATATATTCAAGATATATATTTTTATGAGTACATGTATTCCCTGTAGGGGTGTGCAATATATATCGTCTGCGATAGTGTCGTAATTGTTGTTTTAACGATGTGCGATTTGACATTATCGAGTATAGCCTATCCCTCAGACACACCCAGAGAGTGCATGCATACTCTACATGATGTAGTCTTGTAGATTAGACTAGTGCGGGTGCGCATTTAGAGTGCACGCTTTCACTGCATGATTTAAGGCCATTGCACACTGAGTCCGAAATTCGCATCCGAAATTTTCGCACGTTAAAAAAAATATTCGACCTCACGTTATGTCAATCACGCTTGCACACTGTCTACGAAACTTTCGTCCGTAATAAAAAAATTCGGATCGGGTTCGATTTTCTGCGTTTTTCGCATCCACAGCCAGTATTTTGAGAGGTTTTTTAACAATTCCGAGCCACCGTACAAGCGAACGACAAAATCCACAATGGATTGAGCAGCCAATTCGATTACTAATCATGTATTATTTGGGTATAAAATATAACCTGTATACAGCTGTTCTGTCTGCCCAGCGCTTCCGCCGGCCGTCTGCGTGTGTGTGTGTGTGTGTGTGTGTGCCCATACCTTATTCTGAGGTAAATTTTGAATCGCTCGGGATAATTTCGCAACTCCTTGATAAGGAGGTGAAACTCTCCTTCCTCTCGGCGCAATCTCAGTATTGGGTGGACCCAATATTTCCTCTTTCTTTTTCTCTTTTTAAGAAGAAAGAGGGTAACAAAATCATCCTAACTGCTTGACGAATCCATTTTGTATTTTTTGCGTTTTTTTTCCGCAAAGGTTTAATAAATATGCATCGGACTCAGTGTGCAAGGTTTCTGTGCGTGACGAATTTTAAGGCTGACGAACACGAAAAAACGTCAGTGTGCAATGGCCTTTAGTCTTTATTTATATCATTTAGTAATAAATATCACAAGAGTGCCGTTTTTCTCCAAATATCAGCATGATAACAAATTAGATATTGATTTTATACAAGTTTAATAAACAAGAAGTTAATATTAAGTGACTTACATTTTAGACACCACACCGTATTGCCTGTTTTTGCTCTATCTCGCCAATGAAAATAGTTCAAAACAAAGCCACACACGGTGGTGAAATTAAATTGACACAAAAGATGATGCATGCATATAATTAGGTTTTTAAAAAATGGCTTTTTAAAGGTAAAAATGCCCATATTAGGTAAAAATTAGGGCTGTCAAAGTTAACGCGTTAATAATGCGTTAACGCAAAATCATATTAACGGCACAAATTTTTTTAACGCGCGATTAACGCAGCGTGTATTTTCTGTTTGACCCGTGGCCCAACCTCTAGTTGGAGAAATGGAGATACACAGTGTTGCCAACTTAGCGACATTGCAGACCCCTTTAGCGATTTTTTTTTTTTTTTTTTTCTTCAACAAAGCGCCCAAACCTTATTTAGTTTCTGAGAATCTACCGGTAGCCTGCTCTCTCAGCACGCGCACACACCTCTCGCTCGCTCGCTCTCTCTCTCTCTCTCTCTATCTCTCTCTCTCTCTCTCTCTCTCTCTCTCTCTCTCTCTCTCTCTCTCTCTCTGCGTCTCGCGCGGAGGAGCAGCACTTTAATTCAGTTAAGCACAGATATTATGTTGCTTCACTAATTTTACAATTATAGCCGAAATCAGAGCACAGATATTGTCTTTATCTTATGTGAATTTGATTTCACCAGACGACGGCTCGATTATCAGAATTGTTGTGCAGATTAACTTAACATCTTGGAAGGGAGAGCTGGTTATGTTATATGGCTATATTTATCCATGCCTACGTTGATTAGAGTATTACAAACTTGAAAAGTATTAATTTAAGGTACATTTAGAACAAATAAAAAAATGTGCGATTAAATGCGATTAATCGCGAGTTAACTCATGACAATCATGCGATTAATCGCGATTAAAAATTTTAATCGATTGACAGCCCTAGTAAAAATCTATTGAAACATATTGGAAAAAATTATTTCTGTCACTGCGGTGAACTGACCACCACAAAGAGTATGAAGAATATCAAAAACTAGGAGTCGGCTGTCCACGACAGTTCTAAACCTGCCGAAGTACCAATATAATAAACACACTCAGTAAAATATCTTCTAATAATCGTTATCGAGAAAATTCCAGAAAATATCGAGAAATATTTTTTTGTCAATATCGCACACCCCTAATTCCCTGGGAGTTGTATACATAGCCTTGGTGTTGCTAGCATCATGCTTTAGTTGCGCTACAGGAAACATGCACTACACTACAGCACTCTCAGTGAGGTCCGATATTGTGCATACTATTGTGTTATTGTTAAGCCCCACTAAAGCCATAAAAAACATTGTGAAGCACCACAAAGTTTTCGTGCACTATATTCCAAGACTTCGAAAGTCATTCGATAGCATAATGTGAGGTAAAAATGAATATTTAAGTCGTTAAGTTAAAGTTAATGGAAACTTATCTCTCCTCAGTCATTCTCCATTCAGCATTCGAACAGTGCGTCGCGTTCGGTTACGACAGCAACACGATGACACTCTCTCCAAGATCAATGTTCCCATTGTTATACTTTATTTGTAGATAAAGGGTCTATGGTTTGTATAAAATGACTTTATCTTGCTGGAGTTTATTGCGCTTTCTAAATCATATTCCTTTCTCCCGGGTGTCTGTTAGATTACAGCACTGGATTAGAGAGCACTATGAATTGTTCTCCATGCGCACTGTAACTGAACTTTAAAACTGTAAAAAGAAAAGGCTCAATAAACTGTTGCATAGATATAATACACTAAGCATCAAATATCTCTTCGCTTTGTGCTTTGAACTTTTCAATGCGAAGCGCTGCACACTGTGACTTCGCGTTGCTTTAAGTGCATCATGATGCGCATAATCGCTTTCCTGCTCTAAATTGGAGACTTTCATATTATAATACTTAGGGGAGGTTTTAACACCTGGGGGGTGTGACCCATGGGAATATCACTCAGGGGCAACGCCGCCTTCCCCTGGGCAAATGGGCCTGCCACCACAGCTTGAAAAAATCCTAGAGGAAACACTGCACTATATGCCATATATAAACTATATAAACCCTATACATGCAAAACCTTTTAATTAGAACTGGGTGTCCATATATATTGTTCAAGAGTTTGGGGTCATTAGGATTTTTTTAATGTTTATGCTCACCAAAGCTGTTTGACAGAAACACAGTAATGTTAAAAAATGTGTTATTTACAATTTAAAATAACTATTTTCAATTTGAATATATTTAAAAATAAATGTAATTTATTCCTGTGATGCAGAGCTGAATTTTCAGCATCATTACTCCAGTCTTCAGTGTTGCATGATCCTTCAGAAATCATTCTAATATGCTGATTTGGCTTCAAGAAACATATCTTAATGTTATAAATGCTAAAAAAAGTTGTGCGGCTTAATATTTTTGTGGAAATCATGATACATTTTGTTCATGATTCTTTGATGACTAGAAAGCTAAAGAACAGCATGCATTTGAAATAGAAATCTTACTGTCGCTTTAATCAATTTAATGGGTACTTACTGAGTAAAAGTATTAATTTCTTAAAATGAAAAAAAACATTGACCCCAAACATTTGAGCGATAGTTCAATTTTGGCCATGTACCGTATATCTGTTCATCTTCTGTTCTCAATACAAATCAACTTCCTCTCTCTGGCAGACAATGAATAAGAAGATTGACATTATTAAAGGCTTGTTTGTGGCGTGTCGGTTTTCTGAGGCCCGATACATTGTGCGGTACGTAATTTCACTTTTCACTTATAACTTTAAATTTCTCATATGACCAACCATGCAGAAATGTTGAGTACATTCTGGAAAATTACACAATAACGAATGTAATTTATTTATGACAGTTGATTTTCCCTAATTCTAAATGATGTGCCGCTGGCCTTGATTAAACTGCTGTATGGTGACAGATTTATATGAATATTAATGCTGAAATTAAATATGTTAGTTTGATTGGTTGCTTGTGTGATTGACAGGTCATTGGCGGGGAAGCTGCGGATCGGATTGGCTGAGCAGAGCGTTCTCGCTGCTCTCAGTCAGGCTGTGTGTCTGACGCCCCCGGGCCAAGGTTTAAAATGATCCTAATGAAATTGGCATTAGCACACATCATAATCGGTGCATTGATAGAACCTCCAGGCATCTGGCGTTTGCAATTACTCTACTCTCTGTCGTGATGAATAAAAAATGAATAACACTTAAACATGTTAATATTAATTAGGTGTCCATTTGGTTTAGCTGTGTTGAAATGCTGCTAATATGTTTTTCTTGTGTTGGTTTAGAGTTCCCACCAGCTGTGCTGGATGCAGGGAAACGAATGAGTTCAGAAAGCAAGAAAGTGTGGCTGGAGGAAAAAGCACTGATCCTGAAACAGACATACTGGTGAGGCTATATATAGAATTATTAATATTATTATTTTTTGGAATAAATTAATGCTTCTATTCAGCAAGACCCTTATCAAAAATAGATCAGAAGTGACAGTAAATGCATTTGTTAACTTATAATGTTAAAAGATTTCTATTTCAGAAAAATGTGCTTTGCCAACACAAAAATAAATTACATTTTAAAATGTATTAAAATAGAATTATACAATAAGTTTTCACAATTGTATAGTTTTTACTGTATTCTATAAATGCAACCATTGCATAAATGTTCACCGCAGAATCTCTGTGATGTTTCCACACTATAAAATGTTGTTAAAACTAGATTTTGGTTACTCTAATTAGGGGAAAAACACCAAAATAGTCTGAGATGTATCGAATACCCCCCAGAAGCTGAATAATATCAAGAGATTTTTTTTATTCATGAACATGACTGTGGTATTAATTCTTTTTTTATTTGGCTAATTAAGACTTGTCAGTAGTCTGTTCTCAGGCTCCTTGTCTCACAACTCTCAAGTATGAAAGCTGTAAGATATTTTAATAGGTTCACTGGTTTAGAGTTCATTAGCAAAAGATTTTGGAAGTCTGGTTCATTATTGTGAAAATGTTTGGGTAACTATATAGAATATTCATATGCACACATTTCATTGTTTGTAATTTGTATTGATATTTATATAGTGGATGGAAACTGTCAAAAGCCTGAAAATATCAAGATTTTTTTTTATGTCCAGCCCTATGGGCTGTAGCTAGTATGAGTGGAAATTTACACAGAATGAGCACAACCTGATTGTCAAACAGCAACCGCTGCTGTGAGGGATAATTATCCGTATACTACAAACAGTATTTCAATTACGACTACAGGTGTCCGCTGCATAACAAGTGCCTGTTTAATGAGATTTAGCATAATTTGTACCCTACAGGAAGTCAGATTTTTAACAAATTGTTGCAGTTACTACATATCACCAATGCATACAAATAATATTTTCATTGCTTTCACTTATATTTTTCTTTTCAGTGAGATGCCCAATTATGATGTAATCATTCCTGTATTGGTGAAGGATGGCATAGATGAACTGCCCAATCACTGCAAGCTCACCCCAGGTACTGACCAATCACAGTTTGCTCAGTTCTCCCACCATCTAATTGAAAATGTAGTTTACAATTAGATTAAACAGTGTTGTTTTACAGGTGTGCCCCTGCGGCCCATGTTAGCTCACCCAACTAAAGGGGTCGGCGAGGTAATGAAACGTTTTGATGAGGCATCTTTCACCTGCGAATATAAATACGATGGAGAGAGAGCACAGGTGTGTGTTATTTTAATCTTATTCCACAAGGTGGAGCCTCTGCCATAGAAATGACTTTGTTTCCATGGCAATATCATTGATTGAATTGTTAATTGTTTTTGTTTTTTTGCTTTGCATCGAATAGATCCATATTCTTGAGAACGGAGATGTGCACATTTTTAGCCGAAACCAAGAGGACAACACAAGCAAATACCCTGATATTATCTCAAGAATCCATCAGGTAACACATATGCAACCAGCAGGATAGAAATACAATTCAGATGGATGCAAAAGAGGGTCTCTTTGTCTAAAGCTGGGTGCACAATGTGCGATTCTTGCCACATTTGCTGTCTAATTTCAGGGATAATAAAAGATTCCATCATAGGGTGAAACTGGCAGTCTTGGATCACCTAAGCCTCAGTGTGACATGCTCACTGATGCCCAATTAATTGCTTTTGCAAAGAAATATTTGCCTTAGAGGCTTTGGCAGAGTTGTTATGATGGTCATGTTTATATATTATATAAAACATTTGCTGTTGAAGCTTAAAATAGATCGGTTTTCGGTTATCAAAAATCGTTTTTGGATAAATAATTAAAAAATAATTTAAATAATTGTGCGTGTGTAAATATGAAGATATATATATATATATATATATATATATATATATAATTTATTATTTTATGTAATTTTATATATATATATATAATTTATTATTTTATGTAATTTTTTATATATATATAATTTATTATTTTATGTAATTTTATATATATATATATATAATTTATTATTTTATGTAATTTTTTATATATATATATATATAATTTATTATTTTATGTAATTTTTTATATATATATATTATAAAATTTATAATTTTATGTAATTTTATATATATATATATATATATATATACACTATATATATATATATATATAAAATTATAAATGTTGCCTTGGAAACTAACTTAGAAGTACTAAAATTTCTACAACTGTAATTCATTTATTATATAATTTAATTATTCCAATAATTACGTAAATTAATTAGAAATATTAAGAAATAGACAACATAAAACTACTAAAAATTACAAAGCACAAAGTTACTGAAACTTAAAATAAAAATAAAATGATAATGGAAAATATTAAATCAAAAATATTAAATAAAAATAAATATTAAAATAATACTGAAATGGAGAGATTGCATATTTCAGAACTTACGGTCTTCTAGTGACTTCAAAGCCAGGATTAGGCCTTAGTTCAGTTAGGACATTTAAGTAGCTTTTATAAACATGCCTTAGAAAAAACATTACTGGAGTGAATATTGAGACACAACAGTGGCACTGACATATTTTAAGTTATGGCAAGTTGCTTTCAGTTAAAACAGCTCAAACATGCATTTTAGTCTGAGACTAAAGTTTTAGTTGAAGCCTTGTCTGTGAAACTGGGGGCAAATGTCTAGACAACTCTTTCATTTATAACTAAAATCTTAGATGTAGCTTGTACTGTCAAGACATTTAATGTTGCACAGTCTGTCTGGGCTTTTACCCAATATATTACTGGGGTCAATTTGTACAGTCGGGCAAGCAACAATTGTATAGTACTCACAGTGTGCACCCAACTCAAGGCTGTAGTACATGACTTTTTAAAAATCTGAACAGATTTTAAAACACTAGGTATCATTTACTTGCTGACGTTAAAAGGTAAATAGGAAAAACTGGGCATCACACACTAAATGACTTTCAAGTCGTTCCAAACAAAAACTCAAGCAGAAACATTTGGCTCGTTATTAGGAGACACATGGCAAATTAAAACAATGTGTTCACGCGGTTTTCTGCAGAATCCACAATGTTTGCAGACTGGCTTTGACTTTTGGCAACTAATGACGACTCCTCTAGACTGCAAATCGGCATAAAAATGTAGGAAAAAAAATCTTTTAGTGTATTCCAGCCTTTAAAAAGAGAAAAACAGTGCCAGTCAGGACATATGATGTTGAATATGCAGCAGTTTATGGATTTTCATCAAATGAGATTTCACTGTGGGTTGAGGTACCCAACATGACACGGCCAAAATTGAAAATCAAGGAACTGATGAAATGTGTGCAGAAACTCAAGACTAACATGGTTAAGATGATACCTGGTTTGGACATGGTGTTAGAGTCTTTTTCACAGACTCTCTCTTTCTTTTTGTTTCTGTGAGTCTCTTTGTATCTTGTCTTTTTCTCTCTCTTTTTCAAAGGCCATATTTGTCCTCTGTCATCCTGCTCTGTTCTCCTCACAAGAAAGCAATAATGGATTTCAGCCCTAAAGCAAAGAAAGCATTTGATGAATGACACAAGCTCACGCGCAGATAAATCAATGAAAACGCTGTTGTTTTGCTTATCAGTGTCCATATCTCGCTCTGCCTTCACTTTTCTCAGTTGTATGATATTCAGTGCAAAATCTCATTATTGTACAAGTATCTAAACCGTCAAAAGTCTGAGTCAAACAAGATGTCTCGTGGGGAATTAATACGTTCACTCAGCAGCAGAATACAGTTGTCAGACATGTTTTAGACATATGGTTAAGTTCTTGGTTATGAAATATAAACATTTTATATGTACAAACTAGCGCTTGATTGAACAAGTAATTATAATAAAGTTAAATAATTAAACTTAAATTAAGTTAATTAAAGAAAGAATATCCAGATTTCAGTACAAGTTAAGCTTAATCCGTTAAACAAGCTAAGCATTTGTTGTAAAATGTTGATTAACACAAAATTGAATTATGGTTACATGTTCTAATCATGGGTGTCATGAGAATAGAAAGCTGGCTTCATTCGTATACTGTATTCAAGCTGCTGTTGTATGAACAGTCACGCCTGTTAAATTTAGATAGTCAGTCCCAAACACTGACTGTGTGAATGCAGTAAATTGTGTGAGAGGATTACAAACATTTACAAAACCACCCCATACATTCTGCTACAGCTCTCACAAACTCAATATGCACTTGTAACATCTATTGAATTGTAAATGTCACACAGCCTGGGGGTTCGATGTGTTATTCATTTGTGAAGTGGTGGTGTTTAAAGCTCAGGTGACCTTATAAACAAGTAATTTTAAGATGTTATGGCTGTGAGGGGCTTTGCTCTTCGTTGATGATCCAGTTTATTCGTGTATTGATAGTAGATTTAATAAATGTCCTCGTCACCTCTCTCTCAGGTGAAAAAAGAGAACGTACGGTCCTGTGTTTTGGATTCAGAGGCGGTGGCCTGGGACAGAGAAAGGAAACAGATTCAGCCGTTTCAGGTCCTCACCACGAGGAAGAGGAAGGTGAGAGATTTGAAAACAGAAACAGCTGAATATTGAAGAAAGATGCATAACTGAATGGTTAAATAAGGCAAGACTGATTGTGAACAAATGTATATGGACAGACAAATACTGGTATCTTTTGGGAAGTTGACATGTCCTGCAGTGTGAGATGCATTGTATGTTGCATCTTAAATCATTTTAAATAGCATTTTGCTAATTGTTTTATGATTATTATGCATTCATGACCGTATATGGAAAATAATCTAAAAGTAAAAATCTTGATGATTGATTAACAGTCATCCAAATGTTAAAAACTTTGTGTGTGTATTTCAGGATGTGGATGCAGCTGATATCAAGGTTCAAGTGTGTGTCTACGCCTTTGACCTACTGTACCTCAACGGAGAGGTAAGTCCATTATAACAGCTAATAGCCAGTGACATCTGAATTAGAGATGCACCGATATGAAATTTCTCAGCCGATACCGATAGTCGATTATTCAGAATGATATCGCCCGATACCGATAGTTTTTTTTCTTATGGGAAAAAAAAAATCTCTCCCAAATAATGCCGCAAACTATAAAGAGAACCCTCTCATTTGGTACACTATAATATTAGAGGTTAAAATTAACAACAGAGCTATTATATTATATTATATTATATTATATTAACTGCTATTTATTTCCAGATAAAATATTTACACTCAAATAAAAGCTGAAATGTTAGTATACAACTCAGTTACACATATAAGGTAGTTTTCATAAGCACTTGTCTTCATGGCAAAATTATTCAAACATACATATATAATTAACAGTAAATAAGCTCTTCTCTTTTTTTCTTCTTTTTTTTAAATCTAACTAACAAATGACTTTCCTGAGGTAAATGCAACATTAAGTGATATTGTTCACAAGCTGTTTTATTGACATCTTTCCATGGTTGAAAAACACTGATTGAGGGATTACATGAGACATGATATGGATTTCAGTAAGTTGTACTGTATCTTTCAACTTCTGATATTCATGCATGTTTTTCCAGATATAATTTGTATTAAAGTGGAAGAGATGACTCGTGCTCCACGCTGAAATGAGGCGCAACAGCGATCTGTCACGTCACATTTAGGAGCGTCAAAACGCCATTTATTGTTTGAATTTCGTGATAAAGTGTTTTGCATCTTTCAAATTCTGCCCATTTTGTTTCTTTTTAGAAGATACAAAGCACAGAGCTATTTGCGATTATTGGATAAGAGGCGCGCTACAAATAATGTTTAGTATAGGGGAAAAGAAAACTGTAGATCTGGCAACCCTGGCTTGAACTACGGGTGATTCATAGGGTCAAATACAGCCTGCTTTTATATAGCTGTTTTTAGCTGTTAATGTGTTATTGTCACATTAACTTAACTCAACACGAGAGATTTTCTTCACACACAGTGTGAGTTGCAGTCGGTCATGTTTTCCCGCATCCTGTTGATTGACAGGATATAATCGGCACTGATCATCGGCTGTTTTTAAAATAACCGATAGTGAAAATAATAGCTTTTATCGGCCAGTACCGATTGTTGTCCGACACATCGGTGCATCGCTAATTTGAATAATTTTGCATGTCTCTGAATTTTCACTTTTTACATGTATTGTGTGTTATTTTTGTGAATAATGTGTCTGTCTTGCAGTCTCTGGTGCGAGAGCCTCTAAGCAAACGCAGGGCTCTGTTACGGGAGAGTTTTGTGGAGAAAGAGGGAGAGTTTGTTTTTGCTCGATCCCTGGATGCTGACAACACGGAAACCATCGCTGAGTTCTTGGAGCAGTCTGTACGAGGTGTGTGAACTTGCCTATTGTTGAACCTGTGCGGTTCATGATAATATTAATACATTTTAATGTTTATATATTATTATATATTATTATATGTATTATATTATTTTGTGTTTGTTTTTGGTTGCCGATTTGAAATGTGGGTCCTGAAGCAAAACCAGTTTATAACTGATATTTAGATGGAGTCGAATTGCTCTCTGTGAGGTGTTACTCAATCGTTTAATAATCAATAATAGTAATATTCAATTTATAATTGACTAATTAATCTCTATTTAAAGAGTTTTTTTAAATGGTTTAAATGTTTTGCAGATTCTTGTGAGGGTCTAATGGTGAAAACATTGGAAAAACATGCAACTTATGAAATTGCCAAACGCTCCCACAACTGGCTCAAGGTATTGCACACCACAGTTTCTCAATGTTCTTAAAATTTCATCGTGAAAATATATATATTTTTTAAAGTAAACTTTTTACTTTTATCATATTCATGTTTTAAAGAGGCCATATTATGCACTTTTACAAAGTCTTGATTTTGTTTTAAGGTCTACTAGAACAGGCTTTCATGGTTGTTTTTTTTAAAGAACATTATTTTTCACATATTTCATATTGTTGCAGCACCTCTCCTCCCAGTCCGTCAGTAACGCTCTGTTTAGTTCCAGTCTCTAAGAAGCCCCTCCTTCCGAAAAGTGCAATGTGTTCTGATTGGCTGGACCAGTGTGTTGGATACGTCATTCGCTTCGAATGCGTTTCAGAAATCTCACACCCCTTACCATAACCGCGAGTTTCAACACACTACTAATGCAAATCAACCTGGCCTCGCCCCCTTTTTTGGGGTATTTCTTGAGCTGGAATTATCTAAACTAGATTTATTGTGTCAAGCACATTCTCGGAAGAAAACTTAAGACTACAATCGAGGCATTTCAGAGAGTTC
The DNA here is from genome assembly GCF_965113295.1 of Leuciscus leuciscus. Lineage (NCBI taxonomy): Eukaryota > Metazoa > Chordata > Actinopteri > Cypriniformes > Leuciscidae > Leuciscus > Leuciscus leuciscus. The sequence goes on along the minus strand of NC_138730.1, from coordinate 38,020,577 downwards.
AGAAACAACTTTTTTTGCTTTGTAATACTGCAGAACTTTTTCATGTTCAAACAGCAACATTACACTCTAAAGAAAGTTAAAACTGTAAAAAGCATAATATGTCCACTTAAACATTAGAATGCTATGTAGTTACAAGTAGAATTTCGGAAAAGGTTACTTTATAAAGTCAGATTGCGGGAAGATTTTATTTTTTATTTATTTTTATTTTCTTTCTTGTTTTCTCTCAGACACACACACACATCAAGACTTGTTTAAAAAAAAAAAAAACCCAGACAAGTATTCAAAGTCAGAAGGAAGGTGCAAGTCATTAAAGTGTAATTTCCACCCCATTAAGCTTTTCTCTTGTTCTGTGTCCGTATCCTGACATTAAGGCTGAGTGGTATGATGGAATATATACTCTGACAGTAGAAACGAGACGACCGGTAGAGATTCTGCTATACCTTATATAATGTGATATATCTGTGTTGAGGTTTAAAGATTAAAAAAGCAGAAATTTGTAGTCTACTACATCAGCAACCGTGTTCAGTTTAAATTTGCTTTGTGGATTATAATGGGAGTGATTTTTTTTGTTTGTTTTAACAATAGGTTGTTTGTAATTGCCAAGCAACTTGACTCATTAATATAGAATTCAGCTAATGTCCGCTCACAGATGTTTGTGCTGTATATTGGCTATTTAACTACAAGTGTGTCTTATCCAATCAAATGCATAATGTATTACTGGTTTGAGTGTGTTGTATCTAATGTGAAGCAGTTGTCTTGCGCTCATGCCAGACTTTTGGTCTGCACTCTGCATCCATCAAAATCCAAATGAAAAAGAAAATAATCCTGAAAGTACCTTTCATTTGTAAAGCATTTCATTCATTGGATTATCAAAAGGTACTACTTCATGGTTACGTAAAATAAAACATTTGTGGCTTGAATTTCCTACAAAGAATAGGAAGTGTCACTATATAAAATTATAAATTACTTTTGCTTATGCTCACCAAGGCTGAAAAACAGTAGTATTGTGAAATATTTTACAATTTAAAATAACTGTTTTTTTTATGTATTGTATTTTATAATGTAATGTAATGTAATGTAATGTAATGCAAAGCTGAATTATCAGCAGCCATTTTTTCATGATTCTTTGAATATAAAGTTCAAAAGAACAGCATAAATTCAAATCCAGAGTATTTAATTAATCCTTAATGAATAATGAACCTTCTGCTCTAACACCTCCAATTCTCACAGGAATTTATTTACCCATGTTTTTGTTTTAGTTTCTTAAAACTCTAAATTCAGGGTCTCTACCATGAGGGGAGGTTTGACGCAGCCCTTATGTTTCAAACTTGTGTGGCTTACTTTCTTCAGTAGAACACGAAATGTTCGGCAGAATGACAGCCTAAGTCACCATTCACTTTTATATCTCAAAAACAGTGTGGTGAAAGTGAATGGTGACTGAGGCTTTCATTCTGCCAAACATCTCCTTTCAAGTTCCATAGAAGAATGAAAATCGTAAAGGTTTGAAATGACATTAGGAAGAGTGATGATAATTTTGAGCCATTTTGCCTCTTGGGGTACATTTACCATGTTTTAATGATTTTGTTTAGTGTTTGTTCTCCAGTACAAGACAAAGATACGGATAAAAAAAAAAAAAAATGTTTTCTTGCAGTGTAGTTATGCAATTTATTCATATTTATACTACTGTCAGAACTGTCATTTGCTTGTCTGTTATATTGTTTCTAATGGTCTGTTTATGCAGCTGAAGAAGGACTATCTGGAGGGTGTTGGAGACACATTGGATCTGTGTGTGATTGGTGCTTATCTGGGCAAGGGGAAGAGAGCAGGCAGCTATGGAGGATTTCTACTAGCCTGTTACGATGAGGAGAATGAGGAGTTCCAGTCTGTCTGCAAGGTGTGTGTGTGCATTAGTCTGAGAGAGACCATGAAAAACTATATATATATATATAATAATATATATATATATTTTTTTTTTGTATAAACAGTAAAAATGTTATTTATTCCTGTGGAATTTTCAGTCACATGATCCTTCAGAAATCATTCTAATATGCTGATGGTGCTTAAGAAAATTATTATTATCGATGTTAAAAATATTGTTTTTGTGGAAACCATGATTCTTAAAATAGAAAGTGTATTGCATTTATTTAAAATGTATATCTTTTGTAACATTTAAAATATATCTTTACCATCTCTTTTGATCAATTTAGTGTGTCCTTGCTACTTAAAAATATACAAAAATTATTAAAAAAAATTCTACTGGCCTCAAACTTATGAACAACAGCTCAAAATAAATGAGTTAGTTAGACACCATTAAGTAGACATTACAAATAAATATTTATCTGTGTTTTGCTTTTGTCAGATTGGAACAGGCTTCAAAGATGAAGATCTGGAGCAGCAATACAATTTCTTAAAGGTACATCAGTGTTTACACTTTGTTTCCATGTATTTGTGAGTACTTTGCTGCATAAAATCTTTTTTATATGCAATCCACTTCAGGAGCACATTTTACCTAAACCACGGCCGTATTACCGCGTGGACCAATCAGCAGAGCCGGATGTCTGGCTAGATGCAATGCAAGTGTGGGAGGTGAAATGTGCTGATCTTTCACTGTCTCCAATCTACAAGGCAGCGATAGGATTGGTCAGTACGCTACGCACATGTGAATCATGATGCTGAATCAGTGATTTGTTTATTTTTTTTGTGACTATTGTTTTCATTGTTCAGATCTTGGTGCCAGATTTTTAGTTTACTGTGCTTAAGTTTGGGTCTTTATGGTGTGATTCTCTCCTTGGCCATCAGGTGGACCCAGAGAAAGGCATTTCACTCCGTTTCCCAAGATTCCTGAGGATTAGAGATGACAAAAAATCAGAGGATGCCACCACAGGGTCACAGGTAACAGCCGAAATGCAGAAAAACTTGGAGCAAGGCACATAAGTGGAAACTTTACACATTCAGTTAATTCACATAGTGCTGTGGAGGAAATGACTCGGAAGCACAGATTAAGGCTCATGGAAGACATTGGGGTCCAAAATCTTTAAAAATTTTAAACAAAGATGACTTTAAAATAAAAATAGTTTATAAATAAATGTTATTAGTTTATAAATATATAATTAAATAATCTATAAATAAATATATATTATGTATAATATATTTGTTAATTTAAAATATGTATTAAAGTAGAAAAAGCACAATAGCAGTTTCACTTATGTAATCAGTCTGTAATTCACAAATGTAGGAGTCAACAGTAATTATCCCACATGAGACATTTCTTTCAAGGGTAAATGTCATAAATGCATAATGCATGGAAAACTCAGGATATGACACCATACATGTGTGTGTTGTAGTTCCATGGCAAATATGAGGGGAAGTGTGAGATTTTAAAGTAGTTTTTCCTCTTGAAAGTCAAACGTGATGACATTGGCATAGTTCGGAGCGTCATGACATTGTGATTAAGTGCAGCAAGTGAAGTGGATCCGTTAAAGGAAATCCATCTTTTTACGTGCCACACTGTCTTTCTTTTCTTTCCCCCCTCATTTTCACAGTTCATTTATTTCAGTTTTCTTTTATTCCTGTCTCCCGACGGTTGGAAACACAGAGGCGCACACAAACACACCCTCTCAAAATGAACTGTTCTGATCTCCTGCATCACTCTCTCTCTCTCTCTTTCTCTCTCTTAGATTGCTGATCTCTACAAGAAACAGCAGCAGATCCAAAATCAGGGTGACAAACCAGATCTGGAGGACTACTATTGATCTCTCCAGTCTGATTGTCAGCTACTCTTGTTCCAATTGGTCGATGGAGGATTTTTCAATATTTTGTTGCATATTAACATGCTGAATTTTAATGCTGTGATATTGTGAGACTTAATGAAAAATGGAAATGAACATGTAAATAGTCTTTCAATTATCAGAGCGAAAATAAACACTTGCTTTTCACTAATTGTTTGCCTTGGGTATTTGTCACCACGGTTTTTGTCTGTTTTGTGTTCTTTACATGCAATCTCATGTGTTTTATTCTGTTCGTGGTCTAGTTTCACGCATTTATAAGCTTACTGACGCCTGTTTAATTTGCTGTTTTAAGTGTGTCTAAACACAGACAATCATGTGAGTGCTTTATTGTTGGAGTGTGTCTTTGGCATAGTGGGTTTCCAGTGAATTGATCAATAGTTCTATTGTCAGTGACCAAAGATGGAAAATTAAATTATCCAGCTCTTTCGTTCCATCACTCGCTTTTGTACTCTCCATCGCTTCCTTCAAAGAATTCCCTTTCTTTTCCAAACTGTTTGCTCACCCTCTCTGAAATGAGCCTGGCAGGTTTTGACACTGTGCTTCTGTCAGAGTTAAGACTGTAAAAGAGAATTTTTAAATGTTGCTTTGACACTTTTGTAATAGTGAGTGTGCATGGGAGAGGCTTCATCCATCTGTTTAAGTCTTTTAGAGAGGAATTACAATGAATTAATACAAGTTTAATTAATGTGAAATTAATACAGTATTAATAATTCAACCGTTAGTGCTCATTAAAATAGCCCATGAGCTGAATGTACTTGCTTGGTTTGGATTGCAGATAAGAACATTGATTTTAAGAGCCCTGAAGCATTCGGCTAAATGACTTCGCTGTTTATTAGTAAGGGGCCGTGTTGTAACCACATGATTTTTTATTAACTGGAATCTTAAAGGGATAGTTCACTTTGAAATTAATTTTTGGTATGTTTTAGCTTACCTCAAGGGCATCCAAGATGTAGGTGTCTTTTTTTCCGTAGTAGTTTCAATTTTTATATTTTTAGGTCAAACCGTTCTTGTCTGACAGTCATATAATGCAGGTCTATGGTCATTATCTCAAAACACAAGCACAGAGTCCAAATTAAAACAATTCCCCGTCGTCCAAATTAAACAATTCCCCATCGTAAGTACACATTGATGGCCTAAGACACGAAACGAGCGGTTTGTGTGAGAAAACGAACAGTATTTATATAGTTTTTACCTCTTATACGCAGCCATGTCCAAGTGATCTGATCTGACGTGTACGCAGACTGGTGCATAGATATATACACTAGATGTCGCCTTGTCTACGGCAGTTCATTGGAACGAATGTCTTTAAGGCGACATCTAGTGTATATATATCTATGCACCAGTCTGCGTACACGTCAGATCAGATCACTTCGACATGGCTGCGTATAAGAGGTAAAAACTATATAAATACTGTTCGTTTTCTCACACAAACCGCTCGTTTCGTGTCTTAGGCCATCAATGTGTACTTACGATGGGGAATTGTTTAATTTGGACGACGGGGAATTGTTTTAATTTGGACTCTGTGCTTGTGTTTTGAGATAATGACCATAGACCTGCATTATATGACTGTCAGACAAGAACGGTTTGACCTAAAAATATAAAAATTGAAACTACTGCGGAAAAAAAGACACCTACATCTTGGATGCCCTTGAGGTAAGCTAATAGCTAAAACATACCAAAAACTAATTTCAAAGTGAACTATCCCTTTAAGAACTGATCCAGTCATGCTACAGGCTGTGCTCAGAATGGCATACTACCTTTACTATGCAGCATGTTTACTCAATATTTATCTATAATTAGTGTTTATTAGTACTGTTGGATTTGCTTTTATTGTCATTTTAGTTTCGTTTAGGAATTGTTTTGTGCTTTTTATTTTTAAAAAAAGCTTATTTATATTATATATTTAGTCATTTTAGTTCAACTTAAACCCATTTTATTTCAGTTAGTTGGCAGTTTTTCATCTATTTATTTTGTTTATTTCAGCATTATTTTACAAGAAGAGTTTACCCAACACTGGAGAGTAATATGTTGCATTTTGTGTGGAAGTGTATCCCATAATCCAATGTGCTTCTCCTATTTCTAATTTCCTATTTCTGCTTGAACTGCCAACAGTAAGACATGTTTTACACAAAAAACATGACAATGTAATGCACACCTTAAAATGTTATTGCTTATTATTGGGTACTTTCACATACTACTTTTTTTAAAAATTGCTAATATGCTAGTATTCCATTCTAAGCATAGCCTTAAATTTTGAGGAGTAATCAACTATTGAAGAAATTTTTTTTTTTTTTACTTGTTCGAGCAGTCACCCAAAACATTTTTGAAATGTTCTTGAAAATATCTGTTTTGCAGAAGAAATAGTCAGAGGCTTGGGGTGACATGATGGTGAGTAAATGACAGAATAAAAAAAAATAATTAACTGTCCTTTTTAAATTTTAGTTTTGCTCACACAATTTTACATTATGCACTGTTGTATCATGACTTCTGAAAGGAATATAGCATACGAGTCATATGGACCACTTTTATGATTATTTTGAGTGTTCTTATTGAAACATGAAAGCTTTGGTACCTGTTTTGTATGGAGGAGAGCGACTAATGTAATCTTCATAATTTTTCCTTTTATGATCCAAATAGGGATATACGACTTTGGAATGACATGAGGGTGAGTAAATGATGACAATTTTCATTCTTTACTGAACTAAGCTTGTATTCTTTGAGTATGGAATAGAAAAAGTGTGTGAAAGAACTCAAATGTCTCGCTGCCAGAGTCTGTTTCCTCAGGGTAAATAAACCGCTCACCACCCAGAGGACCGCGTGTGCCATAGTAACTTATCAGCAAACAGTTTCAAACACTCCCTGAGAGGGTTTTAGGTCAAGAAAATCGGTGGAATGTGTCAAACGAGACCCGTTCTCTGTCCTCCTCCATTGACAGGGGGCAGAGAGAAAGTGTAACACCACAATGGCCCCAAATCTCTCCGTCCAATTCTTCACTCCTACTCCAACACACGGTTCCGCAACACAATAACTCATCTTTGAGTCCAAACAATGCTTTTGTTCTCCATTTTGTGCCCCTCCTCTGCATCCCTTCATCTCTCTCTCCCTGCATCCCTTGTTTTGGTGCTCCCTGTGACATCCCTGCCATGTGAGAACAAGAGCCGAGGGTAGAATGGAGGGAGGAAGAAAAGACAGATCGCTGCTTTGTCCCGACGTGACCCAGCTGAATGTCAGCTCTGTTGCCATTAGGCGTGCGTGTGTGTGTTTCTGCACCAGTCCATGGATTTAGTTTGATGATGTCAGACAGTTTTAAGGCTAAAGAGTGTGTGTGTGTATTCTGTTTGGTGACATATAGGCTTAATGTCATCAGATATAATGTACCCTGCATGGCCTCAAAAAGTATTTGGACAGTTTAACCACTCATAAATAGATAAGCATGTGCATTATATAATAGTTGAATTAATAGTTTGTTTGGTTTAAAATAATACAACTTTTAAAAGTATTGCAACATTTTTTTGTTGTGAAATGTTAGTGGAACATTGGGACTAGAAAGCCATTGCAAAAATAAAATATAATAAAGTTAAAATACTTATGTGAAAGATCTTGCTTAATTTTTTTTTTTTTTTTTTTGTGCCCACACTCTTAAAATAAAGGTTCTTTAGTGGCTTTGGTTGTTCCATTGGACTGAAGGTCATTTATAGTGGAAAAAGATTTAGATTATTAATGTTCTTTACACTAAAGAAATTTATTTTTTATTTTTTTTAGGAATAAATCCTATTCAAAGTAAGGTTCTTTTTGGGAAACCCAAAATGGCTCTTCTATTGTATCGCCTACAAAAACCCCTTTTTAAACCTTTATTTTTAAGAGTGGTTTGAAATCCTGGTTAAGCCACAGACATGATTAGCGCAGTGTGTGTATATGAATACCAGTAAAACACCTACATGTATATAAAACAGTGATAATGTTTCAGTATGGTTGACATAAAATGACCTTCCCTTCAAAGCTCCCAGGCAAATCTTTGCGGTGGTTTTGCATATTTTTACAGTTATTTGTAAAGGTTCCTTCAGCAGTATATAAAGCAGATATGCAATCATTTCAATTCCATTTCACATTAGTCTACACTTCAGCGGTTTTTCTCATGTATACTGTTTTTTTTGCGTCTGTGCGTCACACCCATACACAGTGGTCTCTTATCTACTCTCAATTTTCTCTCTTTTGCAGGTTTTTCTCCAGCCTGTCTTTCTTTCCCTTCGTTCATTCTACAGCTGTCAGTCAAGACTGTGTGTTCCAATAGCTCTCATTTGGGATTCAGCTGATGGTGCATTTTGATTGGTCCTGCTGTCAAAGTCAAACCCAATGTCAACACTGTGGTCATGCTCTTTGATTTCCATCCGTATGCAACAAACAAGCATTGTCTAATATACTCGCATTAGCGTTACTTCGTTTGCATCGCCTTGTTTTAATGCATTCTCATCTTCGAGTTGTTTATTCTTCTTTGTCCCTTTGTTTTTAGTTGTATACCCTCTGAGATTACAGTAAATTGGCCAAAAATGCCTAAACTGGCATATTTGCAGAAATGTCTAATAAGGTTCACAATCCCTGTAGATCTGAACTTAAAAAAGAAGGGAGAAGGAACCTGTAACCTTGGAAACCAGGGGAAATGTCATATTCCTCTGCTTTTGTTAGCTGACTTACTGACCATTGTGTATCATTACATTTCTCAAGTTGAGTAAATTCCCATTAGTTGTATTTTTAACTTGTTTACTTATAGCTAGCTTGCTTAGCAGTAAATGGTAAAACCTAGTCATTCCCCTATAAACTATTACAAAATGTACTGTGCCATTAATGGCATTACATATTTTAAACTTTTTCACCAGTTAATCTAGTTTAACTTTTTGTTGATACAGAAGTTGTGATTGTCTTTTCTTCCCTAAATTGTGACGTATATCCCAGTGAAATGGCTTCTCGAACAAGAAAATTTTTTTTAGGACGGACTTGATTTTATCCATCGGGAATTGTTTGGATGGTTTTGGTTTGCTATTGTGATGTCATGTGACTGACAAGTTGTCCCGCCCTTATTAAGGATTATGAGGGCCCGTGAATTAAAAAGAAAGAAAGATGTGCACAGATAAATGATTTATTACAAATACTGCAATATTCCATAAAAAAAAACAAGAATTGTCAGATTTGATATCATTGGCGACTTTAAGTAGCCTAATAAAGATACGCACATCAATTTGGTAAAGCATCTTATAGGGGACCAAAATACACTTGAGAACCGTGCCCTATTTTCCTTTATCCAGTTTGCCAATCATTTTGTTATGCCAGTGTCCTCATATCAACCCATGTGTTTATATCTTCCGTTTCTAATATATTCTGTCTGTTTTACTGCCGTCTTACTGGAATAAGAGGAGTGGGTGGGAGACTGGAGGAGGAAAGAATGCAAACCTTTGTCTACAGACAAAACGATGGTAGAAGAGAAAGAAAGCAGCTCTAAATTAGACCCGCCCGCTCACCCCATGTCTTTCTGTCTGTCTCTCTTTCTGTATTGTTGTGTCTGGAAGACGTCAGCAGAGGAGAGGAATCTGGAGAGAGGGAGACATGGAAAAAGAGAGATGGAGAAAGAGATGTCTTTGTCTCATCTCTTAAACTTGTCCTGGTGAAAGGGCAGCGAGAGGAGAAACAGGGTCAGGAGGCAGTGTTGGGAAAGTTCACTTTCTACATGAACTAGTTCAAAGTTCAGTTCACAGTTCCAAAAATGAACTAGTTTATAGTTCTTTTTTTCCATGTTGCTGCGAGATATTATTTTTCAAAATGATTGCCACAGCCCATATAGAACCACAGACAATTATTTGATCAGTTTTAACACTGAAGCTATGCGTCAGATTTGTCCCATCCTCACCGACCTTGTCATAAAACTCGTTTAAATGATCATACGACGCCTCCTTGCTGCTTTTTGTTTTGATTTGTAACGTAAGTGATGAGTCGTTCATGAACGATCTATTCGTTGCGTCTGCCACGTGACAAATGAACGAAAGACTCGGAATGTAAAGTAATTATTTATGTTCCCTATAAACGAATTTTGACTGCATTATGATTTCTTAATTCAGAATATGATCAAGATTGCGTAGGTGGATGTGTTCTGGGAATTTGCCAGTTAATAGTATAACATTTAAAGCCCCTTAAATTAACGAAATGATTCGAACAAATTTTTTGGTTCATTTTGATGAACGACATCGAACAAGAGAGTAGACGCTGGTGTTGCCAGATTGGGTGTTTTTTCCGCTACATATTAAGGCCGGTTTACGGTGTGTTTTAGCCGGGTATTCGACTGGAAGGCGCTATAGAAATCTGGCACTCTATTAAACGAAGTTAAACTGAGAGAGCGTGGCGTTCACAGACACCAGAATGAACGAGTTCACACAGTAACGTTCAAACTATCGTTCAATGAACGCGTTCAGGCACAACACTGTCAGGAGGTGACTTTCTCTTCTGTCAAAAGATATTTTGAGAAATGTCTCTGTGTTTTTTGTCCATAGAAGTCAATGTTACCAGCATCCATCAATGTCTTCTTTTATCTTCTGCAGAAGAAAGCAAGCTATAAAGGTATGAAATGAAGCTGTGAAAATGTTAACAGAATTTGCATTTTTAGGTGAACTATCCCTTTAACCCTGTTAAGTCATTTTGTAATGGAACAGTTTAGACTTTAGATATATTTTTAAAAATCTTTTAAAAAAGTTTGTTATATGTTTTGTATCATATTTGATACATCAGGCTTTTATGGCTAATATATAGAGGAGCTCAGTAAAAGGTCACCTTGAAATATTACTAGCAATCTAAAAGTTCTTTTTACATTTACTTTATAAAAATCCTTAAATTTCACACAGCAAAAAGACGAGTATAATAATCTAAAAGTGGACATGTTTAGAATGATACTAAAAGGCCTTTTACTGACTAAAAAAGTAATTGTCAATCATTGGGCAGAAAGCATTGTAGATTGTGTAAACAGGTTTTTCAGTTTCGATCATGTTGATCATTTAGAGGCCTTAGACATCAAATAATATATGTAGGGTTAAAGATGAAGTGTTGGTCCAGTTTAATGTGCAAATTAAGGTAGGTTGATTCTCCCGGAAGTCTAAACACAATGGCGCTGTCAAAACTTTGCTTTGTAAATGTTGGCTTAACCATTTGGCTTGAATTTGGGGCATGAAAAACGGTTTGTCCAAATAATGGCAGACAGGGGAATGGTCTGGAAACCTGTTTGAAAATATTATCCCTCCTTTTCCATTTTGGTGATGCTTGCGGCACACAAATGACACCCTTCACCTTTAAGTCCATCTTCTTTTCTGTAATGTGAACATGAGTGGCAGGCAGATGGCGACCAGGTCAGGACAGGTGAGATGGAAAAGACCTGCAGCTCATTGTGTTTTCAGACCGACAGCTTCTCTGGGTATGTTTTGTTTATAGAGCCGAATCATCTGCATAAGAGAGAAAGGATTACAGACAAACAGCACTCAACCGTGACAGGATAAGGAGAAAGGAGGTATCAGACTATTAAGCCACAGATACACACACACCCACATACACTGAACTCCAAATATAATCTGACTCTTCTTTATTGCTGCAGTGTCTTTGTCCTTCAAATTTGATCTTTCCTTGTTAAACAGATGCTGTGATGCTTTGATTAACTGGCTGGGGAACGAGAGAGAGGATTCATTCTCAGGTTATTGTATCACTCGCCTTTTCTATATCGTGTTCACAGACAGTCTTTTAGAAGGAGACAAAGAGAGAGAGCGAGAGAGACTGTCCTACCAGGGACGGGGCCAAAGAGAAGGCAAGAGATCATGAGGCGGTGAGGGCGGGGCTTAAGTTTGGGGTGTGGCTGGGTTTAAAGTCCAGGACTGAATAGTCTCATCTTGATGCCCTCTGGTCTCATTCCCTTCTTCCCTCCATCTCTTCTCCTTTCTCCATCCCTCACTCTCTCGGAACCCCTTTACATATTGATCTGCGGGGAGATCGGAGGGAGATCATGCTGTCTGTACTGGCACTGACGTCCGTGGTGCTCTTGGGCATAGGTAAATACATTTCATCCATCTTGCATTTCATTACTTTGTAACAACAAAGCAAACAAAACTTTGAACCAAACTAACCAGAAGTCCTTCACTTTAGCTTCTATACAACATGACAGTATTATTGTGTGTTCAGACTCACCTGTGTTTTGTGCACCTGATGCCTACCTGTTCAAGACTGGCCAGGTTTGAGAGATGAGGTAGATCAGAAAGGACCTTTCACAGTCAGCCAATCACAGTCAGAATAGAGAGAATCTTTCCTTTTCTTTTTTGTTAGCTCTCAATTTGATGAATTTGAACTTTTTAATACTTTCTAATGTGTAGCCTACCTGAAATACTCACAAAGCTTCTTACAAGAATATCTTAAAAATACAAATATTACATTTTTATATTATCATATATGAATTTATTTTCCCTCAGTCTTTAAAAATAGATGTAAAAAACTGTGTGTGTGTATTATATATTTTAATATTTTTATGTGATGTTTTTTGCATCTAGGAAATTTTTATTTATATACTTGGATATAGCTTGATGAATAATAATATTCATTTGTGAAAATTAATATATGTGCCCATCATTTAAAATAATCCTTGACTTTTCAAACTCCTTTATTTTGTGTCTTATTTCGTATTTTCACATTTGAATTTTACATTTCTACCATTGCAGTTTTATTCTTTCTTTTTTTAAAGATTTGTGTCCCCATGTAGGCTAATATTCCTCGCTCTGTGTTTGTATGTTCCAGCCTCTCAGACCACGGCTATCGTTGTGTACACAAGCTGGGAGAAACATGCTTTGGTGGGCACGGATGTCAGACTCTCCTGCTCTTTCTTCTCCTGGCAGTGGACTTCTCCAGACGTGACCTTCTCATGGCACTACCGTGCAGATGGGGCTAAAGAGGGCATCTCAGTGCGTAGAAACATGCACACACACTGACACGCGCATGCAGAAACTCACTATTTTAACACACTCCTACATTTTTTTAAATTCTAGAATTATGTGTATTTGTGGAATTAAATGGATAGTTCACCTAAAAATGACATTCATTACATTAAATCAAGATTATAGCATATTGCAGCATGGAACACATAAGGAGACTTTTTCTCTTTGATTTTATGTAAAAGAGAAGCTTGGGCATTCTGCTGAACATCTCTTTTTGTGTACCTTGCTAGAGAGAAAATCATTCAGGTTTGAAAGAACATGAGTGAGAATAAACTTGTTCGTTTTTTGGGTGAACTATACCATTAAGATGGTGTCTCTGCACAGAGAGACACACAAAACTAATTTACAAAACATGTTAAAATAAATATATTGACCAATGTTCACACACAGACGTATTTGGTACCTTTAATGGCTTAGGAATTGCACTGATTTAATTTTAATTTTAGTTCATTTATTTATTAAACGTTGCAATTATTTCTTAATAGTCAGGCATTCTTCAGCCGACAAGGCAACCAAAACATTTTAACCACAGCAAATAAAGGACATTTTCACATAAAATTATTTATCTGGATACCTTAATGTTGGTCTATATTCCGAAATATCTGAAGAAAAACTAAAAAGAAAATTAAAAGGCAATCCATGCTTGAGAGCAGCTACTTTAGTTTTACAAGTTTTTAATAATTAATTTAATATGCAATTTCAGCATGAAGCCAATTATTATTAACATAGTGTGACTGCATTTCACTAAACCTGTTAAAAGGTGTGTGTTCTGGTAATGTAACACAAATCTGTATGAAAACATGCTCACCCCTTGGGAATAATATCCATGTGTCCGTGTGGTTTGTAGAGATAATTGCCATGCAAATAGAAATATCAGGCCCTTGTGGGTGTAGTTATGCTTTCCACATTGCACCGCGCTGTGCAATTCTTTGAGTTGGCCGACCAGCTTCATTCATTTGTGGATGCTTTTTCATACTGGTTTAATTTTATTCACTATGCAATGCAACACAGTGGTTTGAATAGCATGACTTAATTTGATTTGTAAATTAGTTTACATTTTACACTGTATAGGCTGTTTTGCTGTTAAGACTCACTGCTTCCGTTTTAATTGGTGAAGTTGATATAATCATGTCTGATATAATATTACATTTTATGATGAGATATGTGATGATAAAATAAGCTTTCTTTCCTTGTTTAGATTTTCCACTATGCAGGCGGCGCTCCCTACCTGGACACCAAAGGCCCGTTCCGGGACCGCATAGAGTTTGTGGGGAACCCCAGTCGCCGTGACGGTTCTATCCTGATCAAGAATGTCGACTTAGGAGACAATGGAACCTTCACCTGTGACGCCAAGAACCCACCTGACATTGCCGGCCACCCCTCCAGCGTTCGACTGATGGTGTTTGAGACTGGTAACCGATCACTATGAACATTTTTGTCTTCATTCACTAATAAAAAAAGACAATAAAAAAAAATGCCAGCTTTACAGAGAAACACGCTATACAAGAAAACCATTTGGATTCCTCATTTGCTTTCCCCTCATGCTGCAGTTGCTAAGACTGATTTTTGCCTTTAGGCTCATCTTATTCCTGGGTGGCATACAAAATCTGAGATCTTATGGCAGGAGATGAAAGTTTACTGCTAATGGAAGAACAAAATAACAGTAAAGCAGAGACCTGAGTGGTTTCCTTGTCTAGTTGGGCATTTTTAGGTTTTTTCAGAGAGTGCAATTTCTGTGAAAAATAGCCATTGTTGGATCCAAATGCCTCACACAGAGCCTAATTCATCAAATCAATGCTTTTTTTGCACAGGTGCTTTTGATTTCCCCCCTTGTTCCCCTTTTAAACAATAGGTTTAACTTCTGAGCGCAATTTTTCTGGGTTAAGCCGGCTTGTTTGGAAGGAGAATATGAGCACCTTTCCAGGTGGACATTGATTGATTGATTGATTGATTGATTGATGTTGTTTGCTGTTATTTTTCAGTAATATAGATGTCTGTAAAAACTACACAGGTGCATTAAGGGAAGGACAGTGCAACTAATAAACCAGTACTGTAAAAGGCCTTTAATCTGCAGACCTAAACTCACTTTATATTCTCTCTTTTTTTCTTAGTTCCAGTCCAGGCTGGTGTGATAACAGGGGCTATTATTGGAGTAGTGTTGGGACTGCTGATCCTTATTGTGGCAATTTACTATTTGATGCGTTTCCTGGTCGCCAGACGAGTGTTCAGCTTGAGCATGAGGTCAGTCTGGGAGCATCTGCTCCCTCAAGCCAAACCCGACCCTCTGCCCGGCCTTGACACACACGCTCCTATTCACACGCACACTCTTACCAAGACACAGCCCAGATCCCCACTAGTCACACACTCACACAAAAACACACACGTCATAAGCGATACATCGATGGAACCCCCAACCAAACTAGGGAGTAGTAAGCCAACTAGTCTTGCATAGCCATGTGCACAATGCAGAACCACACATTTAGGCAGGAAGAATGACATGCCCAACCACAGTTTTTGTTTTTATGTGCCATTTATCTTTTTTATGAAATAGATTGTGGGAGGTCTGTAGGCATACTTGAGGATGAGACTTTAGGACAACTACTGTAGCAAACATGCAGTTCATTTGAGTTCTCCATCCACCAGATGGCCACATTGTTTATGCAATTTTTGTATTTTTGTTCCCCTTAGCAAACATGGCAAGAAAGGCAAAGGAAAAGAAGGATCACAGCAAAAACAGGCAAGTGTTCACATGCTTCCACCCTAAAAACGCACACAAACACACATGCACATACACGCATGCTTGCTAGTTTCTTTCACTTGTGCTTTGTTAAAGACCTCCTGTCCTCCAATGCTCTCCCCCCTTTTTTGTCTGTGGATAATTGTATTTAAAGTACTTTTTAAAACAAGTCAGGCGATTTTAAGTTAGCAGCTATATAAGCATATGTCAGAACTTGAGAATAATTACTTATTTTATGTTTTTGAAAGCAGTCTCTTATGCTCACCAAGGCTGCATTTATTTAAAGTCCCCATCATTTTATCCCTTAAAACTCATCTTTGATCACCAAAATGACAAATATAAAAAAAAAATCCTGTGAAAAAAAAAAAAAAATCTTCATGCCTTAAAATAGCTTGAATGTAACTACACCCTTGCTTCATTTAGTATATGCGGAGCCATGAATATGCAAATGAGCCCGCCTCCACTCATTTGCTCAGTGATTCACTGTCAACTTTACTGTAGTAAACACTGCACAATGGTTTCGCTCTTTAAAACGTCGGACACATAACGGTATTAATATGATTAGCCTTTTGCTTGACTACGTTATCAAACAGCTAATAATGTGTTGCTAATGTTACATAAACAATGTCCCTGTTCGTCATCTCAGAGTCAGACAGCTGCCTTCTAAAAATCAGTGTCCTTAGAAACGCTTTGAACAACTCAGAACGTCAGTGGAGAAAGGCATATAGTTCATCATAACATCGTAATATACATCATATACATAATTCACCCCCTATATTGATAAATGTACCCGATTTTTCATATCAACAGAAAAATATACCGGGATAACCTGGTTTCTCTTGAGACTCCCCTGCTTCTCTTGAGCGCTCATATGATATGCTAAAGTCCGCCCGCACTTTGACCTGATTGGTTACAAGGTAGTTTGTGACGCAAGAAACAACAGCAATTTCAAACTGCGTTTTTGAGACTGTCTTTGGTTCACTGCAGTTTTAAGGAGAAAATACTCAGCAATGGTGTTGACTTTGCACATGGTTTGTCTTAAAGCATATTAAAAACACCACATAGACATATAAACAACATTAAAAACTTTATTTTCACCACAGGGATCTTTAATCCCTGTTTTTAGGGTGACCTTTTAACATTCTGTCAAGGGTCTACAGATGAAAAATAGCCTTTTGGGCTAATTCTGGCACGTTTACATTTGTTTATTAATGTGCATTGCCCCTGTAAATAAATAAACTAAAAAAAAAATTTTTTAAATAGTCAAATATAATACTGTAATATTGTGAAATATTATTACAATTTAAAACAGCGATGGGCAAATTCTGTCCTGCAGAGTTTTTCTCCAACCCTGATAAAACTCACCTGCCTGCAACCAGTGCTGGATAGGAACTGATTACATGTAATCTGGATTACATTATCAGATTCCAAAAATGAAGTACTTGTAATAAGATTATATTACATTTTACATTATATAACTTTTTTTATTGGATACATTATTACATTTTATTCTCACAATGGCAGTAAATTATTCATAATTCAATGATTCTCCATACTAGCAGATGAACAAAAAAACAAAAAACAAAACAAATATATATATATATATATATATATATATATTATATATATTATATATATATATATATATATATATATATATATATATATAGTAAGTAAGTAAGTGTTTTATTTTGATGGTTTTTATTATAAAGTGATTTGTTCTAATTTTATATTTTTATGATTTAATTAATGGCTTTTAATTAAACTCATGAACCCCAGTCTGGGAAACCCTGAAGTAATATAATATTTAATGCACTTTATGTTGTTGATAACAAAGAATGGAATATTATCTCTTTGTATTTTTTTAATCAATTTTAACAAGATTATCCTATTCAAATCAATGTGATAAACGAGTTAGGTCAAAAGTAATCTAAAAGTAATCAAAAAGTAGTCCGATTTTGTTACCATAAATGTGTAATGTAATTATTTTTTTTACTAACTACAACTAATAAATCTACCCAGCTCTGCAAGTAGCCTTCTAGTAATCCTGAAGACATTCGCTGCATCTGAAATCAAATGCTTCCTTACTATATAGTATGCGAAAAACCAACCGTGTAGAATGTCCGAATACATAGTATTGTGGCAGTGATGTGACGCAACTGACGCTGGTAGGTCATGTGACATCAACAACATGGCGGATGTAGTACGTCCGAATTTCATTCATGCTACCCATATTCATAGAGCATATTGTTTTTAACAGTCATTAAGTCATTTCAAATTCAAATGTAGTACCTACTCTGACAGTATGCGATTCCGGATGCAGCGATTGATTAGCTGGTTCAGGTGACGGTCAGATTAGGGTTGGAGCTAAACGCCTCTACGACTGAGTTTCCCCATCAATAATTTAAAGAACTATATATTTTAAATGTATTCCTGTAATGGCAAAGCTGAATTTTTAGCAGCCAATATTCCAGTCTTCAGTGTCACACAATTCTTTAGAAATCATTCTATGCTGATTTTAAATTGTAATCATATTTCACAATATTACTGTTTTACTATATTTTTGATCAAATAAATGCAGCCTTGGTTGAGCGTAAGAGACTTGTTTCAAAAATATAAATAATTTAAATAAAATATAAAATAAAGGTTTGACCAGTAATGCACTGTATGTGTGTGTGTATATATAGGCTTAATGAAGGCAAATAATTCAATAATGATTCTTATTATTAATAAATGTAATAATAAAAATAAGCACTATAGAGAAAGGTCAGGTGCATGGCAGGCGAAACTCCAGGTAAAGCCACATCTACCTCAGTGTTTGTGCTCCTGTCTGCATGCCAGTTTATGAAGCCTCATTCGCAATGCATGTAAACATATTTGTAATACAGTACATGCTTAGACTAGAGTAGCTGTACCTCATCAAAAATAGAAGCAGGGGGACATTTGGGATATAGCAATGGTGTCAAAACTACATGTTTTGAAGGATACAGGCTCACAGGCTTGTTTGTTGCCATCACATACTGTAGACTGCAGTTGCGCGTTCAAGGCCTGTAATAAGCCATGTGGAGAATTATATATTAGGCTACGCTATAACAGTATAATTTGTGGGCCAGATTTAAGAACACTTTCGGCTCTTCTCTATAATCCTCTGGACTTCGAGGCCACCACAGTGTCACTGAGCTGGCAGTCAAATGGAGCTCATTCATCTTTTACTGTGCTAACATGCCATTCATTTACATATCACCTTACTTTTCTTTCTCTCTCTGGGTTTATTTTCTTCTATGCACTTTTCCACGCCATTATCCTTCACATCCTTCATATCACAGAATCATATTTTTCTCCTCTAGCAGTCTGTTTTCCGCTGGCATCCGTTCTCTCCGCAGGTGAACAGTAAAATGCTGTCAGAATGAATCATGTATGCGCTTTAATCATGTATTACATCATGACAAACACCATCACGTACAATCAAGCCACTTCTTTCCTTGCACACATCTCATCTCTTACAGGATCAAACTAGCAGATTTCCAGTCTTGTATTGTTCATGTTCTTTCTCTTTTTATTGCCTTTCTTCTTTCTTTCCGTCATCTGTTTCAGTATACATTCCTCTATTTGTACTCCTCTGTATGAGTCTCCTGTCAGCTTCTCTCTTTCTCTTTCATTTCTTTATTTTCTTGGTTCTGTCAGTGTAAACCCAGTCCACCCTCCAATATCTATTCAACTGAATGCAAGTTGATATAATGCTGCAGACTAAAACTAAGATCTCAGGACTTTAAAATTCCATTGTGGAAACTTGCTGGATAGTTGTATATGTTTAAAGAGAATTTGTATTATAAAAGCAGCAAGTTAAAATGTATAGTTATTGTAAGCCTTTCTTGAACTTATTTATAGATTTGACATCACAAAGAACTTTAAAGGAATATTTTTGATCAATTCTGTGATAATCAAGTTTAAATTAGAGCTTAACTTGTTTATATTCTGGAACATTAATTTTAAAGGTGAAGTGTATAATTTCTGCACTACTAGTAGCATCAAACAGAACTAGAAAAAATAATAACATTGTCTTTCCAAAAGCCACTATCACCCTTTCATTGTTTTGACAAACAGGACTCAGAGCGTAGTGTTGCTCTGTTCAGGAAGTCCACTTACTCTACAACTTTTTACTTGGGAAAAATGATTCACTTCACCTTTAATTGAGTTACATGTGCAGCATCATTTCTAGTTTCTGACAGACATGCAGTGAATCATCTTTGTGGAAAGACTAAAGATAATCAGACATGTTTCAGCATCCCGAGGGTGAAGGGGTCAAAGGTCAGCTGTATGAGTTCTTTTATTTAGGTGCTGTGATGTCACGCTGTCACTCCCTAACTGGCCACTTCCTGTTTTGTCCTCCATTTCCAGAAACCGAAAGTTCCCCTGGTGTTCATCTCCTTCTAACCACTTGTTTAGCATTTCACTCTCTCTTTTCTTCTTCTACTTCTCTTCTGTAATGAAACTACCTCCCTTATTCTGGTTCCTCATATCCGATAAACTCATCTGACCATTCCCACCTAACCCACAAGCCCTTCTTTTTCCTTTCTCTCTTTGCTTTTTGCTTTCTTTCTATACCTCTATTTCTCTCTCTCTCTTTCTCTCTCTCTCTCTCTTTCCTCCCGTAGAGACTCACTCCTCCCCTCTCCACACTCCCTCTCTTTTCCAGGCTTCAGCTGTGATGGATCCGGCCAAGCTGAAGGCAGCAGCATCAGAGAAGAAGAAACAGGAGTCTCGAAGGGAGAAGAAATAGGGATTGTGGAGCAGAGAGCTAGAGCCCCTGAGTGGGGCTGCCTCGACCCAGACTCAAGCCCAGGGAGAGGCAGCAGAGTTGGGCAGGCAGGACAGGGTTCTTATGACCATTGAGCTAGAGCTCACTAAACAGGAGAGAGAGAAAGGGCAAACTAAAACAAGTCCCGCAGCGCTCTTTTCTCAACTCGCTCAAAAAATCGCTCTCAAGTAAGAGAGACGGGTGTGAAAAGAGGGGGGTGGTGGAGAGTTTTGGAGGTGAGGAGTGAAAGATGAATCCTTAAAAACAGGAGGACAGGAGAGGGGTGAAGTTTTTCTCATTATCACCCCCCCCCCACACACACAAAAACACTTTAAAATAAATAAATAATCTGTGTCAAATCTAGGTGCAACACAATCAAGCGACAAGTTAAACACAAAATCTTTGAGTTTTGTTGGAGAAAATGTTTTATAATTATAATATATTCTAATTCGATATTTTTTAGGTTGCTTGGGTTCTGCCTTTGTTACGTTAATCTGGATAGCTCCACCCACATTAAAATCGAATTGGTCCAAAATCAGGCTTCGTATGCAGTGAGGTTCAAAAATCTGAAAAGCTTCTAGTTTTTCTACTTTACTAAAAAATTATAAATTATATTATCGGCATAACTTAAGAGTGAAGAGGTGATTAAAAAGTACATTTCAGATTCTCTAAGTATTTGCTTTGTCTCTATTTTGAACAAAAAAAATGTCTTGCGCAGCTGTGACAAGATATTTAAAAATTGTAATATGTAATTATTATATATTATAATTTAGGTTGCTGGGATTCTGTTACATTAATCTAGATAACTCTGTTCACATTATCTCGGTCCAAAAATCACACTATGCATGCAGTGAGGTCACGGTCAGTATAACAATAAGTGAAAATGTTTTAGTATTTAGTAACTCACAAGTTTATGCAAAACCTGATGTTCTCCAGCATTATTTGAGATGTTCCAAAGAGCATTTTGATATTTCTTATTTTGTAAACTAGAAATAAATTAGATTTTGAATCCTAGTTCAGTGTGGACTTTTGAACCCCACTCTTGATCTTTTAAATCTGTTCAATGAAAATGTGCTCGTTTGTGTTTCCAGGGAGTACAGACAAATTACTTGCCGCCCAAAAGTTGTTGCATTGCACCTGGTTAGGACACAGTCTTAAAAATAACATCACTTCAACAACATCACACATTCACAAAAACCCAGAGCTGAGAAGCTTTGCACACACACTGACAGATGTGTTTTTGAGAGCTGTAATGGTGGCAGAATGGTGAAGATTTCCACTTAAGTGACAGACCGCTCAGCCATCTCTCTCTCTCTCTCTCTCTCTCTCTCTCTCTCTCTCTCTCTCTCTCTCTCTCTCTCTCTCTCTCTCCTCATGCAGTCTTATACAAGAGCACAATCCTCGTCGCACACTTTTCACACTTTGTATTCTTGCTGAACAGTTATTTTGGAAACTTTATTTTAACTGTATTTTCTCTTGTTCCCTCCCTCTCTTTCTGTTTTTCTCTGTTTTACTGCCTGTCGCTCTGTTTATGTCTGTCTTTGGTCTTTCTATCCTCTAATCTCTCTTCCGTATAGCATTTCTGACACTTTTTGTCTTTTTTTAAATTACTTTTCCATCTATAAATTCACCTCTCTCATCATCTGATTTTCTGGTGCTATTACATCACTTCCTGTAGGCCGGCCCCCTAAAGTAGCCTCCCTTCCCGCCCTTCATTTACTGAGAGCTAAATATAGCACTAGTATTTTTTTATTTTATTTTTTGTCATAGAATCACACACATGCACTTTCTCACAATTAAAATTAAATTTCAGTCAAATAAAATTCGTCCATACTTTCTGAAACGCACGCTAACACTCATGGCGTCATCTCATGTATCCCATCGTACAATTTTAAGTGCCTTCCCAAAAAGTTTTTTACGTAGTTTACAGAAATTCGAATTTGACTTAGAGTTGTACTGTGTTTTTACTCCGACCGCAGTGACTGAAATACCCAAAATGACGTCGATACTGTTGGCAAAGACACTCAAACACACACTGTAAGAGTTACTTGATACTCTAAGCCAGATTCTCACGTCTGTCTGCATAAGCTGTTGTCTGACAAACAGCTGATTATTTTAACACTCACTTGTAACTGGAGAACTATCTCTGTATCCCTTCTGTCCCTTTTTTAAACGACTGCCCAATGAGGGTCGGCTCTTATGGTGGCACTTACCACTCATCACTCATCCCAAGTCCTGGATTTACTTCACCTCTCTCTCATCCTCCTATAACTATCCCAAACACTCATCCACCACCTCCACTTCTCATTCCCTGTTTCTGCTGGTAAGAAAACCCCAGCACTCTCTCCTGCCCCCTGCTGCCCACATGAGAACATTCATTTTTCATTCGGCCATATTGTTGCAAAGACTGCAATGCAAAAAAAAAAAAAAAAAAAAAATTACTTTAGCTAGCTCTCTGCTGACCATGATAGATGTGTGTATGTTTGTAGTCTGATGACATGTCTGTAACCTGTCAACATGTTAGGGGAACAAAACAACATAAAAACAACATTGTAGCAATATTTGTCATGTCATCGTTAGTAATGACAAGCTGTGCAGCAGCACCCTGGGACTGTTTGTGTGTTGGAAGCAGAAATGTAATAGAGTTTAATGATGTTTAATAATATTTCTGCTCTCTCATTTGACTGACATGGCAGAATTCATGTGGTTGTTTCTTCATAAAAGTGTTTACCATCATGGTGTTGGCATGCTAAGGTCACAGGAAGTGATGCATTAAAGACAGAAAGGTTTTTGAGAGTGATATAAATTATTAAATACTGAGATGAGGACTTGGACTGAATTCATATTCAGGTGAAAAGTCAAGCCAAAGTCCAATAAACATCTCAATCTCACAGGATATGTTTTTCTCTTCAAGTCTTCATGCATGTCAGCCTCGAGCCAGATGGGGGCTCTCATCGGGAATGCTGGGAAAAGTTATAGAATTGCGAAGGCTTGTGGGAAATATGTTTGTTAACCTACAGACAGATGCTTTTTATGCATCTCAGAGTAAATGTCGAGCAGCCACATGGTACCTGCCATTAAACTGTTTAAATATCTGGGAATTCCCATGTTGTATGTATTGGTACAGGTCTATTTAACCGTTCTCTCTCCAAACTCCATTTAAAACGTCTAATTATTTTTTACTTTTATTTTGACTTTAACCAAGCTAACTTTGATTTTCTGTAAAATGTCTTGTAAAAAGAAAAATGTCAAGTTCAAATAATTTCAGAAAAACATCAATAAAAAAAATCAGATCCCTTGTGTGTGTGTTTTGATAGAATGTTCTAAATAACCTTCAGTGGGATGCAGGTGAGTGAATAACTCAATAGATTGTTTAGAGTAAAAGAGAAATGTAATGTAATTTTGGAGATATATACAGTAAATGTCACAAACTGATAAATAACGACAGTATTATGTGTATTGCGTGATTTCACCCAGTAACCGTTACAACATGTTCCTGGATGTTCCATGAATGGATTCCTGATTTTTTTTTTTTTTTTTTTGTAAGGAGAAAAGCATGTGGCAACAAGGTTGCACACCAATATCTTATAGAAGCTAATGTAATCTAATTCTACAATTTTAATTATCAAAACATTATATTAATGTGCAACCTTGTTGCCACATGATTTCTTGATACATACACTCTACGATCAATTGCATATGAATTTAAGATAACCTCATCTTTTTAACATCCTTTGTGGGTGCTTAAAGTCTTTATTGGGAAGGTCGTACTGTGTTCATATGTGGTTGAGGCTTGATGTCTCCAGAACCAGCCCTGTTTACCTGTAGTAGCCTGGGGCCAGTTGCATAAACTTAGCCAATGTTAAGACTTGTGTCTTTAATTCTGTCTTTAATTACTCACCATCATGTCGTTTCGCAGCTGTGAGACTTTCGTTCATCTTTGGAACATAAATGAAGATCTTTTTTATGAAATCTGAGAGGTTTTTGTCCCTCCATTTACAGCTAAGCAACTACTAATTTAATGTTTCAAAAAGTTAATAAAGAGATCGTAAAACTAATCCAAATGAATGGAGCGATTTAGTAAAAATATTCTGAAAAGACATGGGCTGCGTTTCCCGATAATGTTGTCTCTTAGCGCGCTACGAAGACTCTTAAAGGGTTAGTTCACCCAAAAATGAAAATTCTGTCAGTAATTACTCACCCTCATGTTGTTCCAACCCCGTAAGACCTTCGTTCATCTTCGGAACACAAATTAATATATTTTCGATTAAATCTGAGAGCTGTCTCACTCCTCCATAGGCTTCTAAGACATTATAACTTGCTGGCCCAGAAAATGCATTAAAGACATCGTTAATATTGTCCAAGTGACTACATTGGCTCAATCTTAAGTTTATAAAGCGACGAGAATACTTTTTGTGCGCAAAAAGAACAAAAATAACGACTTTATTCCACTATTTATTTCCTTCTCTCTGGGCCTCAAGTAGTGTAATAGCGCAGCGCTTCTGTGTTGTACGTCACACGCATGACACACATGACAAGCGTCGGCCAATAGTGAGCCTACGTGTGACGTACAACACAGACGTGCTGCGCTAAAACACTACGTGAAAAAACTCGAGGCTCATATACTGTATATATGTTTATATATAATTTATATTATAGATATAAATATTTTATATATAAATAACAAATTGTTCATAAATATATACATGCAAGTGTGTAATTATATATATACAAAATAATTATACACAGTACACACACATATACTGTATGTAAACACAAACTTTTATTTTGGATGCGATTAATTGCGAATAATCGTTTCACAGCCCCATCTCAGATTTCATCAAAAAGATCTTCATTTGTGTTCTGAAGATTTACATTTAATCATTTAGCAGATGCTTTTATTCAAAGCGACCTACAAACGAGGAGAGAAAGCAATCAAACTAACAATAGGACAACAATATGCAAGTGCCGTGACCATCCCCCTGTTAGTCCAGAACAAGGTTGTTGTTGTTTTTTGTTTTTGTTTTTAAAATAGATATAGAATAGTACGTTTTAGTATTAATGGGTCAAGAGTTGCTGAAAAGATGTGTTTCTTGAAAATGGCTAAAGACTTTAGGCAGTCATTCCACCAGCAGGGAACAGGTGAGGGTCCGTAAAAGTGATTTTGTGCCTCTTTGAGATGGAACCACAAGGCACCGTTCACTTGCAGAACGCAAGCTTCTGGATGGCACATAGGTCTCGAGTAATGAGTTTAGGCATAGGGGTGTCGAGCCTTGTATTTTATGCGAGCAGCAATTAGCAACCAGTGCAATTGGCAATCCAGTCATGGATGGAGTAATGGTTGATGAACCTAGCTGAATGGAGAAGTTGTGGTGTAGTGTTGGGTTGGCAGGGACCACAAGCAGCTCTGTCTTCGCAAGGTTTAGTTGAAGGTGGCTGTCCTTCATCCAGCAAGAATTGCCTGTCAGGCAGGCTGAGATGCGAGCAGCTACCTTCGGATTCTGAAATGGATGGAATGAGAGGTAGAGTTGTGTGTCATCAGCATTGCAGTGATAGGAAAAAACAGGTTTCTGAATGACAGATCCTGGTGGTGACATGTAGATGGAGAAGAGAAGTGGTCCAAGCACTGAGCTCTGAGGCACCCCAGTAGCTAGATGTTGCGACTTAGACACCTAACCTCTCCACGACACCCTGAAGGACCTACCTGAGAGGTAAGACTTGGACCATTGGAGTGCAGTTCCTGAGATGCCCTTTGTCTTGAGGGTTGACAGAGGGATCTGGTGGTTAACGGTGTTAACAGCAGCAGACCCAGCAGGATGAGTACTGAGGATTTGGAAGCTGTTCTTGCCAGTCTCAGAGCTTTAATAACCGGGAGCAGGGCAGTCTCAGTTGAGTGGCCACTTTTGAAACCAGACTGGTTGTTGTCCAGGAGGTTGTTCTGTGCAAGAAAGGTAGAGACTTGGTTGAAAATGACTCGTTCAAGTGTTTTAGCAATGAATGGAAAAAGGGATACCGGTCTGTAATTTTCTTGATGTGCCGGATTTAGAGTGGGTTTCTTAAGCAGTGGGGTTACCCGAGCCTGCTTAAATGTTGTATGAAAGGTACCAGTATGAAGAGTGGTGTTAATGATGTGAATGAATTTGGGTACAACTGAGGAAGAAATGGTTTGAAGGAGATGAGTTGGGGATAGGATCAAGTGGACAGGTAGAAGGGTGATTGGCAAGGATGGGTTTGGAGACTCCGAGAGCTGAGAGAAGGAGGGGAGAAATGTGTGTGTTAGCTGTTAAGATGTCTGTGTCAAATTGTGGTGTGCAAAATTGGCCGCTGTTGGTGGTTGTTTTATTAATAAAGAATATGGCAAAGTCGTCAGCTGATAGGGTTGATGAAGGAGGAGGAGGGTTAAGAAGAGAGAAGGTCAAAACATCAGATGAACGAAAGTCTTATGGGTTTGTAACGACATGAGGGTGAGTAATTATTGAAAATGTATTCATTTTTGGGTGAATATCACTTTAAGTACTAGTTTGGCCAACTAGCAGTCAGATCTAAGAGGTAATCAGTCTTACTTTTTCGATTCTTATAATTCTGATACTCTTCAGATTACTTTTCCCTCTACCTTTTTATGTAACTGACTTAAAAAAAGTTAGATGACTAACTTTTAAGACTAGTCTTGCCGGCCACAGTGGTGTTAAAGCTACAATATGTACTTTTTCTCGTCGCTAGGGGTCGCTAACCTCTTACAATAACAAAGGCGTAGATTGATGACACAGTGAGTAAGCGGGAATCATGGAACTTGCTGTCATGCTGATGGATCTAATAATGTTTATGGATGAGTGAAAACATTCATGTTTTTTAACACGACTGTGATATGAAGCAGGTCGTGATTGATAATGAGAGACAGATATCAGCGCCACATGCGAGAAAAAGAATGAGGACATATTCTACTGAACTACCCGCAAGTGCTGAATTACTACTCATACAGGTCAGTTTATTTTACGAATTAAACTTGTGAGGTAACACAGCGCTGTTTCACTTAGTCTAACGTTACACTATCATACTAAACAGCATTTGAGTATGTTGAAAGTTATAATGTTATTCTATGTGTTAGTTTGTTGGCTATACTATGAGACTAGCAGTAAGCTAGATCAACATTAGAATAACATACTGATCATATTCTAACATTCATCATGTTGAGCTATAACATTGATTTGTTTTATTTACATTTGCTCACCTGTCTGAAGTACATGCAAGAGCAGCGTCCCTGTCAAGTTGTGAAGCTCTGTCAAGTCGAAGTTTGCCACGCCGCGCCACGCCGATATTGATCCTCGTTTTAGTTCTCCTTTTGTCCCTAAGTCTGCTTGCCATGATCCGTAATGTTTGAACGAAACAACAACAGTGTGCCGTTAAGCATTACGCAGTTGTCCACATCTGTCGCCATGGTTACTATGGCAGTACAAGCGAAAACCAGGGATAACGTGGATATTACATCATTGACAGGCGACAAGTGACAAGGGACCGGCACTATTTAAAATTGTGAATTTCTCTGAATTTACAAATTCTTGGAAACATTTAGGATACTGTAAGGACACAATTGAAAGAAATATAACACTGGTTTTTGAATATTTTGATACAAAATTCTTACATATTGTACCTTTAACATCCATCTCTATGTCAAGTGTTCAAGAGAAGAAATACAGTAAACAGTAAACTACATCATCAACTACATAATAATATGTAACACTATAACCAGAGCACAGGACACATTTTAAACCATATACCGTCAGCCTGAGAAAAAAAGTAAAATATGTCCTCCGCAGAGACAATAAATAGTGTAGCACGTGAAGTTCATGTGATTTATCACAGATTTTTACGTCAGCCGAGTATTGCTCTCGGGCACAGTAGGGTCAGGAGAGCAGCTGCTCTCTCCAGTCCTGTTCTTAATGGATCTGGCAGAGACATTGACGGCAGTTGTAGTTCCCACAGTCTCAAGGCTTGATTTAGTTGGAAAAAAAAAAAATCCTCAAGCCACATCAACACCAACAGATCATGATAATGGAGAATTCAACCTGTCTTGCTTCTTCTGCCCTGCTAACAAGCATAAAATAAATAGTGATAATATAAGTGTGTCAGACAGAAAGAAGAGGAAACTGGTAGCAGGTGCAGGTATACAGCCACGGGCATGAAGGTTGTGTCGTGTGAGTGTGTGTGTGTATTTATAAGGGGGTGGGGAGTGAGCTTCGGGTTACCCTGAGGCACAAATGGGGGGAGAGAACAAGTTGTGTGTGTGTGTGTGTGTGTGTGTGTGTGTGTGTGTGTGTGTGTGTTATCAGGTTGAGAAGGAGGATATGTTACCTCCAAAAAAAGCCACCAGTGTCTTCCACACGTGTGAGGGGAGAGTGGGAGAAATCTGGGCATCAGTTCATTATCAGCAAACATGGGAAAAGGGGTGAGTGTGTATTTCTGTGGTGCTTCATCAATTATTCTGTCTGTCCTTTTCTCTCGCTGTTTTTTTTTTTTTCTTTCTCACAGATTGTTGTAAGTGTCGTGCACCCTTAAATAATGTATTGGTTTAGTATCACATGCATTTCATTGTGGATACATCAGGATTATGGGAATATGTTTCTGTATGACTTAGAAAAGGAGATGTAGGGTGAATCTCACAAAGAAATGTTGGGGTGACATGTCACAACAAAATCGAAAGAAAAAAAGAAAATTTTAATTTGCATTAAGAAAATAAATCCTGTTTTAAAACCATTAGGGTTATTCGCATTATGACATTATTGTCATGACTATTAAGCTAATTTCCTCCCCAAATTCGTATTACTGTAATGCAAGAAATAGTACTAGACAAAAAAGAAAATAGATGAAAATCTGAAATTCCAAATTCCATAAAACAAATGCTACCATTATGTTCTTCAAATGTACTTTTTATAATAATGGAAAAATAGATCTATTTTTTTTAAACTTCCCCCCAAAAAATTTAAAATATTAATATTAATATTTGTATTAAATTACAAATTTAATTTACAATTGAATAAATAATGATATAATATTAAAGTAGCATAAGAATAATGTTTTTCACATTGCTGTAATAAGGATGAAAGCTACTGTGAATTGAGGAAGGAGAATGAGCTTATAAGAGTCAAAATGCAAAAATGTTAATGGTCCTAAAAATAGGTTTGTTTTCTATATAATTTCTTTTTCTTTTAATTTTGGGGTGAAAAATATGAACATTTCTTGACAGATCTCGTGAGATTCGCTGTGGAAGCTGCATCTAATTAAAAATGTTTGTGAAATAATAAGTTGTTGTCGGTCTGACGTGTGTGTGATTATCTGAAAGTGATGATGTGCTGCTCTCTGTAAGCTGTTTTTGCTCATAATGAGGGTGGGAGGTGTGATGGATTATGCTGGCTTACATTTGATTGGTATTAATATGAATTAATTCAGAGAAGAGGTCAGATTAAAGGTGTAATGAATGATCTTGTCTGTTCCACATGCTGATCTGTACACGTGCCAAGCACACACACACATACAGTCACAGCTGAGTGAGAGTGACAGGACCAGGTGATTTCCATGACACCCTGTTCCTATGTGTCAGCACACAGCACACATTTCCTGCCAAAGACGAGCAAATTCGATGGTCCGTCATGCTCAAGCACACTCACGTGTTTGATAACACTGTCAAAGGCCTGTCATAGTTTCATATAGTTTGTCGTATGTAGTTAATACAGTAAAGTACAAAGCAACAGTTCAGGGTAAAAAATTATGATTAATTTATGAATATTCAGCTGACTAATTAACAAATATGTGCCAGCGTGATGCGATTACCCTTAGGAAAGAAAAATCTCAAATGAAATCACTTATTAATGGTGCACTTGTTTCCGCTAGATAGGAATATGTATAAATGATTTCTTAATCACTATTTCTTCACTAAATGTGTGTGCATATATACCATTCAAATGTGTAAGGTTTTGAAAGAAGTCTAATGCTTAACAATGCTGTATTTATTTGATCAAAAATACAGTAAAACAGTAATATTGTAAAATATGAATACAATTTAAATGACCTTTTTTAATATATTTAAAAATGTATTTTATTCCTGTGTTGATAAAGCTGAATATTCAGCATCATTACTCATTACATCATTACATGATCTGTTGTTCTATTTTTACTTGTAAGGAATGATACATGAATGAAACATCTGGGAATTCTAATAATCTGAGAAAGCGCAATCTCTGAGTAATACAATTTTATTCTCTGGGTATTATTCTCTTTCCTCTCTCTCCATCTCTGTCTCAGTACGGACATGAAAGCAGCCCTGAGGTTGCTCCAACGGGAGGAAAGAGAAAGATGAAAGATCAAGCTTTAGATGAGCTGAAGAAAGAGGTGTCACTGGTAAGAAGTTATTATTTCATGTTCGGGGATATGAGTACATTAAAAAAGACAAGCAGTGTGTGAGCAAGCAGGTGAGAGAGTATAAGAGATCATAATTAGAAATCAAACAATGTAATCGTCTATAAAAGAATGTGAAACATCTTGACGGTTCAGCTAATTGGCAAACATGAAATGTATTATGCCTGATGCTCTTGTGTGTGTTTCTGCAGGATGATCATAAGCTGTCTCTAGATGAGCTCAGCACTCGTTATGGAGTTGACCTTGCCAGAGTGAGTCATCTTAACTTCCACCTTCGACATTTACAATAAGGAATCGGATATTTTTCAGATCGCGATGACATTTTACTCACTGGCACATTCAAGCAGCATACCCACGACCAACTAAACAAGGCTTTGAAAGATATAGCGAGATATTATTTAGTGATATCAATTGGGAAAAACAGCTTTAGTTAAATAAATATAAATTTGAAACCATTTTCTGATATTTTTGATACAGCATTTATGCTATTTCTGGAGCTTGAAGCAATTACAATAACTGGGTTATAACTACTAGGTACTGACCCTGAACCTATCCCTAAACCTAACCTATGTAGTTACCTCATATTACCAGCACTTTCTTGGGTAAGTACACATACTTTAAAATAAAGTGTAATCTAAAAGCGTTATATTATATTTCATTTTATTATATTATATTATATTATATTATATTATATTATATTATATTATATTATATTATATTATATTATATTATATTATATTATATTATATTATATTATATTATATTATATTATATTATATTATATTATATTATATTATATTATAACCCAGACTGCAATTCCCAAAAGCGTTGTAAGTAGATCATAGAAACCAACTCTTTACAATTGACTTGGACGTACAATGCTTTTGCTAAAAGCTGCCTTGGTCTCTAAGCTTGACCTGCTGACATGTGCCCAAACCCCTTCTAAAACCACCATGCTGGTGGCCACCTAAGCTCAGTAAACCAATTTACTGGTTTAAGCTGTGTTGTTTAGCAGTGAGTTGCTGCAGGGAATCTTGAGTAACGTTGTCTCCATCCCACCAGGGTCTGACCCATAAGAGAGCGATAGAAATTCTGGCGCGCGACGGTCCAAATGCACTGACCCCGCCGCCCACCACACCAGAATGGGTGAAGTTCTGTAAGCAGCTGTTCGGAGGATTCTCCATCCTGCTCTGGATCGGTGCCATCCTCTGCTTTCTTGCCTACAGTATTCAGGCGGCCACTGAGGATGAGCCTGTCAACGACAATGTGAGTGCACTTACCATTCAGCCAATGAGAGGGCTTATTTTAAATTTAAGAGCAGGCACAGCCATTTGTAAATTTAATGTGTCTGGCTTCTGGTGTCATCCGCTTCCAGTTATTTTTATTATGATTATGAGGAGATGGTGGCAATTTTCAAAATAATATAATTCACAATAAATAATGAAAGTACCCATGTTTATCTCTAATTCCTGAGTAAGTTCCTTTTTTCTAAAATCCGTATTTAAGCCGATTAAAACATTGAATCTCAATAATTTGTTAAATTGGCCTCACTCCACTAGAGGGGAATTAAAACCTGCGGTTTACATTTTTGGCGACTGTGGTGGATACATTGCTTTTAGCTCTGGTGTCCCATATACAGTGTGATGAATGAGTCCAAGTTTGTAGACTGAGCTCCCAGCTGCTTGTGGGACAGTTTAGGGTCAGTGATAAATGAAAATGTGAAGTTAAGGATCATTTAACTTTGTTTGCTCTTTTACACCGTGATTTCTGCACGTTTCCCATTCTAAACTGTTTTGTTTAAGGGTTATGACAAGGTGTGTATGTGTTTAAAATGGTCTGACTGTGCTGTTCTTTTGCAATGTATAAGTCTATTGTTCATTTAAAGATGGTTAAAATATGGTAACTTTTGGTAACCATTTATAATATATGGTATTACATTAATATGGTAAACATTTGCAAAGAGTGAGATGGTAACACTTTTCATACACTGGTCACTAAAGTTGCCAAGTGCATTTCAGGGTAAAGACCCCAGAAATTGCATAAATGAAACAAACTGCAAGATGTCAATAGCTCTTCATAAGACTGTTTGCTTGTACACCAGTTGTGTTTTTTTAACTATAGCATATTTACAGATGGAAAAGTCGTGACAGAGTCTTGGCTTAAACCTTATGGGTAGTAGTTTTGAACCCCCTGACCCTTGACTTGTGTTTCCCTCTCTCCGCTTTACTGCAGCTGTATCTGGGAGTGGTTTTAGCTGCTGTGGTCATCATAACCGGCTGCTTCTCATATTATCAAGAAGCCAAAAGTTCCCGGATCATGGAATCTTTCAGAAACATGGTGCCTCAGGTCAGTGTGATAACAGTAGCAGATTGCTTTGGATAAAAGGGTCTGCAAAATGAATGCATGTAAATGATACCAAATCCCAAACGGAAACCATTATGAGCAATATTTTATATGATTTACATAAATCCGTGTAAATCCCTTTCAACATTTTAAAGCCCAATGTATGATTTATATAAATGAATGTAAATCCTTCTTAACTTATGAAAGAAACCACGTGCCAATGCCACCACCCCCTCTTTCAGATTTAGCTTTGTTGGCATATTGGTTACAATATTGCCACAGTTTATACAGTACAGAAATAAACTGCAGAAAATAAATATGGTGAAGTGAAGAAATATAGTATATCTTATATAATAAATAAGAGGGACATGATAAAGGCAAAGATGGAAAAAAAAATTCTTTATTTCTTACTTTCACAAAAGTTCTTTATTGGTTTTTTTATTTTATTATTAAATTTAAAATGAAATTCGTTTTAAAATAAAAGAAAGCGCAATAAATAGACTTAAATGGTAAGTTAAGTCAATATGGTAGAAAACCATACATAGGTGACCCCAAAAGTGATGTAAAGTATATAAATACACACACACACACGAATGCATAAACGTCAAACTCTGTTCTGATATACTCGCTGCTATAGGCCTCTCCCTAAATAAATCGTTTTTCTGCATTATCATGTTTGAGGAACTTTACAATTGACTTTTTCTTTCAGCAAGCTCTGGTGATCCGTGAAGGGGAGATGTTTCAGATTAATGCAGAGGAAGTGGTTCAGGGAGACTTGGTGGAGATCAAGGGTGGAGACAGAATCCCAGCAGACCTTCGGATCGTCTCTTCCAGTGGCTGCAAGGTAGAGAGAGGGCAAGTGATGTTGACGGATATTAAGGGAAAGATCTCAGATCTGGGATCAGCTTTGTTTATCAGCTTGTAGTCTTAGTAAGAAGCCTGAGATCAGAATGAGAACATCTTTTCTGTCTTTCTTAGGTGGATAACTCGTCTCTAACTGGAGAGTCAGAACCTCAGACACGTTCTCCAGAGTTCACTCATGAAAACCCCCTGGAGACCAGAAACATCAGCTTCTTCTCCACCAACTGTGTGGAAGGTCAGATCTTCATTAATTATTTATTCATTCATTCATAAAAAATAGTCATTACGTTTGTTGGTTAATTCACTCAGTCAGGCATTCATTAATTGATTTTATCACTTCATTTCATTCCATCTTTCATTCATGCATTCAACAATGCTTTTTCTTCACACATGAATTGGTTCATTTGTGCAGGTACAGCCCACGGCATAGTGATCAATACAGGTGATCGTACAGTAATGGGCCGCATTGCGACTTTGGCGTCCGGTCTGGAGGTGGGTCAGACGCCCATCAACAGGGAGATCGAGCACTTCATTCAAATCATCACGGGCGTGGCCATCTTTCTGGGCGTGTCGTTCTTCGTCCTGTCCCTCATTCTGGGCTACTCCTGGTTGGAGGCCGTCATCTTCCTCATCGGCATCATTGTTGCCAACGTCCCTGAGGGACTGCTGGCCACTGTCACGGTGAGACACACATATAAACACGTATTATGATATTCATATGAACATCTGTTCAAAGGTTTGGGTTTAAGAAATTAAAAGTTACAAAAGATTTTATCTCAAAATAAACGGAGCAATTCCATTAGGATCCTCACACCATTGGTGCTGTTCTTTCGATCTTTATTCATCAGAGAATCCTGGAAGAAATGCATCACAGTTTCCACAAAAATATTAAGTCGCACAACTTTTTTCAACATTGATAATAACAAGAAATGTTTCTTGAGCATCAAATCAGCATATTAGGATGCTTTCTGAAGGATCATGTGACACTGAAGACTGGAGTAATGATGCTGAAAATCCAGCATTGCCAACACAGGAATAAATTACATTTGAAAATACATTTAAAATAGAAAACAGATATTTTAAATTTCACAATATTACTGTTTTACTCTGTTGATTGATCAAATAGAAGAGACTTATCTTACCAAGCCCAAACTTTTGAATGGTAGTCTATACACTTACATACTGAAGTTTTTTTCAAATTCTTTCATTCTCTTGAGTCTTTTATCCTTCTCTCTTTGTATGACTCCTTTCATCATTATTTTAATAAACCCTCAAAAACACTTTTTAAAAGGCATAAAGACCATGAACCATTGTCATCTTTTAGACCTTCTCTTTTAACTCCATCCAATCTCTCTCAGGTATGTTTGACTCTGACTGCTAAGCGTATGGCTCGCAAAAACTGTCTGGTGAAGAATCTAGAAGCCGTGGAGACTCTGGGCTCCACCTCCACCATCTGCTCGGATAAAACTGGAACCCTCACTCAGAACCGGATGACTGTAGCTCACATGTGGTTTGACAATCAGATCCACGAGGCCGACACCACCGAGGACCAATCAGGTTAGAATGCTTTGAGGTCCACAGACCAAACATGTGAACATTGTTAGGTCACATTGTGTCTAAAATAATGCTCTAAAACAACAAAAAAAACATAAAAGTAAAAGTAGTCCAAGTATTCTAAAGTCACACGATTTAATTTAAGTCATTGTTCACTGAAAAACTTCTGCCCTAGCTTTTATTAGCGTTTTTAATGAGTGTAGTGATGTCCAATTTGTGAACGAATCATTCTTTTGAGTTGGATCTTGTCCGTGAATCAGTTAATTTAGTTCATAAAACCAGTGTGAATGATTCGTTCATGAATTTTGGACTGAATTAGGTTCTGGAGTTCAACTCCTCAAATCAATCCAGTTGCAGTGGTTATCAGAGAGGATTATCAATGCATTTGATAGAAGAACTGTCTGTTCTTCACTATTGCAAATATGATTTGACAGGTTGTGTCAGGATCTACAGTATACAACATCACTTTCACTGTGGACAGAAAAAAATCGTTTTTCATGAAAACTTGCCTGAGCGTAGGACACAATGTAAATATTCATAATACTTTAGGGACAATGTCCCTGTAATTAGCATACGTTAGGTCACTTTAGATGAAAAGGACTGCTAAATAGCAGTGCTTTTGATACATTTTGAACATTTAGAGGGAGAATTCTCCTCTTGATGTGTTCATATATTGGTTTGAGCACTCTTTACCAAATCTTGTCTTTCTCCTGTGTGTGTGTGTGTGTGTAGGTTCTTGCTTTGATAAAAGTTCTCCCACTTGGTTCTCTCTGTCTCGAGTGGCAGGGATTTGTAACCGTGCTGTCTTCATACCGGGACAAGAGGAAATTCCTGTGCGCAAGGTAACACACACCACATACACAACCTTTACCGACCCCAGACTTTTGAAAAGTAGTGCACATCGACTGCATTTGTGTGCAACACTTATATAAGATAAGGGATTGTGTTCTATTGTTGTTTGATTTGTGAGTTTCTGTGTGTTTGCAGAGGACCACAGCGGGTGACGCGTCAGAGTCCGCTCTGTTAAAGTGTGTTGAGCTCTCGTCCGGGTGTGTTCAGATTCTCAGAGAGAACAACCCTAAAGTGGCAGAAATCCCATTCAACTCAACTAACAAATACCAGGTTCACCTACAGGAAACACACACCCAAAGCTGTAAAGATCTTATAGAAACAAATCATGTTGATGTCATACAGATATTGAGTCGAGTAATAAATAATCCCCATCTCTCTCTCTCTCTCTCTCTCTCTCTCTCTCTCTCTTAGCTGTCTATTCACGAGATAGAAGAGAGTCCCACTGGACACCTGCTGGTGATGAAAGGAGCTCCAGAGAGGATTCTGGACAGGTAATTAATACTAGACCTCAATACAGTGAATCCATATATAAAAACATAAATAAGAAGAATCAACGTCTTCCTCATTATAAACAAATAATTTATTTAACCTAGCTTCGACAAAAATGTCTCGTTTGGATATTGTGGGGTTTGTGTCGTCACACTGGCAAAAGACACTTGCATTTGACTTCATCCAGAAATAGTTATACATTATCGCACCATAGCGATAATGCCACTCAGTGGCTTAACGGCTGACATATGTAATGGGTTGCCTATAACAGATGCAAGGGTCACAGTGTAATGGAGAGTTCGTAAAGAAACTCTTGTAAAAAAAAATATTAAAAAATGAAGCGGCAGTGGCCGTTTCTGACAATCCTTATAGTTTCAGACAGAGCATGAAGGTAGAAATTTTTCCTCAGCATATACTATGTGTGTGTGTGTGTGTGTGTGTGTGTGTGTGTGTGTGTGCGTGTGTGCGTGCGTGTGTGTGTTTATTAAAATTAAATAAAAATGAGAAATGTTACCTTGGCAACTAACTGAAATAAAATAAGTTTAAGTAAAAAAATATTAAAGGGACTATGTGTAGTTTTTTAGGTATTTTATTTTCTAAAATCAATATTTTTATTCATAAATATGTCCTCAATGGTGAACAAACACCTCGGCCAATTATCTGACTTATTCTCGTAAACGAAGAATTTATTATCTTTACATACATGGGACGGGTAAGTTCGCGGAGGCTTCCATGTAGTTCCGCCATCTTGCAAAACTATAATAGCAGAGAGGGACAAAAAGTACTAGGCCAACGCGTTTCCACAACGCGTTTTCGTTCAGAGCCAGCATCACGTGACTGAAGCCAGCAGAAGCGGAGGCGCAGAGCAGTGAGAGGCGCTTTGAAACTGCCCCGGCAAGTTTAAAAGGCTGCACTGTTAATTTTAATGGCGGACCATAGACATAAATTATACAAACCTCGGTCGCTTCTCTTCTCTGCCTTTGGAAATTTTCAATTCTATCGAGATCGTCTCTTGTAGCTGCGGGGCATCTTTGTCGTCGTGCTATTGACTCTCGCTCTCCTCCTCTTCCTCGTCGTCCACCTCCTCGCCTAGATCCCACTGATCCACTGCCTCTCTGTCCTCTCCCTCTACCTCTACCTCTACCTCTTCCTCTCCCTACAGTTGAATCATCTGATGATGATATCTAACAACAATGCACGTAATTCAGAAAATATAATGAATAAAGAAGGCATAACTACTAATTATAATAGTTCATGTTTTTCACAGTCAGTAATTCATACTGTAACATTCGTTTGTTCGTTGCGTCATGTTGCAGTTTGTTTGAAATAACAAACCTGTTCACCAGAAGGAAAACTCGACTAAGTGCTATTAGAAGACATCCAGTCAAAGCTTTTTGGTACATATCGGCTGCCGTAGATGCAACGCGCATTTGAAAAAGCGAGGCGCTGGAGAGCACAATTCGTTTGAATGCAAAATACAATTTCACCGCTAGATGGGAGTAATTCCTACACAGAGTCCCTTTAAAATGACTAAAACTAAATTTGAAATAAAAATAAAGCAAAATAGAAGTTTTACAAATACAAAAACTAATAAAAAAAGAAAAAAGCACATTACAAAATGTATATATATATAAAAAACTAACAAAATATTAATAAATACTATAATAATAATATATCAATTATCCTAAAATAGCACTGGATAATTGCAACAAACAAACATTAATCAATAACTTTAATTAGTGATGATGATACAACATAAAACATATTTCTGATTACTAGCTGTAAGTATTGTTGATCCATCAAAATTCCTTAGCTGTGATTAATATCTGTTATTGTTGACAGTAATTATTATCTTTAATCAATAGCTGTGATTTTTTGGTGATTGTTCATACAGGTGCAGTTCCATAATGATCAATGGAGAGGAATACCCAATGGACGATGACTGGAAGGATGCGTTTCAGGGAGCGTACATGGAGCTGGGTGGACTGGGCGAGAGGGTTCTGGGTAAGTCCTTCCTTCCTTCCTTCCTTCCTTCATTTTCTCCTTTCCTTCCTATCTTCCTTCCGTCCGTCCGTCCTTCCTTCCTTCCTTCATTCCTTCCTTCCTTCCTTCCTTCCTTCCTTCCTTCCTTCCTTCCTTCCTTCCTTCCTTCCTTCCTTCCTTCCTTCCTTCCTTCTTACCTCCATTTCCTACCTCCATTTCCTATTTCTGTCCTTCCTTCCTTCCTTCATTTTCTCTTTCTTTCCTTCATTTTCTCTTTCCTTCCTTCATTTTCTCCTTCCTTCCTTCCTTCCTTCCTTCCTTTCTTTCTTTCTTTCTTTCTTTCTTTCTTTCTTTCTTTCTTTCTTTCTTTCTTTCTTTCTTTCTTTCTTTCTTTCTTTCTTCCTTCCTTCATATTTAAATTCTCTACTCTCTCTCTCCTTTAGGATTCTGCCACCTGTTCCTCTCTCCCTCACAGTTTCCAAGGGGATTTGCGTTCGATTGTGACGAGGTGAATTTCCCGGTCAACCAGCTCTGTTTCCTCGGCTTAATCTCCATGATCGATCCGCCCAGAGCCGCAGTTCCAGATGCTGTGGGCAAATGCCGCTCAGCTGGCATTAAGGTATCCATTTATAGGTTCCATCCATCCATCCATTGATTGACAGTGTTTTTTGTGTCCAAGTCAAAGGTGACCGAAATCCATTTTTACAGGTTATCATGGTAACAGGTGACCATCCTATAACCGCCAAAGCCATTGCTAAAGGTGTCGGCATCATCTCTGAGGGCAACGAGACTGTGGAGGATATCGCTGAGAGACTTAATATACCACTGAGCCAAGTCAATCCACGGTCTGTGTGTGTGAATCTGTCTCTGTTGAGTGTTTGTTTGAGAGTCTGGGTGCATGCGTGTAAACTAAATCTAGTTGAATGGGTTTTATCTGCTTTTATTGCTTCTCCACAGATAACGAAAATGGGCACTGTTCTATGTGTGTGTGCGTTTCAGAGACGCTAAGGCCTGTGTGATTCATGGTTCAGACTTGAAGGACATGAGCTCTGAGTATCTGGATGATATTCTGAGGTACCACACAGAGATTGTGTTTGCTCGCACTTCACCTCAACAAAAACTCATCATCGTGGAGGGCTGCCAGAGACAGGTGTGTGTGTGAATGTTAAAATATCACACACTAGAGGTCTTACACGACAAATCTCACCAAATGCAAGCTGTTTTGAAATATCAGATCTTTGAAAGTTTCTATTTTCATTAATGGCCCTGATATACTTCAAGCGAAATAGAAGAACGAACTGATGCGGCTGTCATTTCGACATATTTTCAATCACACTATTTATTTTTTTATGTGAAACTTTTTAATGTGGAAAAATGACTGAGAGCACCTTTAATTCAATTTAATTCAATTCACAGTTATTTGTATAGCGTAATACATATCATTTCGAAGCAGCTTTACAGAAAATGCATGTGTCTACATTACAATTTAGAATAATCTGTTATCAGAGTCCAAGTTATGCATTTCAGAAATGTACATATACAAATCACGCAGATAGCTAACATAATGTTTTAATTTATGGCAGAAAAAATGAGCTTGTTGAAGTAATTATTACAAATTTTGAACATAGTGATTACAATTAGGGGTGCAACGGATCAAAAAACTCACGGTTCGGATCGTTTCTCGGATCAGAGTCACGGATCGGATCATTTTTCGGATCAGCAAAAAAAAATTTTTCAAAATTATTAACACTTTTAAATTATTAAATTAAAATATATAAAATCAACTTAAAGTGCACAAGGCATAATATCTTCTTTTTAACATAATTAATGAAAAACAACTTAAAGTGCAACATAAAAAGGCATCTCCTTCCTTTAAACATGGACCAATGCTTTATGTGTTTCCACTGTCATATAGGGCTGTCAAAATTGCTCAAAAATGACGTTCGAATATTCCCTCTAAAAAACACATTCGAATTATTCGAACATCTGGTTGCGCATTTTGTCAATGACGTGCATTAGGCCTATGTCAATAACAGGACAAATTAATACAAAGAGACATAACTACTTGTATATGTAGTTCATTTAAGTTTAAACATATTTGACAACGTATTACCTTGCTCGCTCGCACTCGCAGGCACTCTTTCTCTCTCTCTCTCTCGCCGTCACCCATGCTGCGTTCACACCAAACGCGAATAGAGCGTCTGGCGCATGTCTATGGTCTGGCGCGAGTGATTTCAATGTGAAGTCAATGTAAAGACGCGTTTACGCACGTCTGGAGGTTTTGCGGCGCGAATGAGGCGTCACGCTCTCTGCGGTTCATAACGCTCGCCATGACCACGCTGTGTGTGGACTGAACATGCGCACAACTTTTTTTTCATAAATCAATCCGCGGATCACGTGAGTGCCGAACCGAAGATATTGATCCGAACGGATCACGGATCAATGATGATCCGTTGCACCACTAATTACAATATATAGAAAATGTTGCATTGGTGCATGTTGATTCAGAGTTTGCCTCATCTGAAATCCTTGCAGGAGTTCTCTTCACAGGTGTTGGGTCATCTGAAGTCTTCGTAAGAGGCTGGATCCAAACTGGAGTTGGTGTAGTTAGTTACCTCGGGATGGGCATCCCGTGATAAAACAAAAAAGCAGATGCAAAGTAATTAGAATAGCTGATGTTCATAAAATCTCCGATAATCGTGCATTTGATCTGATGTAACTGGAGTACGAGGTTATGAGGTGTATTATGTGAATGTTTGGCTAAAGAGATGTGTCTTTAATCTAGATTTAAACTGGGAGAATATGTCTGAGTCCCGAACATCATCAGGAAGGCTATTCCAGAGTTTAGGAGCCAAATGCAATAACGCTCTCCCTCCTTTGGTGGAGTTTTGCGACCTTTAGCGTTATGCGTACGGCGATAGAAGATCAGTTAAATACACAGGAGCTAAAGCATTTAGGGCCTTAGAGGTCAGTAGCAATACTTGTAATTGATACGTAACTTAATATGTAACCAGTGTGGAGATGATAAAAGTAGTGTTATGATCATATTTTCTTGACCTGGTACGAACTCTAGAAGCTGTAGCTTGTTTATTGAGGATGCAGGACAACCAGCTGGTAATGCATTACAGTAATCCCGTCTGGAGGTCATGAATGCATGAACATCCTTTTTTTTAGCATCAGAAACAGATAATATGTTCCCTTTAACCAAATGAATATGCATAGGAATTCTGGATCAATGGCAAATATTCTTTAACTAACAACCAAAATGATTATTTTTTCTTCGTTCTGTTTGAAACAAACACACTCTATACATCACATATTACACACACAAACTAACTCTACTTCAAATGATTAAATATGTCCGTACATAACGTACAAGTTCGCTACTGGCACTGAGCTGACCAAACACGGCATAAAGCATTCATTTACACTGCCATTCAAAAGTTTGGGGTCAGTAAGATTTCTGTTGTTGTTGTTTTTGTAAGAAATTAATTCAGCAAGGATGCATTACATTGATCTAAAGTGACAGTAAAGACATTTACAATGTTACAAATGTTTTATATTTCAAATAAATGCTGTTCTTTTGAACTTTATCAAAGAATCTTGATTTTAAAAAATGTAGCACGGTTTCCAGAAAAATATTAAGCAGCACAACTGTTTTCAGTGTCATTGATGATAATAAGAAATGTTTCTTGAGCACCAAATCAGCATATAAGAATGATTTCCGAAGGATCATGTGACACTGAAGACTGGAGTAATGATGCTGAAAATTCAGCTTTACCATCACAGGAATAAATTACATTTAAAATACATTAAAATAGAAAACAGATCAAATAAATGCAACCTTGGTGAGCACAAGATTCTTTCTTTAAAAGCATTTTAAAAAATCACACCAACCTATTGACATTAGTGTACACTTAATATCTTCAGACTGGCTGACAGACTTTTTGACTCCAACTCTGATTGTCTGACTGGTCTTTGATTTTGAATGGCTGAAAGCTCTTTCTTTGTTTCTGATTGGCTGACTGATCTTTTTCTCTGATTCTGATTGGCTGACTCTGGCTGCAGGGTGCTATAGTGGCAGTGACAGGTGATGGGGTGAATGACTCTCCTGCTCTGAAGAAGGCTGACATTGGTGTTGCCATGGGAATCTCTGGCTCAGACGTTTCCAAGCAAGCTGCTGACATGATCCTGCTGGACGACAACTTTGCCTCAATTGTTACAGGAGTGGAAGAGGGTAAGAGAGAGAAGGAATATTAAGAATAAGTATCTCTAAATGTTTTAGAGATAACAAATTTCAGAAGTGCTATATTGGCCTGACTGTTTTACACAATCATCAATACAAAAATAAAATAAAATAATATAAAATAATTTAATTTAATTCAAACCTGCGTTTTAGGTCGTCTGATCTTTGATAACCTGAAGAAGTCAATTGCGTACACGCTGACCAGTAACATCCCAGAGATCACACCCTTCCTGCTTTTCATCATCGCCAGTGTGCCACTGCCCCTGGGCACCGTCACCATCCTCTGCATTGACCTTGGCACTGACATGGTGAGATGTGCACACTCACTCACACTTGTGTGCATTCATTCAGTCTTACTTCCAATTCCTGTCAAGTGTAATACTAACCTCGGGCACCGGACCATCTCAAACACACACACACACACAAACATATGAGCATCTTTGTCATCACCGTCATCATTTTCTCTCTCTCTCTCTCTCTCTCTCCCTCTCTTAGGTCCCTGCAATCTCTCTAGCGTACGAGTCGGCAGAGAGTGACATTATGAAGCGTCAGCCCCGAAACCCCAAAACTGACAAGCTGGTGAATGAGAGGCTCATCAGCATGGCTTACGGACAAATCGGTTAGCCTCAAGTGCCCTTGCACACAGATATCAGCGAGCGAACGCACACACATGGCCTTTATAACTTAATTCTTGTCAACTTTGTAGTCCGTGAAGAAGTTATTTGTGCAAACAAATGAACATTAGAGGCATCATGCACCTATTTTTTGATGGGTCAGTGGGCTCACTTGGCGCCCTAGGCAAGACATGACCAAAGCAAACATTATTTAGTACTTCATTTTATGTGGGCTAGTGTAGTTTTTTTCTGCAGTGAGTGCAAAACATTTTTACCCTCAATAATCAATTTATTTTTAAAGAAATAAAGGCCCGGTTTCACAGACAGGATTTAGATTAAGCCAGGATTAGGCCTTAGTTCAATTAGGGCATTTAAGTAGCTTTTAAAAACATGTCTAAGAAAAAAACATTACTGGTGTGCATCTTGAGACAAAACAATGGCACTGACTTATTTTAAGATATGTCAGTGCAAGTTGCTTTCAGTTCAGACTTGTTTGTGAAACTGGACAAAATAGTTTTTCGCATCATAAGTGTCATTAAAAAACCACTTTGGAAATCTGAGGGGGGTGAATAGGCCTCATGCTTCTGATTAATATTGTGAATAAAATACATTTTCATGCTCTGCTGGGATAAAAGTAATTACACATGTTTGTGTACTCGTTTATCTTTTGTGTGTGTTCAGGTATGATCCAGGCGCTGGGAGGATTCTTCACCTATTTTGTGATCCTGGCTGAGAATGGTTTTCTGCCGCATACACTGCTGGGAATCCGACTGGATTGGGATGATCGTGCAGTTAATGACCTGGAGGACACCTATGGACAGCAATGGGTAAATTTACACACACACATTTTTTAGATGTTTTTTATTTATTTAAAGTTTTAGTCTTATGCTCACCAAGGCCTCATTTATTTAATGGAAAATCCAGTAAAAACAGTAATATTGTGAAATATTGTTACACTTTCAAATAACTAATTCTATTTTTCTATTTATTTTAAATGTAATTTATTCCTGTGATGCAAAGCTGAATTTTCAGCATCATTACTCCAGTCTTCAGTGTCACATGATCCTTCAGAAATCATTCTAATATGCTGATTTGCTGCTCAAAAAACATTTCTTATTATTTTTCATTTGAAAAACATTTGTACCACTTAACAGTTTTGTGGAAACCATGTTTTTCAGGAATATTAAATGTA
Organism: Leuciscus leuciscus; assembly: GCF_965113295.1. NCBI lineage: Eukaryota > Metazoa > Chordata > Actinopteri > Cypriniformes > Leuciscidae > Leuciscus > Leuciscus leuciscus. The sequence goes on along the minus strand of NC_138730.1, from coordinate 37,975,705 downwards.
GAATGTTAAAAAGAACAGTATTTATCTTTGTAACAATGTAAAAGACTATCAGTCACTTGATCAATTTAACGCACCCTTGCTGAATTAAAATATTTATTTTTTTATTTAAAAAATATATACATTTAAAACAATTAAATCAATTAATCACACAGGTTTATGTGATTCAATTAATCATGCAATTAATTTTGATACATTTGTATAAAATAGATTTACACATGAATTCCTATATTAATGTAAAATCAACATAAATATTAATAGTTTAATGGCATATTGTACCACTAAAATGTTTAATTTGTAAGCCATAGTTTTTTTAACATATATAATTTATTACAATTACAGAACATAATCAATCATACAGTATATGATATATGCAGAATGTTTACAAATGTTTTCAAATATGTGTATTTCATTATGTGTCTATTTAAAATTGTATGTTTCAGACTTACGAGCAGCGTAAGGTTATCGAGTTCACCTGTCACACCTCGTTCTTCGTCAGCATAGTCGTGGTGCAGTGGGCCGACCTCGTCATCTGCAAGACGCGCAGGAACTCCGTCTTCCAACAGGGCATGAAGTCAGTATTGTGTGTGTTTGTGAGTGAGTGCATTGAGGAGTGTGATATTTGCATACATCTCTGTTAAATGCTATTCTCCGACCTGTGCTCTTATAGCAATAGGATTCTCATTTTTGGAATGTTTGCTGAGACGGCTCTGGCAGCCTTCCTGTCCTACTGCCCCGGTATGGACATTGCCCTGAGGATGTACCCACTCAAGTAAGGGACAAACACACACACTCTTCTGCTCCATAGAACAGCTTGTTTTTTTGCTCCTCCTTTCCTCACCTTTTCTTTTCTCTTTTTCCTATTTCTTTTGCAGGATTATGTGGTGGTTCTGTGCTTTACCGTACAGTCTGCTAATCTTTGTGTATGACGAGATCCGTAAATTAATCTTGCGCAGGAATCCGGGAGGTGAGCACAGATGTTTAAAAAGAACATTTCTGAGAACTTTCATAATAACCCACATTTGTAACCCAAATAGTTTCTCAAGTGAATGCACTATTTCTACTTTGTCGTCTCCCTGTTTAAATTATGCATTCTGTAAGTATACTAGGCAAATATAAAAACTCTGTTTATGAATAAAACCTTAGTACTTAAACTGAGGCATATTAAATATGGCACAGATAATATTTGCCAATATTACTATTTAAACTCAAGGTTCAAGAAACAATACAGCAGTATAACAAAGAGTCTGTTGAGCCTAGTAATTGAAAACATGTGAATAGAGCTATATTTTACTTTTTTTAAATTAATTTAATTACTTTTGCTCTCTCTGTCTTTCATTTGCAGGCTGGGTGGAAAAAGAGACCTACTATTAACAGGAATATGCTATCTTTGTGCATGACTGTCTCTCTCTCTCTCTCTCTCTCTCTCTGTGTATCTGTCCGTGTAAAAGATATGAAGAAAGGTAATGAGACAAATGAAGAATCAGACAATCATGTGACATTTATCATGTAAGACTGAATGTGTGTGTCTGTATGTGCATATGTGGGTGTGTGTACATGCACTCGCATAATCTGTTTACATGATGTATCCTGAATACTGTATCATTAACCTCAACAATTTGATGATTTAATAGCCAGCTAGGGTTCAAGATCATTACATTTCTACTGAATTGGTTTTTTGCTGTGAATTTATAACTTTTAGGCTGGTTATAAGCTTTCTTTTAGAGTTCATTTTCTTTAAGTTTTCACTCAAAGAAACTGTGAAATATAGTACATACATGATTCAAATATTTCAGATTTTAATGTAGGCTTCTAAATTTATGAAAAAGCTCATTGGTGCCAATTTAATGCAAATGTATTAGAATTGTATTGTAATATTACTATAATTATAATTCTATGCTTCTATTTAAATACTTGTTAGAAATATAGCCTAAAAATAAAATTCAACAAAAGGTTGTGTGGATCTCTGATGTTTGACTTTTGTTTTCTAAACTTAATTCACTGTGCAACGCGAACATAAAGATGAAATAAAAAAAAGGTTGAATATAACTTTCCTCTCGACTATTATTATTAAAATCGACTGTAAATATAAACGAGAATACAATTGTACATAGGCTACCCAACTGACAGTACAATGTTATTGCATTGACCTTGCATACGGCTTGTATTGACCTTACCAAAATGGCGGTGGCTTGTGATCTCGTTTGCCACATCCGTCTGCGTCACGTCCGAGTCCCAACACTCAAGCTCAAAAACATGGCGTTGCTTCTAAGGTCAGTACGAACTTGTTATTTTTAAAAATGTGACAGTTTTGCTTTATCTTTTGTTTAAGATTAAATTCATTGTTGTGGCGGTCTTTTTGCTGTCATATCAGCTGGCAGTTTGACAGTCGGGATATTGAGGGTTTGCTGATGTTTATCGTTGCGTATATGTAACTTAACAACACTGTGTATTGTCCTTTGCTCTGATATAATCTTTATAGCATGTATAATATGCTGCAGTTTTGTGTTTTTTATTCTCAGTCCGTTCACTTTTCATTCAGTCTCAAGTTACTTTAATAATAATAACAATAGCAATGATTTATTCCGTTGTTTTTGTTCATACTGTCTGCAAGGTCCTTGCCACCAGAATCTTCTGTACATCAAATCAATTATGATAACTAAACATTAAAGGAATAGTTCACCAATAAGAATTCTGTCATCATTTACTCACCCTCAAGTTGTGCCAAACATGTATTAATATCTTTCTTCTGCACAAAAGAAGATATTTTGAAGAGTGTAGGTAACTAAACATACTATGAAAGTAAATGGGGTCCAATTATTGGTTACCCATATTCTTCAATAAATTCTTGTACATGTATTCTTGTAAAATGTAATCTAATACATATTTGGAACAACTTGAGGTTTTTTGGATGAACTATCCTTTTAACTTTGAGTAGTATGTTGTGTGCCACATTATTTTTCATGTTCATATGTCTGAGCTCATCTCCAGTTCTACTGAAGTCCCATCATTGTGCATTGGATCAGACATTGTGACATGATTTTCATTAGTAGATTACTGAGTTTGAACAGATTAACCACATTAGATGTTAATAAGTATGCCCTGTTAGGTGATTTGTATAACCAAACTGAATGTCGGATTATAAAAACAAAGCAAATCTCCATATGCCAGGTCTGTGCTGTTGTTGTGTTTACAACATGAGTTAGGATGTTTTTGATTGCAGGCCCTGGTTTATAATCTACAGAATACCCAGCTGCTTTAACTGTATGCAAATGTGTGTTTGTACTTAAAAGTGTTAGTTTTATGCTTGTGCCTGAAATTTATGTTTTTTTTCTATTTTTAAGGACGGTGGCCCGCCAGGGTCTGTGTTCGTCACGGTCACAGTTTGGCATTCTTTACAGACAGTGAGTATTTTTGTGTTTTCCTAATAAATTTTCAAATTTAGAATTCATATTAAGCAGTGAAGCTCCTTTCTACTCTGTTTTCCAGTGCTGTTCCAATGGGAACCACAGCTAAAGAGGAAATGAACAAGTTTTGGACAAAAAACACACGACTCAACCGACCTGTCTCACCACATATAAGCATCTACCAGTGAGTGTTACCACATCTGCTTCTTGGAGTGTGTGGATCATACAATTCACTGGATTGTATGTGTGAGGGTTTTGGTTTTAAAGAATGTGGTGATGAGTTATGAATGAAATGAACTGTCCATAAAAAGATGATAATTTAATGGCTTTGGTGTTTACAGGTGGTCTGTCCCCATGTTGCTGTCAATCTCACACAGAGGAACAGGCGTGGGACTAAGTTCAGGTAGCTAGAATATATTCTTGGCTTTTGATGTTGCCTCTAAGGGCCCGTTCACACCAAGAACAATAACTATAATATAGGGGCAGTCGTGGCTTAATGGTTAGAGAGTCAGACTGGTAACCCGAAGGTTGCGGGTTTGAGTCTCAATAGAAAATGTCCACGGTTTCCGAGTGTGGGTTACCATACTTGGCCTTCACATGTCACTTTCACTTTCTTTCACACAACTGTATTAGCGATAACATTATGTCCTCTGATGTTTTAAATGCGTGAGCTCTTTAAGGTTGGCTGGATTTTGATTGGCTGTTAATCTTTTAATCAAGCTGGGAAAAAAATCCTTCTAAAGTGATTCCGACCATATCATGTTCCTCTGTCGTATTGTATTAAAATGTTATCATTATAGTTATCATCTTTGGTGTGAACGACCTTTAATTCTAGGTCCACATCACAGCTATAATGATAACGATACAGAGGAACAAAATAGTTGGAATCCCTTTCAGAAGCTAGTAAATGATAGCAACATGAGAGCCAATCAGAATCCACCCAACATTAAAGAGCTCGAGCATCTCAAGCAGTAGACGACAAAACTGCAGCGCGCACTTATAATAGACAGAACGTATCATACACTGCCATTGACGCAAATATAATTAGCGTTCTTGCTGACTTTTAAAGAATCCTTTTGTGTTCATGACTAAATGATTGCATATTAATATGAAATAATGTTGTTGATCTTTTTGTCTCAGGAATCTCTGCGTTTGCACTTGCCGCGTTGGTTTTACCAGAGAGTTACCCATATTACCTTGATCTGATTCACTCCATGTCCTTTGGGCCCCAGTTCCTTGCTTTCACCAAATTTGCTCTGGCTTTCCCAGTGGCTTTCCACACCTTCAACGGCGTCCGTCATCTGGTACACACACACACACACACACACACACACACACACACACACACACACACACACACACACACACACACACACACACACACAACACACACACACACGAATGAATGAAGTATACAGACTCTCTCTGGCTCTGATAATGACTCATGACACTGTAATCAGTTGTATGTGACCAAATATGTGATCAAGTGTGAAATTAAGACTTAAAGTTTGGGGTCAGTAAGAATTTTTTTTGAAAGAAATGAATACTTTAATTTAGCAAGGATGCACTGAATTGATCAAAAGTGACAGTAAAGACATTTTTAATCTTACAAGTGATTTTGCTTTTGCAAATAAATACTGTTGAGTTAAATTTTCTATTCATCAAAAAATCCTGCAAAAAATGTGTCACGGTTTTTGCTTCGGTGCTGTAAGCTCCGTCTTAGCCTCGTATTTCCTTGTTTTGAACCAGAATTTACTACAATTTCTAGTTGTTTATACTACTACTAAATACGGCTTGCCCAACATCGCTGGCTTCCGTTGCTACTAGCACAACACGGTAGTAATTCGCTAGCCTGCTAACGCGCCACCCGTGCGCTCAGCTATTTTTATTTATTTATTTGTCTCTCGCGCGCTCGCGCCTTTGAGTTCATAAAAGCTCAGGTGAGTAAGAATCACTCAACAAACACGGTGAGTAATGTCTTGTCCTGTTATTATCATGCGTCGCGTCTGAATGCGTTGTTGTTTTTGGAGCTCTATCGATTTGATTTATAATTCTTGATTTTTCTCGCTGCCTGCTGTGAGTGTGTTTGCTTCGGAGCTGTAAGCTCCGTCTTAGCCTCGTATTTCCTTGTTTTGAACCATCATTTACTACAATTTCTAGTTGTTTATATTACTACTAAATACAGCTTACCCAACCCTGACGCATAACACGCTAGTAATTCGCTAGCCTGTTAACGCGCCACCCTTGCGCTCAGCTATTTTTATTTATTTATTTTCTCTCGCGCCTTTGAGTTCATAAAAGCTCAGGTGAATAAGAAACACTCAACAAACACGGTGAATAATGTCTTGTCCTGTCATTATCATGCGTTGCGTCTGAATGCGTTGTTGTTTTTGGAGCTCTATCGATTTGATTTATAATTCTTGATTTTTCTCTTTAAACCCGCTTACAACGAACATTTTCTACTCTTCCTCACTGAGAAGCACTACTGCTCAAACCTCATTGTTACAACGCGGACTGTTGAGCAGACGCGTCTCAAGCCTATTAGTGATCCAACGCTGCATACTCTTAAAGGTTACGTCCGTGGATCACGGCTGAACGCGTCTTCTCCACACTCACTTATAAACAAACACTTTTTTTTTCGCCTATCGTGCGTCTACTCTACACCCCTACCACTAAAAAACCTCATAGTTACAACGCGGACTGTTGAGCAGACGCGTCTCAAGCCTATTAGTGATCCAACGCTGCATACTCTTAAAGGTTACGTCCGTGGATCACGGCTGAACGCGTCTTCTCCACACTCATTTACAAACAAACTTATAATATAAATTAGTATTAATATTGATAGCATCACTGGTAGCTTCGTTGCTAACTCACTGTCCATCTGTTAAAATGGCGAATATATCAGATGTAAGTAGTCTACCGCTTGGTGCAGGTGAGGACACATTTGAGCTTCACGCACTGCAGTCTGAGCTGGAAGCTGTTGAGAAACAGATCCACAACCTTTTATTGAGACAGGCCGAGCTGAGAGACCGGTGTTTGGCTCTTGAAACATCACGCGCCGACGCACACAAATCAGTGTTTAACGTTACTAACCCGCTGACTCCGACCGCGTCTACTCCGTGCGTTCCTCAGCATCGGTCGCAATCAGCCATGGTCTCGTTCACTCCGGCTCCAACACGCCACCACGAAGCCTGGGTGGTTCCGCAGCGGAAGACGCGAGTCAGGTTTAGACCAAGACTTTCTCCGACCCTCCCGGTTTTCGAGTTATCGACACAAAACCGCTTCTCCCCTCTACGCGAAACAGAACGCGATGCTGTGATCATCGGCGATTCCATCGTTCGGCACGTACACGCTACGTTAGGTACAAGTAAGGTGCAAAGTCACTGCTTCCCTGGTGCTCGTGTTTCTGAAATCGCTGCTCGCGTTCCCGAGATCCTGAACGGTGACGAGCGCGTCGGAACTGTGGTCCTGCACGCGGGAGTGAACGACATCAGGCTGCGCCAGACGGAGATTCTGAAGAAAGACTTCAGGAATCTAATCGATACGGTACGCAGCACATCGCCTGAAACAACGATCATTGTGTCAGGACCGCTTCCCACGTACCGACTAGGGCATGAAAAGTTCAGCAGATTATTTGCGCTAAATGAATGGTTAATGTCATGGTGCAATGAGCAGAAACTGCTCTTTGTAAATAATTGGAATCTGTTTTGGGAGCGTCCTAGGCTTTTCCGTGCTGATGGCTTACACCCAAGCAGATTCGGAGCGGATCTTCTGTCAGATAACATCTCCAAAATGTTAAATACCCTTTGACTAGTAACCAAAAGTCCAAATCATAGTCTCTGCTGCACCAATTCAACTGATATAAATACTAGTGTAGAACATTGCATAGAAACCGTGTCTATTCCTCGTTTAGTGAGATCAAATAATAAATCTAATGCAGGATCTAGGAAAAATCTAATTGTTATTAAAACAGAAAATGTTGCTATAAGTAAACAAAAACTATTTCTAAAGCTAGGTCTTCTAAACATTAGATCACTCACACCTAAGGCAGTTATTGTAAATGAAATAGTCACAGATAATAGCTTCGATGTACTTTGCCTTACTGAAACCTGGCTTAAACCAAATGATTATTTCGGTATTAATGAGTCTACTCCTCCTGGATACTGTTATAAGCATGAGCCCCGTCTGATTGGCCGTGGCGGAGGTGTTGCAACCATTTATAAAGATATTCTAAATGTTACTCAGAAAACGGGTTATAAGTTTATTTCATTTGAAGTACTTGTACTAAATGTTACGCTCTTAGATGTTAGAAAAACATCCCTATTATCTCTAGCCTTGGCTACCGTATATAGACCGCCAGGGCCTTACGCTGATTTCCTAAAAGAGTTTGCAGATTTTCTCTCAGACCTATTAGTCAATGTCGATAAAGCATTAATTGTTGGAGATTTTAACATACACGTAGATAATCCAAATGATGCGTTAGGAGCTGCGTTTACAGATTTATTAAATTCATTTGGGGTCAAGCAAAACGTCACCGGACCAACTCATCGTCTTAATCATACACTCGATTTAATTATATCACACGGAACCGATCCAACCGATATAGATATCATTCCACAAAGTGATGAAGTCACTGATCACTACATGGTAACTTGCATATTACGTACTGCTGTAATATGTCATGCGGCGTCGCGTTATCAACCAGGCAGAACAATCCTCCCATCCACCATAGATAATTTCTCAAATTGCTTATCTAATCTGTCTCAGCTGCTGCCTGAACCCAAACAAACAGATGAACTAGAAGAACTAACTAGCACTATGAGCACCATTCTCTCTAGAACATTGGATGTGGTTGCACCTATTAAATTAAAAAAGGTCAGAGAGAAAAATAAAGCACCATGGTATAACAATACTACGCATGTTTTAAAGAGAGAAACCCGTATTTTAGAGCGTAAATGGAAACAAACTAATTTAGAGGTCTTTAGAATCGCGTGGAAAGACAGTATGTCACGTTATAAAAAGGCCCTAAAAGCTGCCAGGGCTGAGCACCTCCGCAAACTAATAGAAAACAACCAAAACAATCCAAGGTTTCTATTTAACACCGTGGCTAGACTAACAAATAAACAGACGTCACCCGAACAAAATATCCCGTTACAGTTCAGTAGTAATGATTTCATGAACTTCTTCACTGAGAAAATAGAAAGCATCAGAACCACAATTATAAACGTTCAATCTTCAATCGCGCCTTACAATTCAGCTTCAATTATCACCCCGAAAGAACAATTACAGTGCTTTACAACTATAGAACAAAAAGAGTTAAATAAACTTATCACTTCATCTAAAACAACAACATGTTTATTAGATCCTATACCAACTAAACTACTGAAAGAAGTGTTACCTGTAGTGGAAGATCCTCTCCTCAATATTATTAACTCGTCTTTATCTTTAGGTCATGTTCCAAGAACATTTAAACTGGCAGTTATAAAACCTCTCATTAAGAAACCACAATTAGATCATAATAATCTAGCAAATTATAGACCCATTTCAAATCTTCCATTTATGTCTAAAATATTAGAAAAAGTGGTGTCCGCTCAACTGGGCTCTTTCTTGCAACAAAATGATATCTATGAAAAGTTTCAGTCTGGATTCAGACCGCATCATAGCACTGAAACTGCGCTCGTTAAAATCACAAATGATTTACTTTTAGCTTCTGACCAAGGCTGTATCTCAATACTAGTTTTACTTGATCTTAGTGCTGCGTTCGATACTATAGATCACACAATACTCTTAGATCGACTACAAAATTATACTGGTGTTCAAGGACAAGCACTAAGCTGGTTCAAATCATACCTATCTGACCGCTACCATTTTGTCTATTTAAATGGAGAAAAATCGATCATAACTCCAGTAAACTATGGAGTGCCGCAGGGATCTGTATTAGGCCCTCTGTTATTTTCAATATATATGATGCCACTTGGAAATATTATAAGGAAACATGGAATTAGTTTCCATTGTTATGCTGATGACACTCAAATATATATTTCATCACGGCCGGATGAAAACGCTACATTTTCCAAATTGACAGAGTGTGTTAAAGATATAAAAGATTGGATGACGCGTAATTTTCTTTTATTAAATCCAGACAAGACAGAGGTAATACTTATCGGTTCAAAAAACCGCCCACAAAACCTCGCACAATACAACTTTAACATCATAGGATGTCCTGTTACTTTATCCTCTACAGTAAAAGACCTGGGTGTTATACTCGATTGCAACCTGTCTTTTGAAAATCATATTTCTTATGTTACAAAAACAGCCTTTTTCCACCTTAGAAACATTGCTAAGCTACGTAATATGCTATCAGTTTCTGATGCAGAAAAGTTAGTTCATGCATTCATGACCTCGAGACTGGATTACTGTAATGCTTTATTAGCTGGTTGTCCTGCATCCTCAATAAACAAGCTACAGTTAGTCCAAAATGCCGCCGCTAGAGTTCTTACGAGATCAAGAAAATATGATCATATAACACCGATTTTATCATCACTGCATTGGTTACCTATAAAGTTCCGTATTAATTACAAGGTATTGCTACTGACTTATAAAGCCCTAAACGGCTTAGCTCCAGTCTATTTAACGGATCTTCTATCGCCCTATAATCCATCGCGCTCTTTGAGATCACTAAATTCAAGGCTTTTGGTCATACCTAGGATATCCAGAACCACCAAAGGAGGGAGAGCATTTTCACATTTGGCTCCAAAACTCTGGAATAGTCTTCCTGATACTGTTCGTTGCTCAGACTCGCTCTCCCAGTTTAAAACTAGATTAAAGTCGCATCTCTTCAGCCAGGCATTCATATAATCCTACAGTTCAAACTACAATCCGGCCTCTATCCAATGCCAGAGGAGAACTGGCCCCCGACTGAGCCTGGGTTCTCCCAAGGTTTTTTTTCTCCATTAAGGCACCTGATGGAGTTTTAGGACACCATTAGGTCACTTGATGGAGTTTTTCGGTTCCTTGCCACTGTTGCCTTTGGCTTGCTCAGTTGGGGATATTTTGGGGATATTTAATTTAATTTTATCAATCAATAAATTCCTCTTGAAACAAACTTTGTTGTATTATTTTAATTTAATACTGTGAAGCTGCTTTGATGCAATCTGTATTGTGAAAAGCGCTATACAAATAAACTTGACTTGACTTGACTTGACTTTCTGTAAAAAAAAGCAGCACAGCTGTTTCTACATTGATAATTATAAGAAATCTTTTTTGAGCACTAAATCAGCATATATTAATGATTTCTGACGGATCATGTGACACTGAAGACTGGAGTAATGATGCTGAAAATTCTTTGTCATCACAGGAATAAATTACATTTTAAAATATATTCAAATAGAAAATGTATTTTAAATTGTAATAATATTTCACAGTATTACTGTTTTTACTGTATTTTTGATCAAGTAAATGCAGCCTTGGTGAGCATAAGAGACTTTTTTCAAATGTTTTAATGTCTATTCAATGCTTTACTCATTACCAGAATAATAACTTGACTGTTCTCAGCCAATATTAATTAAATTAATTTTTCAGAAAATCATGCAATTCATTATTTTTTCATAAGTCCTAATATATCGATCATACTTTGATTCATATCTCTCTTTTGTCCATTTCTTTCAGATCTGGGATGTTGGGAAGGGTTTTAAGATTCCTGAAGTCTATCGTTCTGGATACATTGTCATTGCTCTGTCTGTTCTCGCATCTATTGGTCTTGCTGCCATGTAAATCCGTCGACATGAGACACAAATGAAGAAGACGTGGAAGTAGAGAAAGGGGTGTTGTTTTGTTTATCTGTCCTAAAAGTGGTCTGCAAGGACCAAATTCATTAATATAAAAAATTAAAATATATATATCTACACAAAAAAATCCTCAGTGTTTTTTTTTTCCTTGTTAAATCCCTTGGCGCTGAAGGCATGGCAATTGGAACTTGGCATTTCCAATGAACTTTACAGCAATCGTATGGAAATATTCAGGAATGGTCTTAGCATTTCCTAAACCATTTGCCTTGTTTTACTGTGTCACTGCAGTATTTCCAGAAATGTTGACCTGGGTTTGATTTCACCTCAGTTTTGGGATAAATGAAACCACTTTGGGTAGCAAAGGCCCTTAACAAATTAAACCTCCAGACTCTAGACAATAGAAGCTCCTAGCAGTGCCAGATTCTCATGCATTTATGTAATTTTCTCCCATCGTTACTCGTAGTACGAAGCCGCATAAAGTTTCTCTCCACTAGCATTTGCATCTATAATGATACTATTTTTTAAGATAATGCATATTAAACATTTATATGCGCTGCCTCCTTGTGTCGTGATGATGGTAATTATAATGTTTCATGGTAACCAATCATAAGAGAGCGTGATTAGAATCTTGTTAATAAAAACTGGCTGCACTGGTTAAATTATTCTCCTCGAATCTTGTTCACCTGAATGATAATGTCAAGGATGGCTGTGGGCTTTTTCATTTAAATGGTAATGTCGTAAAAAGGATTGGTTTGGATTACAGACTACACGCAATCACTACACTGAATGTTTATTGAAAAACTCCATCCTGGAGTCCCCAGCATCCTCTTCACAAAAACACTAAATCTGGAGAGTTATTTATCTGTCTGAAACTAGAAGGCATGTCCTTTAGCTTGTGGTCAAGAGTAGACAAGTTGTGTTCAGTTTCAGCATTCCATCAGGTTGGTTTATTTGGTATTTTCAAACTGATGTCTAGGGACCCCAGGGGGGTCGTCTGAAAATGTAAGCCAATTTTACGAAATGTATTTTTAGGACTGTCAGTTATCATGTTACCTTAAAATATTAGCAAAATGTTTAACAGGAATTTTAACACATTTACCAAATTTCATATTCTTATATTTGATTTATAAAAACTGGTAAGAAATCATGATATTGATTGTGACTTTTTTAAAATTATTGCAATAGGTTTCAACAATAAAAATGAAGAAATATGCATCCTTGCTCTCTCACTCTATATTTTTTTTTGTGTGGAAAAAATGTAATTGCTCATTTCTCTTACCTTACAACTTATATATGGCCAATAATCATTGTATCTTACAGATCTTTTCCTTTACACTGTTGCCTTTATCTCCTGGGGGTTGGATATAGCACTGTATATCTCTGCAAAGTGCCTTTGGAACAATATTTACTTTGAGAAGTGCTACACAAATTGAATTGAAAATGTTTCTCTTCAAGAGAATGTTCATTCATTCAACTACTCTATCGGTGGAGAGACGACATTTTTAGTTCAATACAAAGTGTTTTCCTTTTACCACAGTAGCCTAAACAGCCCGATTATTCTTCATAATATCGTCTTATATATTGTTTCTTATATAAAACGATATATTCTAGCTGTGGATCATATTTTTAGGTCATTGACGAAACAAAGCTTGAAAACCCCTGATATGATGCGCACGCGATTTAATTTGGCTAATTTTGCAACAAACAAATTATTAGCCTGCTATTTAAACATAATGATACATAAATATAGACAGGGTACACAAAACGACGCTTTTCATGCATGCTTATGTAATTAATTTCGCTTATGAATTCCGTTTATTCTGTTGTTCCAGAATAACGCACACAGAGAATTACTTGAAGTATATAAAGCTCGAGAAAAAATAGTGTGTTTGAGCTGTGATAGTATTCTGAAAGACATAGTGGCCATATGGATTTTTCTTGATCGTTGTTTTTGTAAGAACTGATAAAAAAAAAACATGATTATTTTGGTTTAGTGCGCTGAGGGCGGATGTCCGCTATAGACGCACGACTTCAAGACGAGAGAGGAGCGCGCGCCCCCTAGCGGGACATGACGCAATTACAGGACGAGCATATCACTGGTCCTGATGCTGCAGGATACCGTACTGATGCAGAATATGACCTCATTTTACGCTGCATCATGTGGCTCAGTCTCTGTGGCGCAATGGAATAGCGCGCTGGACTTCTAATCCAGAGGCTCCGGGTTCGAGTCCCGGCAGAGATGACGCCATCAGTGGATGATGGCTTTTTTTTTAGATGCATAAATAGGTATTGTGATGCTCATCCGTCTCTTCATCGCAGAGGATGCAATGCATGTTACATTTTTTGTGAATGAACCTACTCTTTTATATGCGTTGCAATAACATTTTTTTTGTTATGATAAACATTCACAATTACAATTTTAAAAGCCTTTATTTCTTATATATTTCTATATACATATATATATATATATATATTATATATATATATATATATATATATATATATATATATATATTTCTTATATATATATGTGTGTATATAAACAGTTTTACGAAGGAGAGAGATGCAATGGTTTGGTAACTACAGTCAGCTTTATCCTACATTTCTAATACAGTAAAAAATGAAATTTTTCATTTTTAATGCATTCCTGTCCCCTTTGCCCTCTCAAATCAGTTCAGCTGTAATATACTTGTATTTGGTCTTGCCAATAAAAGTCTCTCTAACGTGAAGAGAATTATCCTGAATTGCACTGGGAAGAGAAAGAGAGAAAGGTGGAGAGAGAATGAGAGCCTGCCAGAGAGATGGAGAGAGACATCAGTGTCCTATTGATTTTCCAGCGAACTGTGTGATTGGCTCTTCCTGGTCATTATGGGATAGAAATAGAGAGGTATCTCACTTCTGCATGGCCTGATCAAACACTACAGGAAACCCTCTTTCAGGAAACCCTCCTTCACTCTGTCATGCATTTATTTTAATGGAAGCTGTGAATGTCCACTAGTTTCTCAGTCTTTCATTTATCCACTTTGAGCTCATTTTCATCCTCTCATGTGATTCAATTTCACCAGCATCACCCTGCGCAGAAACTCTTTCTGCAATTTTGCAATTCATATGTGATTTTGGCCTTGTACATCTACCTTTTTTTCTTTCCTCTCTCCACGGGCAATTTTAGTATCTCAGAAAGTGAGAGGGAGAGGGAGCGACGAGGGCTCATTTTAATGCAGTATTTGATTTTAGATGTTCAGCAAGTCATTAAACTGATAATTGAGACGCTCTGCTCATATTATCCCTGTCTTCCTGACTGTCTTCCTCGCACTCCCGGGCCGGTCGGAAACTAGGGTGTTGGTTTCTGTGCTTCTGGACAGTCGCACGTCGAAGAAGCACGGATTGCGCAGGTCACGGGCGAGCGCGCTCGACCGCGTGGACTGTCACAGCTCTGCGGAGAATGACGTCAGCGTCTCTATAAAATGATGAAATGGGCATGGGCTCTGTTTCCAAACACTAGAAACTGAAGGTACGCCGTCCGGCACTTCACAGACTGAAATATTGTTGTGTAAATATCTTCTCAATCCGATAGGGTGAACTATTTCATTGTGGATGATGTAACCGGGCGCTTTCTGGGAATACCGGCGTTGTGCCGAAATGCTCGCAGTTCAGTCTCCTGACCAGTAGATGTAGGCTAACTACTGTTTCATCCGTATCAGTGATGAAGACAGTGTTGACGTCCGTGCACAAGCTGGGATGATAACACAACAAACATACTGTATCTTTTATTTACCGCATAAAGAGATTAATTTTCCACTGTCTAATCTGCGTCATGCTTTATTCACTCCGTGAAATGAATAAAGGCCGTCAGACTGTGGGCTGGTGATGACATTAAACACAAGTGTAGTTATTTGGGCCGGAAGTGTCCCGCCCCGAGGCTCTGGTTGGCTGCTCGAGCCACAGCCACGGTGACCGAGTCGTTGCTCTCCCGGGGTATCTGCCTCTCGTGCAGTCGTCCATGTTTAACCCCGTGCGTCCCCCACACCGCACAGCGAGTAATCCGCGTGCAGAACTAATCCTTAAATCCTCTCGCGAGTCGCAACGCCCTCCCCTCCTCCTCCCATCCTCTCCTCTCGCGCGGGCCTCCCGAGCAGCCGGCGGGGTCTCCAGAGCCCGGCTCGCGCGCGCGAGGACTCTATTCACAAGACCACACCTCGCGCCGCCACCAGACTATATGAGGGGGGACCTCACGAAAACATTTCACCCCGAAATAAAAAACAAACACACACACACACACACACACACACACACACACACACACACACACACACACACACACACACACACACACACACACACACAAACAAACACACAATATTTATTGTGACATTATTTTCAAAACAACTGTAGGCCTAGTTGTTACAGTTATTTTAGTAATCAGTAGCCAATAAATCAGATAGGCCTACTTTCTTTTGATAATGGAGTTAACTATTTGGGACAGCTATTCATTCATTCATTCATTCATTCATTCATTCATTCATTCATTCATTCATTCATTCATTCATTCAATCAATCATTCATGAACTCGTTCGTTCGTTCATTTTCTACTTGGTTTTAAGTTCTTTAATAAATTGAGGATTAGCAGCCAACAACACTGTTATTTTGATGTTCGTTCAAAATGTTCTGTTTTTTTTACAGGTAAAGCTACTTTTTAATGTATTGTTTGCATATTTACAAATTATTTCTCATATTTTTACATTTCACATTTTATACTAAAGACACTAAATATAAAAATACATTTGTGACTATTTAGATAAACTATTTTTTATCACAAACAAATTTGCATAGGCCTACATGATAGGCTGCAGCCTATCGTGTATGCAAATTTGTTTGTGATAAAAAAATGAAACAACTGGGATAATTAATGTGGTTCAGATAACATTATTTTGAGTTTCTGTTGACTGAACGAATCTCCTTCATTGTATCAACTCAAAAATTGTACTTCAATGAACTCAAAATTGTAATACAACCATACTTACTTTTTTAAGTTAAACCAACAATAATTTTTATTATTTTTATTTGTATTATTAATGAAGTATTCAATATCGTTATTTATTGTTTTAGTCTATTGTTTAGTAAAAACAAATAAATATAACAATCTATTTATTTCTGACATAAATAATGTTATAAACAACAGCAGTAATAACAATAATAATCTATCTTAGGCAGTATGGTCTAGCCCTGTTATCCAAATGGTGCGGCCAAATCGTATTAAAATACCCACCCCTCCCCCTCCACCCCCCGCGCCTCCCTCCCTTCTTCTCTCTCCCTCCCTTTCTCCGTTCTTTCAGACAGACTGTTTTGCTGCAGTGAACGGTAGCCGTGGAGAGAGGAAAAGGCAAGAAAAACAAGAAGACAGCGGAGGGCGGAACGAGAACCAAGACAGACAGATCCATTGGGACCTTAGCGTGAGCGCCAGCAGGCATAGCAGGGTCCAACACTCCAGAACCAACGGAGCCAACAGGCATCACGAGGAGCGCTTATATCGGTGCGTATTGTAATCTGCCCTCCTTTTGAGCTCACAGACACGCAGGGGTATTATTGTCGTTGGCGTCCTGGCGCTTATACAGATGGGGGGGAGACACCTGTCAGGTTTGTAAATAGGGGAACGCTCGTGCTCTGGAATGCGCCTGCATCCGCGCGCGTCTCTTCTGACGGGCGCACCGGGCAGAAAACCATTCAACGAGCTCGGAGGTGTTAAACTAGGAGCAAAGGGAAGGGGGTTGACGTTAAAGCGTGCTTAGGCTTACTGTAAATGCGCCGATGGTCGCTTTGCCCCCTCGCGTTTCCCCTCCCCTCCCAATCGCGAGCTTTAGTAGCATCTTCTTCTGCATTCAGCTCGGACTGTGTGCACCTGCTACTGTTTTCCGTGGTTCGGTGGGGCGTCCCGGTTGCGCGGATGAGAACGGGACTGGTTCTCAGCGGAGAGAGAGAGAGAGAGAGAGAGAGAGAGAGAGAGAGAGAGAGAGAGAGAGAGAGAGAGAGAGAGAGAGAGAGAGAAGTGCGAGAAAAGAACCGATGAGTGAGGGAGGCGGCGCGGGTGGCTCCGTTTCGGGTCGCGTGCCCTAGAATTGCAGCAGGTATCATCACCTCGTCCAGTCGCGATGAGGCGAGATTTCGCTGCTTGCGCTGAACACACACACACACACACACACACACACACACACACACACACACACATACACACAGTTTGACAGCCACTGTCCGTCCATGCCTCCCTCTATAGTTGCACAACAATACAGAGCATCTCTGCGCGATCGCCCGCCCGATCCGCAGGCAACGCTATGACTTACACAGTTCACAAAAGCTCACTAAGGGAGAGTAATAGGCAACCAAACGACCTGGACTATTGTGTGAGCGCGCGCGCGTGGTTGTGGCCACGCTCGCGCTGAATTCTCAACGGGCGACAGGTGCATCTTCCTCTCGCGCGCAGCAGCAGTCAGAGTAGGAGAATAATGAGAGCGGTGTTAAAGGCTACCGGGAGGATTTCAGGGGCAGCACTCTAAATCTTAATTCTTGTCAGTTATGCACTCACTTTTACGTAGCAATTGTCGATTCAGAGTCGTTTTCTGGGTTACTGAGTGACGAAGGGAATGTTTTCGATCACTGCGTCACATCACACACAGCGAATGACACGAGACGATTAATGAAAGCACTGGGGCAGCGCGTGAGTGAAGTGTGTGTGCTCAGCATCTATGCGACCAATCAGCGCGCTCTGTCTGCTAATGAGTGTGTATGTGTGTTGTCCTTTCTTCCAGTCAGCGCTTCGGTGAGCTTCTCCACTTCGTCTAGTCTCAAGAGGACAATTGGGTTTAACGTGCTGGACTGATGAGCGGGATGCGCGTGCGTCAGAGTATGACATTCCCGTCATTCCAGCGAGCCGCTCTTAGGGCTCTCGCGGCCTTGACGATGCTTCTCGCGACCTCCGTTCGGAGCAACTACGTTTTTGGTAAGAAACCCCCCTCTCTGCACTCACTCTGCTCCTCCCTCTTGTTTTCAGTGTTTTCTGTTTCTGGGAATCACAGAGCCGTTAATAAGCTCGTGGGGCACAGAGGAACCTCCCCCTCCTCTCAGCTCCAACGGAATTTTCTGCTGTGTTCTGTTATTTTGGGAACAATAGCGCACATACCATCTATCTATCTATCTATCTATCTATCTATCTATCTATCTATCTATCTATCTATCTATCTATCTATCTATCTATCTATCTATCTATCTATCTATCTATCTATCTATCTATCTCAGTCATTTCTCAAGAAGGCTATGTGTACACTCTTAAAAATAAAGGTTCCAAAAACTGGGTTTTTGCAGCGATGCCATATAGGAGAACCATTTTTGTCTCCTCAAAGAACCTTTCAGTGAATCAGAACCGTTTTCTAAACCAAAAATCTAAATAAACTTTTTTCCACTTTAAAGAACCATTTGTGGTTCCATGGATGTTAACGGTTCTTCATGGAACAATGCCAATAAAGAACCTCTATTTTTAAGAGTGTATACACATTACACAATGCTAGCAGGCAATTTAAATTAAGTTGGATCTTCTTTTTATTATAAAATATTTTCATTATAAAGTGTTTTAATGAACTTGGAAGGATTGCAGCTTGAAATGTTTGATGCTTTTATTATGAATACACCACAAATAGAGGACAGATCTATCTATCCTCAAGCACATGTGCAACACATTACACAACTTACTGAGTTGGACTGAATCAGTCTTCTGGCTTGTGTAGGTGTGTGACTATTACATTGATCCTTTATGGAGTTTAGGGCTAAACAGCATTTTTATCAAACCTTTTCATTATAAAATCCTTTTTCATTATAAAGTTTAGTAAGGAATGCAGCTTTTGTTGAAATGTCTGGTTCATTGTCACAGTTTGAGCAGACTGATGAGTGGAGATCATAACTGCTTTTAATTTTTAGTTGGTAGTATAATTGCTACTGCACAAGTGTTCATTACACAATCACAATGAGTTGGACCGAATCAGTCTTGTGTAGGTGTATTGTTACTCTCTAGAGTACTCTCTGAACAGATCTCTATCAAATGTCCAACATTTTTGAGTGAAAATATGGATGATTATACATGAATGAACATTGTGATAGAGTTTTCCTTTTCATTATGAAGTGTGAACCGGAGATGTGTGTTGAGATGTTGGATTCAGAGAGATTGTGTCATTGTATTTCTTTCTTTCTTTCTTTCTTTCTTTCTTTCTTTCTTTCTTTCTTTCTTTCTTTCTTTCTTTCTTTCTTTCTTTCTTTCTTTCTTTCTTTCTTTCTTTCTTTCTTTCTTTCTATCTATCGATCCTGATCTTATCCTTTCTCTCTCACACACACACTTAAACTGTCAGCTGTTTTTGCTGCTCACTGCATTATTCATTATTGTGCTTTTTTTGTGCTTTTGCATATCCACTAACCCTATGCATCCTTAATGCGGATGTGAGCGTATGTGTGAGTGTGTAAAGGCTTTTTGCATGTAAGAAACTCATACTTTGGTTTATGTGCTGTAGTGGAGCGGGTTGTTTGAGAGGATGTATGGGTTGTTTGATTGGTGCATATGTATTAGCATGTTGAATGTTGGTTCTGAAGTGGGAAATAGTATGTTTTGCAGGTTTGTGTGTTTTGTATGTTGTGGTCTATGACTGTAAGAGTTACATTAAATTACTTGTGATGCCTGTTCCTCCTGCTTTTGAAAAACTTTCCTTCGCTTACATAACCAATCAGTGTTGTGCAAAGTCGCCCACCCACCTTCTATTTTAAATTGATGTTCTTTTGAACTAGTAAGCAGCACAACTGTTTTCAACACTGATAATAATAAGAAATAACCATTACTTCAGACTTATGTGCCATCCAGAAACTTGCGCTCTGCAAGCAAACGTCGTCTTGTGGTGCCTTCTCAAAGAGGCACAAACTCTTTTTCTCTGACCTTTACCATGACTGTTCCCTGCTGGTGGAATGATCTACCTAACTCAACCCGAGCTGCTGAGTCCGTAGCCATTTTCAAGAAACGGCTGAAGACACATCTTTTTTGGCAGCACTTGATCCAGTAATACTAACATTTTCTCTTCTATTCTATTTATAATTTATTTATTTTTTTACATTTACTGCGTTAGATTAAACTGAAAAGGGTCATAGCACGTGCATATTGTTGTCCTACTGTTAGTTTAACTGCTTTTATTGTTCTCACTTGTAAGTTGCTTTGGATAAAAGCGTCTACTAAATGAATAAATGTAAATGTAAATGAAATGTTTCTTGAGCACCAAATCAGCATATTAGAATGATTTCTGAAGGATCATGTGACACTGAAGACTAGAGTAATGATGCTGAATATTCAACTTTGCCATCACAAAAATAAAGTAAATTTTAAATAGGACTATTAAAAAAGAAAACATTCACAATATTACTGCTTTAACTGTATTTTTTTCTCAAATAAATGCTTGGTTAGCATTAAGAGAAAAAAATCTTAGAGACCCCAAACTTTTGAATGGTGTGTATGTGTTCATTGTGCATTGAGAACAAATTAAACTCTGCTCTGCGTCGTGCCTATAACGCCCCTTAGCTGTTCTAAATCCACTGTAAAACACGGCTTTAAGGGGCTTATTGCTTTTATAAAACGGTTACTCCATAAAAATATTAATTTTAAGTTTTATTTTATTCATAAAATAAACACCAGCAACAAAAGCTATAACATTATAACACATTTGGACTGGAACTATACGTTTTATAAAATAAAATAACAAATAGAATTAAAATGAAATAATGGTTTTAAAAAAACCTGGAAACTCGACTTTTGACATATTCGAGCTTTTCAAAATTTGCAGACTGTGCTGGTGTTTCTGCTGAGTTTAGTGTGTAAATCATATTGTTTACATATTACAAAGGCTGGTTAATAAAAGTGTATTAAACTGACAATGTATACCTTTCAGCCTTAGTACACAAAGCTTTCATCTTTCCAACTGTAATTGTATATATGATGGTTATATCGGATGATCAGTAGATCTGCACGATTCTGGATAAATTGAGAATCACTAGATGTTCTGAAAAAAAAATGTAATTGCTGCACCCTTTAAAAAAAAACCCACTTAATGAATGAATGATTTAATGACTCACTCATAAAGATTTCACTTGTTTCATTACTGAATAAATCACCATTTTTTAACAAATCTCTTGAATGAATGATTTAATGACAAATAGGCTACATTTTTAACAGTCACTTGTCGCAACCTACTGGTGTACCGATGTCATTGATACACTCGTTATTTGAAGCGCCATGTTACTTTCAAAAGGTGATTTGCTCTATTTTAATTGCTACTGTAGACATGCTGTACTGTACTGTGCTGTGCTGTACTGTATACTGTAGACATCAGTGTTTATATCCGAACTATACACTTTTATCACAGTACTTCTGTGATAATTTGAATTAAGAAATAATGATCTCAATAATCTCAATCGGAAGGCTGTGTCCTAGTTAGGGTGCATATCTCGGCTTCCACGCCTTCAATCTCTGTCAAAGGATGTCTTGATTTAAAGGATCCTTTGAAGGCAGCCTTCGTTTCATGTACTTCATTTGGCCTGTTTTGAAGGATGCATCACGTGTATCCTTCAATCACCCAAAATCCTTTGCACATAGTCCAATTCACAAAAAAGAATTAGCAGAAAATGATGTGCTTGTCCAATTTCACTACGTAATGCAAGACAAAAAAAATTAACGATTTTGGAGATAAAGGCATTTTGTTTTGTTTTGTTGTAAATTAATCACTTAATGCTAAACTGCATAATGTAAACCACTGGGAGACACAGATGGTTGTCATTATCTGTACTGCAGTAATAAAAAGGAAGTTAATATAAAGGTTTTTAAGATTTATGATAAGGTTTATCATTTTAATAGTATTAGAAACAATGATACAGAAAATTCAGACACCCACGTGATCTTATTCCTAAATGACAATGATTCTGCTATGTCTATCAGTCCTTTTTCAAGTTCAATCACAGCAAACATTCAAATCTGCGTTGGCGTAGCATTAAAGTCCCCCTGTGGTAAAAATCAAGCTTTTAATGTTGTTTATATGTCAATGCAGTGTTTTTAATATGCTTTAAGACAAACCATGTTCAAATTCATAAGTCAACACCATTGCTGAGTATTTTCTCCTTAACACTGCTGTCCAAAGACAGTCTCAAAAACACGGTTTGAAATCGCTGGTGTTTCTGACGTCACAAACTACCTTGTAACCAATCAGGTCAACGTGTGATCGTCAACGAGTGGATCTCTGAGCTGGTGTGAGTGAGTGGAGGCGGGGTTAATTTGCATATTAATAGAACCACGTATACTAAATGAGGCAAGGGTATATAGAGTTACATTCAAGCTATTTTAAGGCATAAGGAATTTTGTTTCAAGGAAAACAATTTAAATATGTCATTTTGGTGTGACTCAAGACGAGTCTTCTTGAATGCGTCCGTTTTTAATGTGCCTTGACTGCTGTACAGTCTGACATTAAAGACAACTGAGATCTTACTGTGTGACATGGCTTACAGCGAGGATTATGTTCATACAGTTTAACAAGCAACAGTCGTAAAGGACAATTATAAATTGTACAGTGTGCATACGGCTTTAGTCCACAAGACCGCATGTGCACATGAAGTGTGCCATTTGGGACAGGGCCTAAACTGGTCACGCTGTCTAATTTTGATTCATTCACTGAAAAGAGCCGGCTCAGAAGAGTTAATTGTTTGTGAATCTGCAAAGGCCTACACTTAACACGCTGTGTTTGTTTTCGCGTGTATCCCGTAAAAGACAACTCAATAGAACGATTTTTTTTTTCACGGTACACTGTTACACCTCATTCAATACAGTCTTGCAAACCCACATTCACAACTCGGGTAAATATGATTTATTTTGTAGCAACGTCATAGGCCCTGTTCCAAATGGCACACTTCACATGCACTTTCGGTCTTGTGGACTTACAATGGCTGCCTTGTGCGTGTGTCTGTTAAGTCCAGGGTGTCCCATTTTGTTTAATAATTTTAGGTTTCAGAAGGGTGCTCGTGAGCACCCCCTTTGCGGTCAATATGCGCCCTCAATGCACACCTTATCTCGACAGTCAAAGCGCAGTTATGTCACGAAAGTGCGGACTCGTAGGATCACCTCGAGTGTTTAGGGTGCCATTTGGCATAGATTATATCTGCGATAATAACGTGGTGCTGTAGTTACTATTCTTGTCTGTTTCTATTTTGAGCTATGGTGTTTGTTATTGCTATTATGCTTAATAACTATTACTATGTTTTCACATTTGTTAAACTAGGTTATATTGTAAGTTGAAAGCTCTACTAAACCATTAAAAAAGGAAAAAAGATTAGCATGTGTATCACGATATAAGTTAGGCTAATGTATATCATGATATAAGTTTATCAGGTCTTCACTCATAGTTTTGTGAGTAGACTGTAAATGTGTGTGAGAGAGTGTTCAGATGTCCAGTCATGTTGTCTGATGTGTTGGCTACGCATTTGAATTTGGCTGTGTGTGAGAGAGACAACTTTTCACTTTGGTCCTCTGGTGTGTGAGGGATATCCAGTTCATCGCTCATGGTCTCTGCAGTGTGCATGTGTTCGTGGAGTTTTAACCTCTGGTCTCTGATGTCTGTGTGAGTGTGTGTGCTTGTGTTGCTCATGTGGTCTCTGATGTGTGTGTGTGTGTGTGTGAGTTGTAGGACAGATCACCCGTAGCCTCCGATATGTGTGCTACATCCTCTGTGACATGTTTGCGAGCAGCTCAACATGTGGTGGAAGCATCTGGATATCCTCCATAACCTGCTTGATCAATTCTGAAAGGTCATTTTAAAGAGGACGGCACAGCTCTGGGGCTCATTTCATAGGGCTTAACAACTGTGCATCACAGATTCATCGAAAGAGACACTGCAAGGGAAAATTAGCCTTTTTGTTTGTTTGTTGCGTGGCTGCTGACGGTGTGTTGAAGGATGTTGTTGTGTCCCTCCACTGACCTGAGACATTTTGATGGCTATTTGTGTTGCTAGTGCAAATTTGGGCTGAGTGATTTATGCAGTCTTACAGTGTAAAACCTCAGTGATGCTGACATATGTGCATGTTTGTGAAAGCATGTCAGGATTAAAGTGGTATTATGTGTGTGTGTGTGTGTGTTGTGTAATCGAATGCCTCTAAGAGATCTTTCACGTAATGTTCAATATAAATGGTCCTGAACAGAATAGCTACTTAGCATAAATAATGCAGAGTAATGGATCACTAAAAAACTGATTAGTCAGACGACAGGCCACAAATTATTTGCACACTTTGCACATCTTAACCCCTGATGGCTCTTCTCTCACAACACAAGAAAACACCAGAAAGGCCTGCATGTGGAGAAACTACTCATGGGACATTTTATAAGTCATTATTATGGATTTTTTTAAGTGGTTTATAGAAAAAACATTTTTTAATTACTCAAAAGTGAATTTTGTCTCACTTGATTTACTTGTTTAATTTCAAAGAGAGGTAGATTGTTCTTTTTATCCTGTTATTGTTCTTTTGTGTTTCCATTTAGAGACAAATATCATCCTTCTATTGCAATGGTACCTGTATATGTTCCATTAAAATGAACACACTAGCATTAAAACAAAATGCTTTTAGATAAACAGTGTTTTTTAAATGTAAAAATTATATATTGATTTAAAATGTTCACTAAAGTACTTTGTCTGTTTAAACTCTGTTCCAAGACCTTGTATGCAGTTTTTTTCCTTCCGTCTCTAAAGGTAGCATCTCAGCTGAAAAGGTGCATTCTTCTCCGAGAAGCAAACATGGAATTATGTTATAGAATTTGGCCAAAGTGAGGTATCTTAGAGGGCAATGAGGCATCACAGATGTAGAAAAGCTTTCACATTTGTGTTGTCATAAAATGTGGTCAAGGTTGGCAACTCACGTAGATTTGGAATAGCAAAATCCATGTTATTCAACATATGGACAGACTGCATACCTATAGCTGCTCACTGACCATCTGCAGCATATTGCACACCAAAATGGCAAGACGTTAAATACATCATGCTCCAATTTGACTAGCTTTACGCAATTTCTGGGAGCCCATGTTTTTAATTCCATTGAAAAACAAAGCTCCCAGGCAATTACAGTGAGCACTTCTGATTTTCTAGATCTATTAATGTCTGCAAGGTCAAAATTATATCATATTTGTATTGCTTGTAAACATTATATAAAAAGTTTTTATATGAGTTCACATAGTTCAAGAAGTAGGGAAACAGCAAGATCATGGGTTTAAATTCCAGGGAATGCATGAACCAATAATGTCTGCTTGAATGCAGTGTGTTGCTTTGTATAAAAATGTCTGCCAAATGTGCAAATGTAAATGTTCATGGGAGAAAATAACTCACATGTAGTATAGTGGTATGAGGATACAAATGTGTTTGATTTGAGTGTTTTTTTTAGACTAATGCACAAAAAGTATTTTCTTGTTTTTCAATCATGTGGCCATTAGCATTTTTTTTGCCACATTCCCCCTGCTGATCGTTTAGTAGGCTGGTGTTAAAGATGAATAGATAATGAGGAGAAGAAAACAAATTCATATGTTCGGATGTGGCGGCTGACTTCACGACCGTAATGTCAAATTAATTAAGAGTAAGATGATATAATGTTGTTCTAGTCCAATATTTGCAAAGATTCTCAGAACAGAACCACTGAGTCCCGTTAGTCCTTTCCAATCATGCGGTTGCATGCGAAAACCTAAAAAAACGAATCTAGAGACGGCAGCTCTGCTCTGAGGTACGTAATGAATGTGAATTGGCTCTCCTGGCCCAGCACCAGAGTGGCTGTCCTGTTTCAATGTAGACTTGGATAAAGATCAGTGTAATCAGTATACGGCTGTTCAGGGTTTTTATAGACATGCGTGAGATCTGTAGGTGTGTCGAGATTGTGTGTGGCTCTGGATGTGAAATACACCTGCAAACAGAAACAGAAGGAGAGAGAGAGAGGGAAATGAAAGTCACCCTTGTCTTGGCGTCGTTTGCATGCCGGAACCCCTGAGTGAGACGCACAAAGTCAGAGAAAGGACATTATTTCCTGTCTACGAGCTCTAAAACACTCCACTGACTCCTGGGAAATGTAGTTTCCCAAAGCTTGAAAAAAAATCCTCACTGGTACCAGATGTTATCAGTAAGTTAGAAAGTGATACAATTGAGAGTCTACTCCAAAAGACTGAAGTGGGTGCTGAGGGTGTGTTTTCTCTCTTTTTTGCTGGCTATACATGAACCTTTTTGTGCACTCTAGAATCATCTCGTGTCAAGGGGTTTGAGCAGAGATTGTGTACAAGCAAGAGAAACTTGACCTATTAGATTAAGGTTAAGTGTTGAGACTTCTGTGAGTTCAAAATGGTTGTATCAGATGGAAGAGTGGCTATCTGATTGGATTAAATGCGCTCTGTCTTCTATGTTTCCTGTGTAAGCTGGGATAGATAAAGATCTCCTGTCATTAATCAGGACATGAGCGTTTTTCAGGAATATTCAGACATACATATTCATGAGATGATGCAACAAGCTTAGAAATATAGCCTTGCTTTGAATCATAAAACAATACAATTTTAGCTCCTAAAAGCCAGGGTTGTGTTCAAAACTGTATTAAGAATTTATTTTTATTTTTTTTATTTCAGTTTATTTCCTGGATTTTAATTGAATCAGGGAGCATTACTATCAATCTTTTGATTTTCATCTCTTTTCGTTCAGTTTAATACAAATTTTGTCTATTATTTAATCCAGCTGATCTTAATGGTTAGTCAATAAATCTTTTGATATATCTATAGAATTAGATTCAATAGATGAAGTTTCTACTTTGTTTGCAATTTCCGATACGGATAATCAAATGTAATGAATTCTTTTTACATTATAAGCAATTTATCTCAGATTATAACCACTATGTTGAGATGCATCAGAGAGATGCATCAGAAGAAGGGAGACAGATGGCATCAAATGCAGCATTTTGCATTACAGTATGTATGCCATGTGATACTGTAAACAGATTACCATGGTAGAGAGTGCCACATTACTGTAACTCGTTCTTATAAAGGTCAACTACAGCATAGATTCAGTCATATGGCTCAGTGAGAACATTTATTGTATTGACAGCAAACTCTGTTTTAGCACAGAACCTCATGGCTGTGTCATTGCTTCATCACACCTTTTGATAACACACTGAATAGATACTATTACAAACATTATGGATTTTATGTAAGTGTATTTTCTAATGTGGCATCTGTTGCCTGTGTTACTGTAATTATTTCAGCAACAAGGGTGATTTGAAACATGTATCTTGCATTGTTTGCTGTGAAATGAATTGATTGTTAAAAGTACTAAGTTGAAAGAAGATTATACTGTTGTGTTTTGGTGATTAAACCAAATGTTCTCATTACATCTTACAATAATCTTGTGTTTGAAACAATGATTCTATGGACTGAAAATGTGTATAACTGAATGAAAGCATGAGATCAGGTTTTGAAAGAATGACTAGCTGTGTTACAAGTGTGATCAGTTTGGATTTTTGTACTAAGAGTTTTACAATTTGTACACCTTGTTTGTGAAAATAGTACCAAAGCGAAAAAAAAAACCACACAAAAAAAAACTGTCATTTCTATCTGGAAAAGCAACATTTATAATTTTGAAGGACAAATCTTAATTTTTAAAAAAAATATGTTTTAAAGGATGGATGGATGGATTGATTTGATCTGATAGATATTTTAGATAGATTAGATATAATTGTGTATGAAGTTTATATATACATTATATGTAGTAGTTTTGTGGACTAGGGTAGAAGAACACTTCATTTCACAGAATGTATTACCTGTGTGGAATTTCATTGAATTGCAACTCAGAAAATTCATCTTCCTGTCATTCTAATTCAGATTTACAATTCACCTTCCTGTGGAGTGTGGCCAGTTTAATTCATGTTCCAACTCATGGATTGGAAAGGCTAGGCAACCTCTTTAATTTTGTAGGGAAGTATGGAATATGGGATGCAGCCAAAATCATAGAAGTCATTTGATTCAGTAAGAAAAGATTGTCCTTGGATTGTTGCTCTATTGGATTTGAAGCCCTGGATTTGAAGTTCAATGTATAAGTCGTAAACATGTGTTCTGCAGAGGGGTTTGAATTGTCTCAGTACATTATATGCATGCACAGTCGGTGGATAATTCCTTATTGCTAATTTGTTATCTTCCATCTAAACTCTAATAACTGTAGGCTGATGCTGTGGAGCCCTAGATTCATCAGCATACAATATGTTTACTCTGTCATGAGGCTGAGCTCCAAAGCTCTTAAAACAGATGCTATCTGCATTACAGGGCTGTAGGATGAGAGCTGATTTCTTGGGAATAAAGTAATGCCAAACCATGAATCACCCTGTGGCGTACTTGTTTTGCAAAATGCAATAGCCTGTCCTCAACCACCAGTTCATTGCTCAAGAAAACACACATCTGGGAGAGGAAAAAAATTTAAAGCATTCCAAGGATTCTATAAACTTGCATCACATTTCCGTCCGTACTGCTGTTACTGAATGGAATGATTCTTATGGATTTACTGAAACAGAGATTCACAATAACTTTAAGTTTAAATGGATTCACATTTTTCCAGATTTTTTTCTGAGCTTAATTATTTATATAATCTAAAAATATCTAAAAGCAAATCAAGAGGCAGAGAGCAATCCGATCAAAGAGATCCCAGTGCCACACATTCCCAGATAAACATCACAATGCTCTACTCAAAGCAGTTTGGCCCACTTTATGTGGGTATTTTTATCCAGCCGACATCGCCCGTGATATATTTTTCATGAATAAAAACATGGACTTGGTTCTCTCCAGTCTGCACCATGTCAAAATTGTGCAGCAAGCTAAAGGGGCCCCGTAGCGGGCTTCAAAGGTTCTGCGGGACCGTGCTCGGGTCCGCAGGAATGAGAGCTGTGTCCATTCGAACGGAGGAAAGCATTTCCAATTAGCCGGTTGGCAGTTGGATCACACTTCCTGCTTTCAGGAGTGCCCTGGGGCTGTGTTTACCACTGCAAAGCTCCCTGGGAAATGCGATCTGTTTGAAAGTGCTGGTGTGTTTGCTTCCTTACCTCAGCGTAACATGCGGCTGTGGCTTGATTGAGCGGCTTGGCTCCTCCAGATGTGGCCAATAATGATGAGAGATTAAGCAATGGGCGGTAATGCTGGCCAATCATTAATGTGGATGAGATTTAGAGGCGGGAGAGCTGTGTGTAAGTGCCAGTGGCTCACTTAACTCAGAGGACAGATTTGTTGCTGGCATCTTTTCTAATGCCGCTGATTCTTTCTCGCGCTCTTGCGCTCTCTTTCTCTCGCTCTCGCTCTCTCACACACCCTCTGGGTATTTGTAGTACATTTCCTCTCTCTCTCTCTCTTTTTGTTGCCAGCATCTTTCTGTTGAAATGGAAGTCTGTGGAGTAGAAGGCCTGGAAAGTGAGAGAGAGAGAGAGAGAGAGAGAGAGAGAGAGAGAGAGAGAGAGAGAGAGAGAGAGAGAGAGAGAGAGAGAGAGAGAGAGAGAGAGAGAGAGAGAGAGAGAGAGAGAGAGAGAGAGAGAGAGAGAGAGAGAGAGAGAAACTGGTGTTAAGAAGAAGCAGGGAACCCTGTCAGTTCCATAGACTGTTATCTTATGAATCATGTTTTCAGGAAGTGCTTTCCAGCTTCTCTGACAGTAAGATGCATCACAGGCTCTTAAGCAGAGGTCATTCTCCCCTAGGAAATGATCCACAATCATTGATAATATGATCTGTCGACAAACCACAGATGAGCTGGTAAATTTGTTTATGCCGTCTATGATCCTGCGGCCCACTGTTCTGCTGCGATGACTATGATTAGTGAAGTTATCATTAAAGCGATCTACTGAGTATTTGCTGTAACAATCAGCCTATTCTCTGCCGCTTCCATTTTATTTTAATGAACTTTTCATCACTTTAACAAGCACCTCACGTTCTGCTCCTTTTTAAAGTGAAATTTAATTTTTCAAAGAATAGGTAAGGATCTGGGCTCCGCTGTATATCCTCAGTGTGCATGTGGGAAGGAATATCTTTAGACAACAGAGGTTGCGCCCTCTCCTCCATTACCAAGCCATACTTCTGTTTCTCTCCAATTATCTCCCATTAGAAAAGCTATTAGAAGTTCCTTGGATGATTTCCGAGCATATATTTTGTGGATTAACCTTTGCTTATGATATGTGTTACTACATCATCTTAAAAACAACGTTATTTTGTTTCAACCAGTACTTTTTGAGTGCAGAGCTTTATGTTTGATCTAACATTAGGTTACTACAAGTTCAACTGCATGGTAATATCAGTATGAAATATATTATTTACTATTATAATGTAATAATACAAATTCATTCAGTTACAGCCAATGCAGCCATAAACAGTAATATGGTGAAATGTTATTAATTATTACAATTACAAATAACTGATTTATTTTATAATATATTTTAAAGGTACACTATATGTAACAAAACTGCATGCATTTTGTGGAAGAACATTGTTTTGGCTGTGTTTCGGCTCTGAGTGACTGTGTGCGGATGATTACGGTTATCCTACTGCTCGTAAAACATAATA
Organism: Leuciscus leuciscus; assembly: GCF_965113295.1. Lineage (NCBI taxonomy): Eukaryota > Metazoa > Chordata > Actinopteri > Cypriniformes > Leuciscidae > Leuciscus > Leuciscus leuciscus. The sequence continues at coordinate 37,944,863 of NC_138730.1, read as the reverse complement.
GACTTAAAAGATATAACCAGTTTAGATGGAAAGGATCTCAAGCTGACTAGCTGAAGACATTACAGTAGCTAAACCCACTGACACGATACTTCCTTGAAAATAAATCTCAGCACAGCACTACAACAATGAAATGGTCCTTCACAACAGATCATTCTTTACAATGAACTCTGTTAGAGAGCTACATATGGCATTTTATCTGTTCAATAAAATACCTCACTCACCTGTTAAGTAATAAAAATGCCATCTCTGTATTGCTTTTACAACATTTCAAATCACTCAGTTCTCGCCATCTCCGAAAAGCCAAGCCGATGTTGACTCTCGTTTTATTACGAGCTCTGTCGCGTTCTCTTTTCGTCAGCAGACTCTCCTGTTCTGTGTTCTTTTTAAAACGGTGATTCCCTGGAGGTTCGAGATTTAGCGCTCTCCATGTCAACATTTCTTGCTCGTTGTGACAACACACAAACTATTTACAACAATGACGAGACACACATGGGCGAGTGACATATGTATGCAATGTCCTGCGAAAACCATCTTGTCAGGTCTAAAATATTAACACTTGTAATAGGCTTACCAAAGTGAATCAGGGTAAAACAAAAACGTTTTGGAAGAAGGATTTATGATGTATTGACTCGTTGTTTGGTTCATTTTGAACAAAAAAACGTACATAGTGTAATTTATTCCTGTGATGCAAAGCTGATTCCCTTTCAAGGGAACTCGCGTTGCGTCGAATTGACGCTATGGGGAACGCTTTGCGTGATGACGTCTTGAAGCACATGTAAAATCAGTCCAATGGTGTGGCGGAACGTCAGAGGCGGGTGACGTCACGTACCAGGAAGCTATAAAAGCCGTCCCGAAACAGAAAACGAAAGCTTTCTGAGTCTTCCGTTGCGCTCTGTGTGAAATCTGTCTGTATATTTGGTGTTGTCTGTCTATATCATATATATATATATTCAGTATGGTGAGCAAGCAGCAGTTTAGAGTGTGTGTCCATCCCTGCCCGCGTTATTTAACGGGAGGTGATACTCACACTCTTTGTGTTGTTTGTTTGGGTGAGGAGCATGCCCAGTCAGCACTCGAGGGTGGTGACTGTGTGCATTGCGACGCGCTTCCATTGCGTACGCTCCGATCCCGCTTGGCTCGGTTCAATCCCGATCGCGTTCCCCAGGGCTCTGGTCCCGCCGCTGCCGAGGCACGGCGGCAATCACAGACCTGGGGTTTGCAAATGGATCTATCAGTGGATGTTGAGACGGGCTCTGCCTTATCTCAGCCTCCTTCTGATAGATCCAGTGCCTCTCATCAGGGTGTGGAAGCACGCGTTGCGGTTTCTTCCCCCCCGATGGAGGCACCAATACTGCAATTGTCCAGCTCTGAGGAGTTGGACGTTGTTAGTATTGACGCTGAGTCTGAGGATTCGCCACCTCAGTCTCATGCGTTTGAAGAATTGCTTGATGTTATCACTAGAGCTGTCGAGCGATTATCTATTGAGTGGCCAGAAGATAGGCAGGGCGCTCGTTCGAAAAGCAAGCTCGACGAACGTTTCCTGCCATCTCGTGCACAGCCTCAGTGCAGAAGCCTTCCGTTTTTCCCCGATCTCCACACCGAGGTGTCGAGATCGTGGGGGAAACCAGTGTCATATCGAGTGTATACTGCACAAACATCACACTATTCATCCATTCACAATTATAAAGAGCATGGTTATGGGGAGATGCCGAAGGTGGAAGAGACGCTCGCGAGCTATCTCTCTCCAGCAACGGCATCTTCTCTGAAGGCTCCTGCACTTCCATCCAAGCCAGTAAAAGTTACATCTTCTTCATAAAGCTTATGCCGCCGCCGGTCAAGCTGCAGCGTGTTTACATACAATGTCCATAATGCAGGCTTACCAGACTGAGTTATTGGGTGATTATGAGGAGGGCGGGGGTATTAGTGCTGATACGGTGTCTGAACTGCGTAGAGCCACAGATTTGTCTCTCAGGGCCACCAAGGAGACGGCTAAATCCATCAGCCGCTCTATGGCAGCCCTGGTGGCCACTGAGAGGCATCTGTGGCTCAACTTAAGTGACATAAAGGACAAAGAAAAACATGTTCTTTTAGATGCACCAGTATCCACGCAAGGGTTATTTGGAGACGCAGTTAATAGTGCTGTAGCGAAGTCACAAGAAGCTTCAAAACAGGCAGCTGCACTTCAGAAACTTCTCCCCCGCCGTTCTTTCTATAAGGCTGCTGAGCGGGAGCAGCCTCACTCCTCTAAAAAGAGCGCTGAGCACCGCGCCACTCAGAAACAGAGCGTTTCCTCCCGTGCTCCCCCACAAAAATCTCGGGGACACGGAGGGCGCTCTCAAACCCAGCAGTCTTCGAGGGGTAAAACGGATCTGCGGACCGTTATTACCGCCAAGAAGGCTGCTGGGAAAAAGTCCTGATGTCTGAGGGCTCAGGACAAATGAGGGTAGTCCCCCCGAAGCAGAGCGGTTAACACCTCTTTTCACGGTGCCCGTCTCTCTTCGGTGCCCTCAGGGGACCGTTCTGCCAACCCTGCCGCCTCCGGTGTTACAGGGCGCAGCGGTCTCCGGCGAGCACATATCTCAAGGTCCACACGGAAACATAGTGGCCTCGGGATGCCCGCCCCCTCTGAGGAGGGTGCTAGAGCAGTCTGTTTGGTCGTTCCCTGCCGGTGCGCCGTTACAGGGCGACGAACCGACTACTCAACAGCAGGAGAAAAATACGGTGCCGTCTCTCTTCGGTGCCCTCAGGGGACCGTTCTGCCAACCCTGCCGCCTCCGGTGTTACAGGGCGCAGCGGTCTCCGGCGAGCACATATCTCAAGGTCCACCCGGAAACGTAGTGGCCTCGGGATGCCCGCCCCCTCTGAGGAGGGTGCTAGAGCAGTCTGTTTGGTCGTTCCCTGCCGGTGCGCCGTTACAGGGCGACGAACCGACTACTCAACAGCAACAAAATCCAGAAACCAGTCTCGAGAGACTGGTACCTCTAGTAGAATCTTTGACAGCGTGGAAGCTACTGTCAAATGTTTCTCGTTGGGTCCTGCAGACCGTGGAAAAAGGGTATTAGATACAATTCTAGTAACGCCCACCGCGGTTTATGGGGGTCCTGCCCACAGTGGTGGGCCCCGAGCAGGTTCTGGTTATGGAACAGGAAGTAAACACTCTGTTAGAGAAAGGGGCCATAGAATATGTACCTCCCTCCAACAGGGAAACCGGGTTTTACAGCCGGTACTTCATAGTTCCAAAGTAGGACGGGGGATTGCGTCCCATATTAGATCTTCGAGTTCTGAATGAGTCAGTCATGCAGCTCAAGTTCAAAATGTTAACATTGAGACAATCGTGCCAAAGATTAGTCCGAGGACTGGTTTGTCACGATAGACCTCAAGGACGCATATTTCCATCCGTCCGTGTCATTGGAAGTTCCTGAGGTTTGCTTTCGGGGGCAAAAGCATACCAATATCGAGTTCTTCCATTCGGCCTGGCTTTATCACCCCGCACTTTCACCAAATGCATGGATGCAGCTCTGGCGCCTCTGCGCCTCCAGGGTGTTCGCATCATGAACTACATCGACGATTGGTTGATTTTAGCTCAGTCGCATCAGATGGCGGTTCAACATCGAGATGTTGTTCTCGCCCATATGAAAGAGTTGGGGTTACGGCTGAACGCCGAGAAGAGTGTGCTTTCTCCATTTCAGAGGACCACTTTTTTAGGCGTGGTTTGGGATTCAGTGTCGATGCAGGCGCGCCTGTCACCGCCACGCATAGATTCCATCCTTGCAGCTGTGAAAAGTGTAAAGCTAGGCCAGCTACTCACTGTCAAACAGTTCCAGAGACTGTTGGGTCTCATGGCAGCAGCTTCCAACGTGATACCTTTTGGACTACTGCACATGAGACCCCTGCAGTGGTGGCTCAGGACCAGAGGGTTTTTCCCCGAGGGGCAACCCATTTCGCACAATCAAGGTCACGCGGCGATGCCTACGTGCCTTGGTTATGTGGAAGAAACCTTGGTTCCTGTTCCAGGGCCCAGTGCTGGGAGCTCCTTGTCGTCGCAAACTGCTAACGACGGATGCTTCCCTCACGGGTTGGGGAGCGATCCTGAGGGTCGCTCATCTCAAGGTCTGTGGGAAGACCATCATCGTTCCTGGCATTCTATAGCCTAGGGATGTTAGCTGTCTTCCGGGCTCTGAGGAGCTTTATCACAGGTCTCAGGGGACACCATGTGTTAGTACATACGGACAACACGTCGGTAGTCGCCTATATCAACCACCAAGGGGGTTTGCGCTCGCGCCCATTATCCGATCTGGCACGCCATATCCTCTTGTGGTCCCAGGGGAAGTTGCTGTCACTCAGGGCAGCCTACCTCCCCGGGGTTCAGAATATAGGAGCAGACACTCTGTCGAGACAGGGGCCGAGGCCCGGGGAATGGAGGCTCCACCCCGAGGTGGTGGAGCTGATATGGAGGGACTTTGGTCTCCCTCACGCATCCAGCTCCTCTGGACTGGATGCTATGGTACAGACGTGGCCGAGGCTACGTCTGTACGCTTTTCCCCCAGTGGCTCTGCTCCCGGGAGTTCTGGAGAGAGTTCGCAGGGACCGGGTTTGCCTGCTTCTTTTAGCCCCGCGCTGGCCGGGCAGAGTATGGTTTCCCGATCTTGTGTCCCTCCTCGACGGGCATCCTCTGGAGCTTCCTGTCAGGAGGGACCTTCTGTCCCAAGCAGGGGGCTCAATATTTCACCCCCGCCAGAACGGTGGAACCTGTGGGCTTGGCCTCTGAGGGGGCCCAGCTCATAGAGTCAGGTCTCTCAACTGAGGTTGTTGAGACCGTTCTACAGTCCAGAGCTCCCTCCACGAGGAAACTTTATGCCCGGAAGTGGAGAGTATTCACTTCTTTGTGTAGTGACCGTCGGTTGGATCCAGTCAACTGCCCAATTGGTACAGTTCTGGAGTTCCTGCAGGACCGGTTCACTGCAGGTCTGACCCCGTCCACTTTAAAGGTTTATGTGGCGGCCGTAGGTGCTTACCACAGTCCTTTGGGTGGAATGTCTGTGGGGAAAGACCCTTTGGTATCTCGTTTCCCTCGTGGCATTTGGAGGTCCTCCTCCCTTTCGAAATCGGACCAGGAGGCGAATAATTTGCTTTGCCCTGTTCGGGCGTTAGACGCATATGTCCACAGAGCTGCCCTGTGGCGGAAAAGTGATTAATTGCTCCCCTAACAAGGGAGGTCCAGTGTCTAAGCAAAGGATGAGCAAGTGGGTTGTTGAGACTATCTCACTTGCTTATGAGGCGGCTGGGCAGCCTTCTCCTTGGGCTGTCCGGTCGCACTCTACTAGGAGTATGGCGGCCTCTAAGGCCCTTATATCAGGAGTATCTTTACAGGACGTTTGTAATGCGGCAGGCTGGTCCTTACCGCACACCTTCCGTCACCTTGCCATATCTCCTTCATGCCTGTCAGCACGACTTCAGACTCTACGAAGCTTTCGTTTTCTGTTTCGGGCCGGCTTTTATAGCTTCCTGGTACGTGACGTCACCCGCCTCTGACGTTCCGCCACACCATTGGACTGATTTTACATGTGCTTCAAGACGTCATCACGCAAAGCGTTCCCCATAGCGTCAATTCGACGCAACGCTCGTTCCCTCTTCAGGGAACCGAGGTTACAATCGTAACCGAGGCGATTTTCGGCATCATTACTCCAGTCTTCAGTGTCACATGATCCTTCAGAAATCATACTAATATGCTGATTTGGTGCTCAAGAAACTTTTCTACTTGTTATCAGTTTAAAATGGTCGTCCCGCTTGATTCATGAAGTGTGGAAAGTGTGGAAGTGTTTTTTCAGGATTCTTTGATGAACAGAAAGTTTGAAGAATAGCATTTATTTTAAATAGAAATCTTTGTATCATTATAAATGTCTTTACTGTCACTTTTGATCAATTTAATGCATCCTTGCTGATTAAAAGTACATTATATTTTACCAAGCCCAAACGTTTGAATGTGTTTAAGTAGTATATATTATATGTTATATTAGTACATTTTAATGTGTTACTTTGTACAATATCTTAATAAATCAGAAAATGAAATGCAATTATAACTAGGAACTTTAATTTATAATTTTTGTACATATTTATACTGAATGGAACAAAAAGTACATATCTTTTCATCATGTCATATAAATGAGTTGCAAGTTGGAGTTTAATATAAAGCGCACAGAACATCATCTTGATTAAACTGTCACAAGCAGTTTCACCTCTTGCTCGAGGTGTACTTTCTGTCTTCTGAGTTCTTCTGGAAGAACTCAGAATTGGCAGCCAGTGTGAGATCGGTTTTGAAGATTCTGTATGTCTGTCTCTCTGATAGTATCAGCTTTGCTCAGTCTTTAACTGATTGCGTCAGCTTCTCTCAAGCTATCCCAAGTCTAAATCAATGAAACGTTTCACCTAAGACCAAGGACACAGCAAAAAGCCCCAAATAACTGCCAAACTTCAGACTCTGTAAAAACAACAATTTTCAACATTGCCTTGTGTGTGTGTGTGTCTGTGTGTGTATATATATATATATATATATATTTACACGGCCACCCCCGCCCCCCTGTCTTAATTGATATATTGCTTTTTGCATGTTCGCCCAGCAAGCAATTTTGCGTTTAAAAGACGTCATATAGCCGTCCAAACACAGCCCTGACGTCTAGGCTAAAACAAGGCAAAATTTGGGCTGTCAGTGAAAATTGAATAGATGTCTAACCATAGCCCAAGAATATACTATTAACACATAGAACATGTCAAAGAAATTAAACCAAACACATTGTAATCACTGTTGACTTTGATTACATGATGGAATATCATACATCTTGCAAGTTTTTTTGGCAAAAAAGACATGTAACCAAATTCAAGGTTATTTTGGCTAGAAATGGGTTACCCATAGCCGGACTATATTGGGTCTATAGTTAACCTAGACGGTGAAATGATGGCTATTGCTTGCTTGCTGGGTCTGTAGCAGGGAATTACTAAAATGTTGGCATCAAGGATTTATTGCACCAATAACAGACCTATCCAAACATTTAATTTTGCTTCGTTCAGAGCAGAAGCAGCATTTTTGCATTCCAGCTTTTTACTGCCTTCTGTCCAAATTGTAAGTGGTTAGAAGGAAATGAAATGATGTTTAATACCATTCATAGTATGAAGAACTGAACTGTTTCTGTTTTCTATTAAAAAAGAACTTTTGGTTCCAACATACCCAACCAGCTGCTCTCAGAAACTCTCTCAGACAATTCTAACAGCAAATTAACCATATCCAGAAACTCTCGCTTCTGATTCCACTGATCTCCTAGCTGTAGCCAGTCACATTCCACAGCCCTTCCTGTGATCTAACAGGACGGCAGAGCTCTTACGAAGTGCTGTGTGTTTGATTAAACTGTCTATAAGTGGGGAGAAGGAAGATCAGGCGGGATCAGTGTGAGTCTGTTGAACAGCAGCTATCGGCCAGGGAGAGCCACGCGTGCGTGCGTTTTTATAATGATGAATGTTGTTAACCTTTACCCCAGTTTGGTTCACTCTCAGTCTCGCTTCTACTAGATTGTTCAGATCCAATTATGGAACATGTTGAGATCTTTCAAGTGTGTACGTGAAAGAGAAAGAGAGGAAGTTTTTATAAATAGAGAGAGGTGTCTGGCTGCAGGTTAAAATTATCAGTGTTGTGGAGAAACAGCTGTGTGTGTGCATATACGTGTTTGTGTGTATATGTGTGCTCCTCAGATGTCCACTCTCAACGTGCTTGTGATGAAAGCGGCACATTGTGGAGTCACCCATCAGTTTGGCTGAGGATGAAAGACCCGTGTTGTTTTATTCAGCAATTTCGCTCTGAAAGCTCCGCTGTGTGACTCGTCTCAGCCTCTCTTCAGAGTGCTTTTATTCACCAGGTTTGTCAGCGGTGAGAAGTGCGCTGTGTTGTTTAATTCACCGTGGAGTCATTAACACAGACTGTGGCTTTTTTCCCCCTTGAGATAAAATCTGCACTTGTTGCATGATACGAGCTAGAAAATAACACTAGAACCTGTCAAAGAACCTCCATGTGTGTTTGTCTGTGTTTGTGTATATACGTGTGCGTGTGAATCTGATTCAGCCGCGTCTCTGTGGGCTGAGACAAAAGAGCGTTAATAAGCGTTTCTAATCTGAGTACTGAATGAATGATACACAAAAAGGGACCACAGATGTACAGAATAAACAGGCTGGAGAGAAAGAGAGAGGAAATAAGGCAAGCAGAGGTGGCACTAGAGCGAACAAGGGATGGATGGAAGAGAAAAAGATGAATGGAAACCAAGAAAGTGGAAATGAGAGACAAGGAGAGGATAGAGAAGAGCGATGAAGGGCTTTCACGCTGTGTCATATCGTATCATGCAGCATAATCACACACACACACACACACATTCACAATCTTCTCTCTATCGCTTTAAACCAATCACATGACATAAGCTTGGATGGTTCACATTACATTCCTTTAACATTTGGGCACCATACCAGCGATTACTGGAAGCGTATACACACACAGGCACACACATACACACACACACATAAAATCTTTCTCACTCTCTCTTGCCCAAGCAGGTGAGAGATCTATTTATATACTCGTTAGAATTAATTTGCAAGCTCTGAATGAAGTACAACCTGCCAGTAAGTTTTTTGTCATGAATACTTCACATACCTAACACATGCTTCTGTAATGTCTTTCATAGCGTGCTGCACATGTCTTTCTGAACTTTAACACATCAGAGTGGGTGCTCTGTCCTCACACAATTAACACGTCACATGCTTCACATGTATATTTGTGCATGAAACCGGTGAATTGACCATGGTAAATGCTGGTTTGCTTGTGATTGATGCGCTAGCAGTCATGGCTCAGTGAATGTTGCAAATCTCATGCAGACTATAGGATCAGTATGTCACATTCAGTCTTATTTTCCGGATATCATAATAACATACAATTTTTTTTGTGTATGCACAGTATGTGTGCACGGTATGCAAATTGCATGGAATATCTGACAAACTACATTTGCCAATATACACAGTATTCAACAGAGAACAGAATACTGTACAGGGCTCTACACTTAGAATTTTCGCGAGCATTTGTGTTCCTAATTTGAATAATTTTTTGGGTTATTTTGTGGCACATTAATGTTACAAGTAGACATGAAAAAACAGAGTTTATGACAGATTATGACAGAATTAAAAAACATATTGTGAGTCGTGACAATAGAGCTTACCTGCCAATAAACCAAATTTATTCTTTTAAAGGCACATTAAGTTTCACCGCTAGAGGTTGGATATTCAAAACAATAACAAAGGAGTAGCTTGATGATGCTGTGAATGAGCGTGGTATCAAGGGAGTTGTCATCTTCACCTCCACAGCCGATGGAAAGCAATCCGATGGGGCAGAATTTGTGTTCATAGATGAGCTAATGTATTGAAGTTTAATTAATGTTACTGTGTTATGAAGCTGGGTGGGCTGAGAGGCATGGGACATTTTATGTTGCTGTTTTAATTATGCTTATATGCCGGACGGACACTGTGGCTCCTTACGTTTTGTTGTTTATGTTTATTTTACAATTAAAGTTATGTTAAACATCCACCTTCTTCCCTGAACTTGAATTTTGTTACAGATTTAAGATTACAGAATTAAGATTAAACATGTTGTTAACAATGATTAGCTTTCTAGTCGATAAAGGGAACCAACCAAACAGTTGCTCACCTGTCTAATAAAGCACATAATATATGAAAGCGGTTTCTACGGTTAAGTAAAAACTGGAAATTGAGGTTAAGGCGGATATGACGTCACTGACAGGTGATGCAATGACACGGGCTTTTACAGTGGTTAAAATGACGGATATCTCTGGATTTAAACATTATTGGAAACATTTGGGATCATGTAACAAGCCAACAAAATATATAACATTGTACAGTGGTTTTTGGATATTTTACTCTAAAAATCTTACATACTGTGACTTTAATAAAATGTATTTTGTTATCATTATAAATAATATTTTATTCAATTATTACTAGTAAGAAATACACTACTTAAGTAGTAATACTGTTGTACTGTCAAATTAAAATGTTTTTAATAATAATAATAATAATAATTATACATTTTATTTTACAAAAGTAAAATTACAATACTAATATTCATGGCTGTCTTAATATATTTGCCTTCAGTCAATAAACCATGGAGCTTTTATGGTGAAAAAGAGATTAATAAATGATTTTCATTAGAAGATGGTTGGAGCATGTCATGTTGCATTTTTAAATGCATGTTATAAGCAGTTTACTTAATTAGACCCTCCATTTATAGTGTGCCAAATAAACCAGGAAGTAAAATTAGCTGCATTTTTTCGAATCTGTCATGGGGAGGGACTTGTGCTCATTAGCGTCGTCAAGATAACCCATGCTTTACCAGGGTCTAATTGTAAACTCTTTTCCTGGGATTAATTTCAAACTTCACCTTGAACAATGCTAGCAGTCAAGCCGTATTGGATAAGACGCAGCAGCGCTGTTGGATGGAGAAATGAGTCAAATGCACAAATAGATGTCTGACTGCTCCTTCCTACCTACAGAGCATAAGCTAAACGTTTTCCAACTGTAGCTGTTTAAAGAATATCTCCATCTCCTCCCTGCCCTTTTCTCCGATTTGTATTTTTTCTTTTCTCTTTGTCTGCACGGAAATGGTTTAAAAACGAATCATTAAAATGTAGAATTGATCACTGAACATGACATGTCTTCATTCTGTCTCTCATTTCAATGTAAATGTAATTCCTTACATCTCTCCTCTTCAGGTCTCTGCATGTTTCCATCTCAGTAACTATGACACACACATTTTGTCTCTGCTGCTTTTCATTTTGCTCAGTCAAGTGTACCTCTCATTACTCTAAACCAGATCAGGGGATTCATTTATAATATTCTGCTTAACATCATCATGGGATTCATATTTTTATTATATTAAACCCGATCAGGGGATTAATTATAACAATGATTCTAAACAGAATTGCTGGATTAATGTAAACCTAGTCATGATTGAAGTGTTCATTTCTTTTGTTATGTGAAACCTGATAATAACATTATTTTAATTTTAATGGTGTATCTTGAAATGGAAAAGCTTGGTGTATTGTCTTCATGGTCAATGTGTAATTTAGATGGAAAGTTTTACAGTTTCAAGGTTTAATTTAATACTCTTGGACTCAATTCTCTCTAAGGAAGATGTTTTGAAGAGACCTCCACCCACACTTCAGTTCAGTCCGCATTTTTTCTTGAGGTTTATTGAACAATAGCAGTAAAGACACTGATCATCTTATGCTATTGTGATTATTTCATATCCAGAACTCGTAACACATGCCCTCAGAAATGCACACATGCATATTCATGATGGCCAAGCACACTGACACTATTACTAAGAATATCATAGATGTCTCTATGCCTTTGCAGTGTACACTGAGTATTGCCTATTATATTTTTAAAAGAATATGTGCAACAGTGCATGTTATACAGCAATACATTTTTTAAACAGAACAATATTGTTTCTACTTCTGCCGCAGTACCTCATTGCATTTTAATACATGCCATCTTTATGCACGTTTAATTCTGTGAGTGGCGATATCTTGAAAATGATGATATCTTAGATGTCTGGAGGGGGTATTTGTTTAAAGGTTGTATCAGCGATTTCAGACCCAAAAAACAATTGGTTTCACCAACCACTCAAAACCAAAATAAAGTGTTCCAACCAATCACCGACGGGGTGGGTGTTGTGAGGTTTTGCGCTCGTGCACGGCTGCCCACGAAGAGCGCAAAAACCTCACAACACCCACCCCCTGTCGGTGATTGGCTGGAACACTATTTATTTTGGTTTTGAGTGGTTGGTGAAACCAATTGTTTTTGTGTGCAGATCTCAGAGCCTAGGCTGCCTACAGAGACGCGTTTTTTTGACGGCCTGCTTGTGGGGCGGGCAGCTAGCGGATCGTTAGGAAAGATTAGATGAATGTGATCATTTATGTTTGGGCTTGAAATCGCTGATACAACCTTTAATGTTTAATGATTAAATGATCAAAATATGAGGAAAATGTTTTATATTTTTTACAATATTTTAAATGTGAATGGAAAACAAAACACTAAACTTGGTTACGGTATTTATCTGACAACTACATGTTTTATTTTACTATGCAAAAAATGCATAGAAACAGTTGCCTGGCCAAAAAGTATGTCTGCACAATTTGGCGCGTTTCATTGTGTTATCACAAATAAAACAATTGACTCCAACACAACTATGTGACATAACAAAAATATTTAAAAATGTTTTAAATAATGTTTAAATAAAGGGTGAAGATGTCAATTTTCCTTGGCCTTACTCGCACAGCTCTCACTATGTTACGAACTGCTCCGAGACACGAAGGTTGAGGATCCAAATGCAGTTTATTTAAAGTGTTATTCAGAATTGCAGTCAAAATCCAGGCAAAGGTCATACACAGGCAGGCAATCCAACAAACAGACAAATCCAGAGGGTGAGGCAAAAACAGGAAAACCAGGACACGGGCAGAGATCAAGAACCAGGAATAACAACAACAAAGGAAATGCTCAGAAATGCAGTGGAATAACGTACAAGACTTCGCAGGGAATAATGAGGTGAACCAGGCTTATATAGGGTGAACTAAACAATATAATGAGACACAGGTGAATGTGATAATCAGGGATGATGAGTCCGGGCAGTGAATTATGGGAAATGTAGTTTGAGTGACGAAGATAGTCTGGTGTGGAGTGCCCTCTGGCGGCTCTCATGGGCACTCCAGCTTGTGACCGTTACACACTAGCTGGCATCCGTTACACATGTTGCACGCACACCGAAATTGAAATACTGTGAACAGTGTACATTCAAGTGTCGTCAAAATAAGTCGATACCTACATTTTAAAAACGTAACAATACCAGCTGTACCAGTAGTACTCAGTACCAAGTTAATTCGATAGCTGCTGATCAATGCTTCTGTGCGTATTTGTGTGTGTGCTCTCCACTGTAAAGAGAATCAACTGTTACTGTTACTATTTACAACATGTTTTTGCAGCGTTGAGCGTTGTGGGCAATCACAAGCTTTGATAACTAGGATAACTTCATGTAAACTAATTATGAATGAATGTACCATCGTTTGTAGCACTGTCATTCTTATGTACATCGTTCATCACAAATTATATATATTCACAAGTGAGTATATATTATATTGTAACACATATCAAACGATCTGTAACACACAAAGCAATAGTGACGCATGGTAAAAACATTGTTACTCACACTTGTGTGTTACGAGTTCTCAGATTCAGTCTCAGCACTGCATCATCTTTTATTTTTAGTCTCTTTGAACCGACTACTTACTTATGCGATCTGGAACTTCATAAAAAAAAGTTTATCCACACTTTCTTAATGTTAGTAGTACCACAATGAAGGCAATTGAAAGGCAATTTTTTCACAACGTGGCACTGCAAAACGTCTTGTAATCCTCAAAGGAATCTATGGTTTTGTTGCTGGAGTAATCCTGTGTTTGCCTCTCTCTCGTATTTACTACTACATGATGTGCGAAATCTGCTAATTCGTGGGCGGGGCTAAAGAGGCAATGATCTGAGGCAAAGTCTGAATAATTTACCATCTATGGAAACATTGTCATTCCCTTTAAAATGTATAAAAAAATAAAAAAAAAAATTTTTAATTTAAAAATATCTTTTAACAGAGGGAAAGAAGCATGACTCTGGAATGCTGGCAGAATCTGGGCTGTTGGCATTGCTGCAACATCATGCCATGTCTATAGATGGTCATCCAATGTGTGTGTATGGGGACCCAGCATACCCAATGCGTGTGCATCTGCAAGCCCCATTTCAACATGTTCATCTCACCCCTCAAATGATGGACATAGCAAACTAAGTTCATGGACTTCAAAAATAGTTAAAAAATTGAGTAGTGTTGGAAAATTGTATGTTGTGTCAGCTTCGTTAAGAAATGCACTAACTTGTCTGTACGGTAATCAGACATCGCAGTTTTTTTTACTTGGATCCTCCACACATTTGTGACTATTTTTCATGAGGAAACACATACTGTATGCACAACTACACTGTGCTATATAGGCCTTTAAATAAAAAAGAAAAAATAAATATATATATATATATATAACATAGATAGTATACAAACACACAATATAAAAACAGAATTGTATTTAAAAAGAATGAGACATTTTATAATAACATATTTTTATTTTATTATTAACATATATATATAATATATATATATATATATATATATATATATATATATATATATATATATATATATATATATAGTTAGTTTACACAAACACACAATATACATAAAGTATAGGCTACAAACAAAATGCTATTAAAAATATGCTATTTTATGTTAGCAGATTTTATATTTTATTATTAATAGAAGGATTTATACATTAAAATGTTTTATGAATGAAATCACAACGAAATGTTTTTTAAATTGCAAAAGAATAAAATAATCATTTATTTGACAAACTTACAAAGTAATGCTTGCCCTTTCTATTGCTGAATTAGCATAGTCTGCATTGCCTGCATTTGCTGTTGCTGTTGTTGCATTAGTTGCATCATGTCACTCATCTGCTTTTGTGTTTGTTGTGCTGCTCTTCAACCTGTATTTTTTTCAATTCCAATTCCTTTTCCCTCAGAACCCTCTCAGTCTGCTTCTCTCCCTCAACAATTCAATGTTGTCATTCCCACTCCTTCTCCTACATTTGTTGTTTGTCCAGTTCTCTCCCTCTAAGCCTCCTGTTGGTCTGGCTAACCCTCTCCATGGCCCTCTTCCTGCCTCTTCTGCTTTGGCCCTGTCCGTCTCTAACTTCCTCATACTCTCTCATCACTCCTTTTGTTTTCCTCAGCTGCTCTTTCTTTCTTCTCGAATTCTCGAGAGCAATTCAGTGTGTCTGCTATTGTAGACCAGGCCTGGCCCTTCACTGCAAAAAATTATATAAATAAATTTCAACATTAGAATAAGAAATAATGTGTGGTTTCGAGTTAAAAAAGTACGTATTTGTGCTTGACTTAAAATATTACGTTTAGTTAACTTTAGTTTAGTTTAGTTAGGTTGGATATTTAATTGATCTCAACTAATTTTAACTTGTTATAACTAATTGCTGCAAAATGGTTCTATGAGAAGGATTTCTCTACAGAGAAGTACATCATGTTGCTCTGTCCACTCCATATGGGCTCTAATCAACAAGAAAAATGAAGTAGCTATAGCAAATTTTTGAGAAGTAAGTATAATTAACGGTCTTGATAGATAACTAATAATAATAACTAATCCATTAATCTATCTATTTCTAAACTACTTTACCCAATATGAAAAATATTTTAATAGCATAGTAATACATTTAACATGGATTTTGAGAAGGAATTTTTTATGCAAACTTACATTGTTCGCTTCACATCATCTCTAATCTCAATGACACATCTTTGTAAAAATGGAAAAAAATCGTTACAATTATCTTAAGTTTAAAACATTTTAACACAGATTATATAAAAGACTAGTGTACAATCATAAACTGATGCAAATTACGATGTCAAATGCCTTAAAACATAACATTTATTTACCTAATCTCTCACATTGTAGCGACTACGGCAAATCAGCTGTTGTCCCGTATAGACGGTTACAGTAGAACATCACGAAGTAGCAGTTAAAGTCACACGTGCGCAATACAACGCCAGAATGCCGTTGCCGTTCCACCAGAGGCCGTTGCTTAAAGTCCGCAGAAGTAGGCGTTGCTCTTCTTC
>NC_138730.1:37006553-37289053 GCF_965113295.1 Leuciscus leuciscus | reverse complement strand
CCTAATACGTTAAAGGTACAGTGTCAATTTCAAATATCCTAAGCAAGGCATTCATATGTTGATATACCATTAAATGAAAAGATTATCAGAACATTTGATCAGCCAGTCATATCAGCTTCTAGATCAACCAATGGTGTGAGTTTTGGGGCGGGGCCTTTTCTTTCAGAACAATGGCAGACAGAGGAGTGTGTGAGAAACAATTCTGTTCTAAACCCCAACTCTAAGTATATATATTCATTCTGCATGTAACTCATTGAGCATCTATCCATCCATCCTTAAAACTCTCAGGTTTGTAGCTTTTAAAACTACTTCAAACTCAAAACTCTTTCATTCTTAAAACTTTAAAACTTCAAGCTTTTTAAACTGCTTTAAACTTTCTAGCCATGGCGTTCTCACGCCAAAATAAAAGTACATCTTAACAAACTTCATCCATTTATAAACGGACTTTAGCTTTCAACTAGATTGTAATATAAATGTCCGCTTCCTCTTCACAGTAAGCTGTAACTATTACAGCAGATGCAACTCTCTTAGCACTTTTAGAAAAGTCTAGCTCTGGGCCCTTTAGATTATAATGACCAATTTGTTTTCAATGCCTGGCTGGCCTGCCCCCATTTTGTCTCATTGTTAATTTGTCATAACAGCTGAGGCGACAGGAAGTGAGTCAAAGCAACAGTCTGGAGCAAAGAATACATATCAGAATCAAACAATCTGACTCAGTCTCTACACTCACCTTTATGACCAACACTGACCTTTGATTGTCATATCTGCAATGGCAGGTTACATGATGCCAGCCTGCTTACAGTATATAGATGCCAAATATAATGGATGACTCTGAACACCCACATCAAAGGATTAGTTCACTCCAGAATTAACTCACCCCCATGTCATCCAACATGTTCATGTCTTTCTTTCTTCAGTCGAAAAGAAATTAAGGTTTTTGAGGAAACATTCCAGGATTTTTCTCTATATAGTGGACTTTAACAGGAACCAATGGGTTGAAGGTCCAAATTGCAGTTTCAATGCAGCTTCAAAGGGCTCTACAAGATCCCAGCCGTGGAATAAGGGCTGTCATTTTCACAAAACATTTTTTTTAAACTTTACGTAATCACGTTGGAAAGGTCACACGTGACGTGGGCGGAAGTACAGACCCAGTCCCTGTTGAAGTCCACTATATGGAGAAAAATCCTGGAATGTTTTCCTCATGAACCTTAATTTCTTTTCGCCTGAAGAAAGACAGACATGAACATCTTGGATGACACCAGGGTGAGCATGTTATCAGGAAATTTTGATTCTGGAGTGAGCTAATCCTTTAAAGTTGCACAGACACAGACCCTTTATCCTGTTCCCCTTATACTGTATATTCAGATCCAACCCCTTTCTTATCTCTCGCAGTAAAAAACGTTGCTGTTAACAGAGCACTGCCAAGCCACAAACGTGCGCACACATGTACAAACACACAAAGGAAAAAAATATATCCTAAATATGTCCTTACAAAAATGTACCATTCAGTCTTCCCTCACATGGTTTTATAATTCTTTGTATAGAGTTGGTACTCTGCAATTCCTACCCATGTACATTTTTTATGTCGACAACATTTTACATTCGTTGTAATTTTTTTATTTTAGCAATTCCAAATTACTGATATTGCAACCAAAGCTTCGATATTAGGCTACTGTTACTATTAAACCATAATATATATGGACCTCCCTTGAAACAGTGTACTAAGCTTTGGATTTTGTCACTTTTTTTGTTTTGTTGAGTCTGACACTAAATTCCCAATTTTATTGTAGCAACAACAGCTGTAGAAACAATAGCATTTTTGGCAGACTACCATTTTCTATAAGGGTAGGTTCTGTCAGGATATGCAAGCAGACATTCCACCCTGCAAAAACAAATTTCTGGGAGATTTAAAAAATATATATTATAGGCTACTATTATATTAATTCATGCAAATCGCTTAACACAGGATAGGGACTATCATTCGATAGTATTCGTACGCCGAAAGTGAGGTAGTTGAGTGTGACGAAAAAAGAGCCAAGTCTCCAAATGCAGGTAAGAGACACATTTCAAACTTTATAATATTACACCAGTTAAAAAATACAGTCAGAACTTTAGCAGTCACCTACATGTAGGGTACTTACAGATTACTCTTGATAACAGATTACACTTAATTGTAACGTCGAAACATGCATTTTTTCTGTAAGGCTGCTTTATGTATTGTGAAAAGTGCTATAAATTAATATGAATTGAATTAAAAGGTGCACTCTATTTATTTGTATTTTGCTTGCTAGTCGACAGTTGCATGTTTCTACGTTACAATTAAGAGTAATCTGTTTTGTGTCATCTGTAAAATGACACAAAATGACATCAATGCAGCATCATGAAACAGTTTTCAGTTACCAATGCCACTGCAGGAATGTGCTATTTACAGTTAGCCCAGATTAATTAAAGAGCAAAATAATTTAACCGGTCACGTGACGTTGCCCCGTTGAGGCGACCCGCTCTAAGTACAATAAAGCATCTTTTATTAGGCTGGAATCTTGATTTAATGTAAGTGAACATATATTTAAAATATACATCAAAAGCACTCTTCATTTCTTTTATATGGGAAACATTTTATTGAGTTTTTGTTTTGTTTTTTTACAGTGTGAATGCAACTTTAAGACATCCGGCGAAAAATACAACATTCTTCCACAAGATCACGTGACCCGAATATGTTGTATGTGAGAGTTAATGCAGATCCTGTGGGATCTTTCCTTGTAAAATTGGCCCGTTAGCATTCCACAGATCTGCCCATGTCTATAATGCCATGATTCAGTTTCTCCTAAAACATCACAATGGACGAGCATGATACTTTTCATCACATAACCGCAGTCATATTTATTTCTGGTGCTGTAAGAATGCCAAACTTCTCCCAGCCGATGCGCTATGAAACTCAATTATATGATTCTTTAATGTGTTCGCATCCGCCAGATCATAGGTGGTCTAATGTGTTCAGCATGTCCTAAAGAGGATCATGACTCACGCAAAAAGGGCTACATCATTTCGACTTCCAGCGAAGCATATTTACACAAGCAACTTCCAAATAAAGCATTGTTTATGGGGAAGTTAAGCCCCACAGCCCCCCTCGGACCCGACGCGATTCTCTCAGGTTTGCAGATGACTTACAACAGATGTCGGGGACACATAAGACGCAACAAATAGATCAAAGATAACAGACGTCTTGGAAATACAGCCTGGGGGGACATTGTTTGCATATGATCTGTGAAACACGTTTGGGGCAGATCCACGTCTGTCCTTTGAAGTGAAATGGATGGGACAGGATCCCCACCCAAAGATCCTTTTCCAGATCGAGCCCTAAAGCTCATGGTTTATCTAAAGGCAGTTATAAGTACCCCGTTCAACAAACGGCCCTAAACCAAAGTTCTTTGAAAAAGTATTTTGATGACCCTTACCTTAACACGTGTTCCCCGGCGATTCTTCAATCTTTCACACGCTCTTTTAAAACCACATTTGTCATGGAAATAACCCTCCGACAACGTTTGGTCCAGTTGCCCGTCCGTGGAGTCTTTGTTTCCGTGGGGCACTTTGAATCAACAGCTGGTTGCAAAGTACTAAAACACGCAATTCCTTTGCCTACAACAACCAAATCATGGATACTGAGGGAAATAAAAGACTAAATGTGGGCAGAGAGTCCAGCTCGCCCTTCCACACTCGGCGTGTCCTCGGTCCGGATGGGGGGGTAATGTGTGTTCGGTTGTCTGTGAGATGGGTTGGGTTTGCAGTTGCAGCCTCTCCCTTCCTCCGCCCACAGGAAATAATGCTAATGTTTTAACACCCCATCCACACTGCGACCAAACTGTGGAGAAGATTCTGATTCAAATGATTCATCTAAGTGATTCGAGTCTTTTGAATCAATTCACAAAAAGATTAATTCAGCGACTTTCTTTACGCAGGACGCAGACGGTGACAAGGGATCTTTATCCGATTGTTAAGGCTGACGTCACACGTCACGTTTAGCCTTTTCCGGGTCCAATCGCTCCTCTCGTCCAGAAATAACAATGGTGGAACCTGTAAATTTATTTACGATCACGTCCTTCTTAGTGAGGCACCTTTGGCGGTCAAAAAGGGTTTAAATTCCTTTAACACCAACAGAGTGGTTAGTGTAGCTCATCACTCAGGTGGCATAATTAAGGGTAGAGTCCAGACATCAATGAAAAAGAAGATTTACGAGGTTGAAGTGAGTTAGCTCGGGACACGGGACACAGCACTGCGGCATTGTAAAAACACTCAATTAATAACCAAAACACTAGCGAAAGCGGTAGGTAGGTAGAGAGGACCTGGACTTTGGACCCGGAAAGAGTATTATCGGAGAGTGGTTACGTCACGACTTAACAACCGAATATGTGCGCTGTCTCGAGCGTTTTCCAAACAAATGAAGCTACAAACAACAATGACAATATTTTATCGTCTATGTTGGAAGCTGTAACTTACAGTGTATCTAATTTCACAGATAGATAAGATTCTTTCATGAAGCTCATAACCCGGTTTACAGTTAACGTTACAGTTACAGGCTTTTCCCACCTCGAGCAAAAAATGCTTTTTTTACTGGATGCTATGCGAAACGCCTCGAGTGATCCCGCATTTAATACCGTGTTAGAACCATAGACTGTAAAAACTTTAGAACGTTCTCTGTCTCATAATACAATGTTTAGTGTTTCTCAAATCTGAATGATTATGGTCGTATCATCTCAAATGTATTGATTGTAGATAGAGCCAGTCTGCATTTGCTCAAGGTTTCACAGACAGAGAGCTCCTTTGTTTACTTTTTTTTAAATGTACAAATCCAGTTCAACTCGGTTTTATTGCTGTTCAATGATCAGTCAGAGCGAGAGTCTGGACAGTTTCCGGTGTGTCCCAAATAAGATGGACTGATTAGACGTCATTACTCACCAGTGATAAGAACACATATACTGAGGAAAAATGTATGGAACTAGTCAAGAAAACTGTCCAAGCACTGATGAGCAACTATATTTGAATGTCTTACTGACTAATACAATTGTATTGAGATTAAAAATGAGCAAACGGGGGAAATCAGCCTAATGATAAAAAAAAAAAAAAAAAAACGGAAACTGTCATTATAAGGGCAACTGCTGTGGGAAAATGCTATCTGCCTTTTCATGCAAACAGCGCCTGATGGTGTGAAAATATGAACCGCAATGCATTTCCTGTAGCCTATAGTTCACTGAGAAACTTTACATCACTGTCCTTTACTAAGTCTCTTGTGTGTGGAGCTGAAATTCAAATTTGATTTGAAAATACCTGAAAACACACACACACACACACACACACACACACACACACACACACACACACACACACACACACACACACACACACACACACACACACACACACACACACACACACACACACACACACACACACACACACACACACACACACACACACAGACACACACACGCACACACACACACACGCACACACACACACACACACACACACTTGTTTCACTATATTAGTGAAGACACTGCATTGACTTTTATTGATTTTTTATCAGGTTAATGATATTTTCTATTGCCTATATAGACACAGAAAACTTTTAGCAATTTTACATTTTCAGAAAACAAAATTTTGTATGATTTATAAGCTGTTTTTCTTGTAATGGGTTTTAAAAAAAAATCATATTTGAATATGGTTTAGATAAGAGCAGAGCCGTTTTCAACGGCCCTGGTTAAGAAGGTGTGTGTGTGTGTGTGTGTGTGTGTGTGTGTGTGTGTGTTACTGTTTTTTTATTTATTATTATTTTCTTCACCAACTTTGCATAACAAGAGATTTTGTGTTTTTTTTTTAAAGATCTTTGACATGGAGGTTGCCGATTTACTCTAAAAATAGCTGTGGAATGACTGGACTTCATCTGGCTTGATGTTGAGGAGCAGTTCACATTTAGGACATTCCTGAGAGAGGGGGGAGAGAGGGAAAAATAATAAGAGAGGAGAGGATGAGAGATGACAGTCATTCTATGGATAGACATGATGGTGTAGGCCTACTAAGAGTTTGACTGTTAGTGGAAAGAAATATGTCAACCATATGAGCCAGTGTGTTTACAGACGGACAGTGATGAAGGTTAACTGGAATGAGATCATATTCCAGTGCTCACCCAGTGTAGCTGAGCTGTAAACATTCAGAAAGAGCTTATGCATCACATATAATGAATATCATGCTAGTAACAGTATGAGGAATCGTGCTGCCTCTATTGGTGCTGTTTTCTCTGAGTGTTTTTGTTTGTTTGAAATATATAAATGAGAATTATAGGCTAAAGAAATTACCTAATCTCATGTCAGCTGATTGAGCTGGGTTTGTGAGGTTTATCTGTGGCAGCACAGGAAGTGGCACAGTGGTAACATATTTTTAGTAGTGAAGTGAACTAATGTGCACACACACACACACACACACACACACACACACACACTGTCAACTCAGTGGATCATGTGCAGAAGTGTTGAAGCAGCGGTTGGATGTGAAACCACACCTTTTCCCCTCATCTTTAAGCAACCGTGTTACCAATGACGACAACACAACGAACGTTCAAAACAATAGGCCTACGTGTTGTCAGTGTTCTGCCTAGTTCCACGCAGACTGTAAGGTTCCACTGCACAAAACTTCATGTGGATTGTAGGCTACTTGGATCTGGGAGGGACGTTTAGTTTCGGAAATGGAGAGTATATGCCCTCTAGTGTCAACGATAAAGAACAGCTTGGTCGATCAGCTTTTTCTGTAAGAGCTGATAATAACTGGAATCCTTAACCAGTTAATATTAGACAGTGTTCTACTTTTGCACTGTTTGTTACATTTGAAAATGCGGTCAAAGAGCAGTCAGGTTTGTGATCAGTGAATACTTTTGTGTTTTGTTTTGATAATTTTGGGGGATTGAATTTGTAACATTGTGTGATGTCTTGTAGTATGTATAATACTAGATATTCGGTAGTACTTTGGATTGCAGTTTTTATTGTTATGTGATGGACTATATGTCGTAGGCTATATATTTTTTATCGTAGGCCAATGTAATGTGATAGGTAGGCTACTCTCCTACCCAGGGACAGCAGATGAAATTTAGCTTTGTAGCTAATTCTGGGGTAGTTTTTTCTTACTGTCCATTGTCCCTGTCAAATAAAGAATAAAATAAAATAAACAAATAAATAAACAACAGCCCCGTTTAATTTATAGAGCAGCGCCATCTAATGGCAGAAGAGAGGAAACAGCATGTCTGAAAGAAGTTGGAAGACGACGGGACAAGTTGTCGCACAGAGTTGTCAAAAAAGTCTATATTCAAGTGATTTTAAGTATTTGAGACAAAAATCCAATTGCACAAAATGTGTATTTTCTCCAAGAGTGATATGTTTTAAATTTGAATGCTTTTTGTGAAATCTGTTCACCGAACTAAAATCCAGCATAGTGTAAACAAGTGAACACAATTAAACCACACTGGCATAGGCTTAAGACAATGGTCAACATTAACTTGAAGTTGTAATTTAACTAAAAACTTCAGCTGCTTTCTGTTTTATATTTCAAAAGGCCAGTTTGGGGCAAGTTGCCCTAAGAAATATTAATTGGCTTGTAATACACCTTAAAAACAGATATATGCTGTGAAAGATATAGATATTCTCAATGAACAGCAAGTTCTTATTGCAACAATGTAACGTTACCCAATATAGTTGACACTGTGCCCCATTATAACATTTTAGAGTTGCTTTTTTTTGTAGCCAGTATTTGCTGTCATTAATGTTAAAGGGATAGTTCACAGAAAAATTTAAATTCTGTCATTTACTCACCCTCGAGTGGTTGATGGAGCACGTTGACTTCCAAATGGATCAAATACTATGGAAGTCAATGGGGCCCATCAACTGTTTGGTTACTGACATTCTTCAAAATATATATATTTTTGTGTTCAACAGTAGAAAGAAATTCATACAGGTTTGGAACAACTTGAGGGTGAGTAAATGAAGACAGAATTTATATTTTTGGGTGAGCTATCTCTTTAAGTGTAATTAAAAAACAAATAAAGATGCAATCAAACAGTGTTTATACATAAATTCACATAGTTTCCCGATATGGAGACAGTTATTTAAAACAAAATCTTTATAAAAACTTTATTTACTTCGCTCTTTGGAATGTTGTTGTCATTGAGAAATCCATAAATCTGAATAAATCTGACAATTAAATTAGTTGATGCAAATTGGAAAAGAGCCACCAGACAGATTGGACTTTTTAACATCTAAACTTCAAGTGAAATTGAATTTTCTTGTGAGAGTAAAAGCAAGTTGAGTGTCACTTCAGCTCCTCTGGACACACAAACAACTATTACAATTAAGAAAAATACCATTTCATTTTAAATAGCATTAAAAAAGTGAGTTGTTACACTGACAGTTGGATTTCTCCTTACTATTAAAAGTAGTTAACACTTTTATTACTATCTAAATCTTTCATTAAATATAATTCTCAGTGCAAAATGACATGCGTTGATTCATTTGAGTGGGAGATAAGTTTCTGGGACCTCCTTCAAGCTGCTGAAAACGAACTGCATTTCTGCATTGTGTGTGAAATAGACCAAGATGCCTTTGTCAGCACTTGTGTCATCTCGTCTTTCTTGTCCTGCCAATACTTAAGAGCACGGATCAGTTTGTGCCTTTCACGTCCTTCAAATATAATTAATTTCCTTAGGGAGATGCTTCTACATTAGCGCTCTTAGATGCTTCATTTGCTTTGTCTCCGCTTCCATTGCCAGACGTTCCCAGAGTGAGAGTCTCCTGATTGGGAGGGGTCCAGTCTAGGAGACACTATTTTCACAGATGGTCCGCAGACATTATGATGTCATTCTGAAATATGATGTCACTCAATACCATGACAACACAAGTTTACAGACATGTCATATGGGCAGCTGAAAGAAATAACGATTTCCACATTACTATTCCATTGTTTAAAAAAGCATTGACCCAAGAAATGTCTTTTGACCTGTTGTTTTACAATATATAGAGTGAGGATGGATCAAATAAAGTGGTAAAATCTCTTCGCTATATTTAACATTGAGATAGATGTACGTCCTGTTGAGATTGCTGCAGAGATGATGTATTTTTAGGCCAACCTGGAAGTTAGCATCACCCTTGCTCCCTCAACAAAAACTCAATAGGATTTTTCCATTGGCTTTCGGATTATTGTAGAAAATAAGCTCTGTTACCAGCAAAAGTTTTTGATTCTTAAGCATTTTGTTCATCATGACAATATTCACAAATTAACACAAATCCGATGGAATTTGAAGCTTAAATACGATCGCTAGAGGTAAAAAGCTAAACATAGGCTATATGAACAACTTCACAAGACTTAAATGTCACCATCACTAAGCTTCTAACAACTCTTTCAGACACGTTCCCTAAAGTTTGCAAGAGCACAATTATATAAAAGAAGTTCACTATGTGAACTATTAAAGTGGACTAGTGAGTAGGTGAGTTTTCCTGTTCAGCACGATGAAGTTTTATGTCCCCGACAACCACTGTAGTCCCATTTAGCCACTTTTTAGCAACCGCCTTTTTCAAGACTGATACATTTTATGTTGTAGAATAAAACGTGCAAACATCTTGAGCTTGTGTTCACCACAGACCTTATTTCAAGCATTTCACCAAAAACCATTCAAAAAACCCCATTAAGCTGCATCTGAAATTACGTAATGAGTAGGTACTACGTTTGTATTTGAACTTACTTCACGACCATTAAAATAGTATGTTCTATTTAGTATCAATATGGGTAGTATGACTGAAATTGGGACGTACAACATCCGCCTCGTTGTTCCTGTCACGTGATACCAGCGTCAGTTGCGTCGCTTCACTTCTATTCATAATTCCTCTCCGGTGGCATCATGCGATAGTAACATGTATATCGATTGCGCAGTTCAGTATCTCGCCAGAAGTCGAAGGTCATCCGGGTACATTTTCGACTACTGTTTGTTGAATACTATGAATTTGGAAACACTACTCTGTTGGCGTACTGATTTTCACATACTATATAGTAGAGAAGTATTCGATTTCGGACACAGCGATTGTCTTCAGGACAGTTTTTGGTCTATGAAAACACATCATCCCTGCAGCACTCTATTAGATGTATTATTATGTATTTAAAACTTGACCTCTGACCTGTGTCAGGCCTGTGTCAGTGAACAGTTTGTGCTCAAGAGCAAATTACTGTCTGTCTAAGGGCAGGAGTCCATGTGTGAAAAGGCAACAAAAACACGTTTAAAGGCACCATTGGAATGAAGTGTGAGTTAACAACTGAACAAACACGTCTCCAAACATAAACGAGCACAATAAACACAAAAAAACCCAGTTGTGTGTACAGCTCTGAAAAACGGGTTTGTAGAAAAAGATATCCAACTGTGTGAGAGGATACATAGTTTTGTCTTGGTCTCATCACCAGCAACAAAATGTACAAACAAGTAGACAATCATCGTCTGGCTGTACAATCTATACAAGGCGCCTTCTAGAGGCCAGTCCCTCGTCCTGCACGTCCTGAGAATAACGCTCAGTCTCGACCTTGAGAAACGTCGCAACAACGTTCTAAAAACGTTCCTCCAACATCGTCCGGCAAATGTTTCCTGGGTTCGTCCAGCAATTCCTCATGCCTCTGTGTAAGATTTCTGTGCACTAAGTTTTTCTTTCTTTAGTTTGACTCCGTCCACCAGCTCAAAGTTGTAGTTCTCCAGAGCGGAGAGGTTCCTGTTTGTAGTGTGAGCGCAGGCGCAGTAGAACAACACCCCGCACACGGCGCCCAGCAGGACTCCCACAGCGCTCATCACGATGATGGTGATCAAGATGGGGTCTAAACTCTTCAGCATGGAGCCGCGTCCAAAACTCCACAGGGTGTTATCAGACCCCTCACAGTTCTCTAGAGAGAGAGAAAGACAGAGACAGACTGAGCAAAACCTGCATCGGTAAACAAGCTCAATTATATTATATAAGAGATAATTTACAGTCAGCTGGTCATTATGGCAAAATAATGGCGATCAGGACCCTGAATTAGGAATGGAATTATATAGTTTAGCGGTCATTATTCCCAAATATTTGATTGCAGAATGCCAAGGGCGATTTCAAAGATGCCAACAACTACAACAAAAAATCTAGATTTTTTTGTATTTTTGTCTTGTTTCCTGCAAACATATCTAAACATCCTTGAAAAAAGATCATGTGATAAAAAAATAAAAAAATAAAATATATATATATAAATCAACTTGTTTTCAGAGAATATATCTTGAATTATTTTTCTTATGCTATTAGCAATTAAGGTTTAAATGAGTATCAGTAAAACAAATTTTATCCATAAAACATTGGCTTAATATCTTAAACAATTTTGTTTGTCAAGTAAAAGTATCATATTTTTCTGCAGTGTAGAGCGAATTTTAAGCTTGAAATTGGGTTTTTATTATAATACTTTTCTAATAAAAAGTGGGTCTTACCGATCTCATCAATTTCATCTTCATCACCTTCTGGATTCTCTGGGTCTGAAACACAGACACAAACACATTTAATCAAGGAGATTAATTCTCATTCAGAATCCTCAGAGATATTTTCAACATATAAATGTTAAAAACGTGTCATCTTGGAGCGGATTGGTTTGGTTCAAAGGTAGAAACGCTTAATTATAATTTTTTGTAAAATGCCTATGAAGGAAATTAATGAATCTGGACTTAAAGGGATAGTTCAATCAATAATAAAAATCTGACTATGATCAATCATCACCCTCATGCCGTTACAAACCTGTATGACTTTCTTTCCTCTGTGGAACATAAAATAATATTGGTAGACAAACAGCTTTGGTTCCCGTTAAATGGACAAAAACACAATGAAAGACAGTGGGAACCGAAACTGTTTGGTTTCAAACATTCTTTAAAATATATTCTTTTATGTTCTGCAGAAGAAAGAATGTATACAGGTTTGGAACACCATGAAGATGAGTAAATGATGACAGAATTTTCATTTGTTGATGGACTTAAACAGAAGGGGCGTGGCTTAACATACCCTTGCACTCTTCAGGATTCACTTCAGCCAGTATCTTTATATCATCCAGTGAGATGAAACCAGATTCTGTAGGATCCACTTGGGCCTCGATGATCACCTACCATGCAAACACAGGAAGAGAATTAGTATTATGCTGTAATAATGATATTTGATATACACTCATAAAGTGGGCATCGGTACCTGATAAGGTGTGTCGGCACTGGGGATCACAACTCTTCCTTCCCTCCATCTGCTTTTGAAGTGTCCGCTCACAGAGCGGATCAGAAGCTCAGAGTCCTCTCTCTCCTCCTCCTCATCCTCCACATCTTCTCGCTCTATCTTCTGTTTGATGTTCAGAGTTCCCGTGTGTTTCTCAGAGAAGTGGTACCAGAAAGACATGCACAGATCTGAATCTGGAGCCGTGACCGGCAAACTGGCTAGCCTCGCCACCCTTCCTTTCCTCGCCAGCTCTTCATCTGTTTCCATATCGGCCTTTCTTTCGATCTCAATCTGTGCATTTCTGTTTGAAGCTGCGTAAACGAAGTTGTGAGGCATTCCTGAAACAGAGGAGAGGAGTGCATTTGTTTATTCAATTACTCCCTCTTCCCGCAGTCGCGGCAAATAAGCATTTTATCTCAATCTTTTGCATTTAGGAAATTTAAGCCATCTCTTACCTGTGTGGTCCAGATTAGGCAGTTTGTGATCAGCGTGTTTGCTGTTGTTGTTTATATGCCATTCGGCTCCTTCGCCACCTTCTTGACTCCACCCACAGTAGGAAGGGTTATCAGCCCAGCCAAAGTCACAGGCAAACCAGATGTATGCTAAACAGAAACACAAACAACACTGAATCGACCTTATAGTCCTCCGTTCTGATATTGCTTTCCACTCAACCCACTTTCAGTTGTTTTGCTAATTTAGTCAAAGCAGTATCGTACTGAACACCCTCTATGCTTTTTGGATTGGCAGTAGCTTATTAGTCAAAGCTTTGGGCATGTATTCAAAAGGTTATATAGGCTTAAACCCCAGAGGGGAGTGAAGTGACAGTTCCTCTAGTAAAATCTGCTAAATCACCAGAAACCATTGGCCAATCTAGATATCACATTCCCCCATGACTCTGACTGCAGTAAATCTCATGTTCTTGTATAGAAAGGTCGTTTTTAGGAACCATGAAATTTTCACATCCAATGTTTTCTGTGGTGTTGCCGTTTTAAATATTTAATGTTAGGTACCTTAACACTAGCAAAGCAAAATATAAAAAAATTGTTTTCAGAGGATATATCTTGAATTAAGTATTGAATCACACACACATACACACATGCTTTTATGCTTAAAATCAGAAAAATATGTAAACCTCATGATCTATTTTAGAAACGATGAACTTTTCACAACCGATGTGTTTCTGTGGTGCTGATGTTTATAAGTGTAATTTAGTCATCCTGAAGGTGACAGTAAGAACAATCTGCCATCAATGTGTTTGAATTCAGAATTCACAAAATTCAGTTCAACAGCCGCAGATTATTTCATGTAATTATGCAGCACAACACTTGAGGGCAGTAGAGATTTTGTTGTGTGCTCTACATTGAAAACGCCAAAGATTATCTTTCAATGTCCTCCCTCCAAATAGGGTCTTCAACAAGCATCAGTTAACAGTTACACTAAGTATAAACAAATTACATTAACTTACAATATTTATATAATTTCTCACTATATAGTGCATTATATAACTAAATGGACAATGTCATTTCTTTCACTTGATTAACAATAACAATGGTCAATACGTAGGGTAAGTGCAAATGTGTAGTGTTAAAGCCAAGCTATCAGGCTACTTGGGCTAATCTGTGTGCTAGGCTAGTACGATAACTAAAATAAACATTAATGGTCATTTGAACATAGACTAGTTCAAATGACATGAGAAGTTTCTCACCAGGTACTGCTTCCATGTCCAGAAATGGCTCTGCTACTGCAGTTTCTATGGAAAACAGATTGCAGAAAGTGCTATCAAAGTCAAAGCTAAAGAGTTTATAAAATACAGACTGGTTTAATTCCATTTGTAAATTCTGTGCGTTTACGTATTTGTTTCATGTTGAGTCTCTGGGTCTCTTGTGCAGAAAGCCCTAAAATGGAGATGGTTTTGGTGTGCTTTATGCAAATGACTAACTTCAAAAACATATAGTCGCTCAATACTCCAAACTCATTAACATTAGAACGAGGTTAAGAACAAATCATGTGCGTATACATGTGTTGTGAATTAGCTATAAATACGATGCCGTTATTAATGAATGAGACATTGTCTTTGTGTGTGTTTTAGATGATAAACACATATTTGTGAGTTTGGATTATCTGATAGGTCACATAGTCTACGTCTTTGTTTTTGTGTAACCTATGGTTCATAGCATGTTACTGTTTTGCTAGGCGTATATATAACCTGCTGGGTCGTAGTTGGTGTGTGTTTCACTGTGTGGGTGTTCGTTTTTGTAACCTTTTGGGTCATAGTCTGTCTCTTTGTGGATGTTTTGGAGGTTTTGCTCTCCTAGTGGAGAACTAAATGTCCCACAGTGATAGTAAAACCTGAAATTACCAACATTATTGGGACCTCCCAACAGTCCTTATAATGAAAACAGCATAGTAAAGAGAGTAAATAATGTCTTAATTAAAATCTAAAAATACCGTAAGGTTTCTCTAAGGAGTTGGGGTAGTGTTATGGTTTAGCCAACATAATTAGCTCAATATAAAAATGATAGATGTTAATGATATAAAAACATATAAGTGTAAAGTATGTGTCTCTAACCTGTTGTGTCATAGTCTGTCACTGCTTCGCTATGGCAGTTGCCGTCATCATCGCAACTCTCCGCTGTCGGTGGAATAATGGTGCTTGTTGGAATATTCCCTGGAGCGCTGGTGACGGTAGCTACTGTAGTTTCCATGGTGGTGGTGAGGGGAAGAGGTGTTGTGGGCTCTGAAAAGCAATTTATTTTAGGTAAATGAATTATACATCATTTAAAAATCTTCTTAATATGTATTAGGGAGCCTGAGAACGGGATTGCTGTGAGCTCTGTGACTGGTTGGTTTGGTGTCACTCACCCTGCAGGTCACACCCTAAAACCTCCAGCCTTAACCCTAATCCTTCAGGAGAGCCACGCTCAGGGTACACACGCAGGTAACGCATCAGCACTGGATCAAAAGTACGAACTTCTGGTGTGTCATGGTTCTGATTTCCCATAAACACCTGGATGGGTGAAAATAATAAATTTTTTAGTTTTGTGTCTGTCCAGTTAAATGAAAGAAGAAAATGAAAGGCATTTTTTTCTTGCTCTAAAGGGACGTTCACCCCAAGGATGATAAAGCAATACCTTCATTCTGTTGCTGTTCTCCTCCTGTATGTGACTCCAATCTGTTCCAGTCATGCTGTATGTAACTCTGAAGCGCTTGATGAAAATATTCACGTCTCTGTATTTCCCTCCCTGCAGAATGAGACCCGTTACCATCCGCTGCGTCCCCAGATCTATCTCCAGTGATTGGTTCTTCACGGGACCCTGCGGGTGAGCGACCACCCAGCCCGTTCTGCCGGTCAGCAGCCGGGCCTGTTCAGGGAGCCAGCCCCTCTCTGCCGATGGCCACACTGAGATCTGAGAGTCCGAAATCTGACCCGAAACCATCCCTAACATACTGGAGCATTGAGAATCTGAGAGAAGGAGAGAGAGAGAGACAGAGAATGTGAGCTACCCTCATGAAAGAAGCACCAATATTTTGAACCATGGGAAACGGACATACAGGCTACTTCGTCTGACTCTAGCTGTCAGAAATGGTGAGGATTTATTAAAATAAACACACACACACACGCAGGTGGCACCTCTTGATGTCAGTATTAGGTGTCTGTGAATAAAGAGGGGAGTCATTCTGTAATGATCACACATGGAGTGAGCGAATCTGGGGGAATTATGAGTGACTCAGTGCTGTAAACCACTGCTGGGATTTCATAGTGATGTCATGGCTGAAACTCAGTGTGCGTGACGGGATACCTGATATTTTACAGCCGTACACTTCGAAACGCATGCAGATCCCCTGTTCCCAGGTCATAGGTCGTATCCGTAGGTAACGGGTGAGGGTGGGTTTGGGTAGCATGACGCGTTCCTCATCCGTGGGATTTTTATTTCCATTGAACACCTGAGAAAAAGAGAGATGACACATGTGTCACTTTCCTTCCTTTTTTCCTCTGCTTTTCTTAAGCAATGTTCGATTTCAAAGCGTATTGAAATCGGCACAAAATATTGCCAAATCATCAATCAACAAAACAAAGATACAAAAATGTGCAAGTAATATTAATTAAAGCAATAGCAATACATATAAAATAAAAACAATAAACAAAATATATGATAATTTTTAATCAAATAAAATAAAAAACAGGAAAATGTCAAAATATCTTATGCTCAACAAGGCTGCAGTTTTATTTTCCAAAAATACAGTAAAAACAGCAATATTGTGAAATATTATTACAACTTGAAATATCTGTTTTCTATGTAATTTATTCCTGTGATGCAAAGCTGAATTTTCAGCATCATTACTCCAGTCTTCAGTGTCACATGATCCTTCAGAAATCATACTCTTTTTTTTAAATAAAAATAAATAAAAAAATCATACTAATATGCTGATTTGGTGCTCAAAAAAGTACCTTATTATCAATATTTTTATGGGAACCATGATATTTATTTGAATTTAGATTTGACGTACATTTTTCTAACATTATAAATGTCTTTACTTCACTTTTAACCAATACATCCTTGCTGAATTAAAACGATTAATTTCTTAATAAATAAAAAACCAAGCACAATAAATAAATACTCACCATCGGTTTGGTTTTGTCCTTTATGGTTATCCAGTCCTCTCCGTTTGAGCTCACAGTGATCTTGTATGTTTTGACGTAGTATGATTTTTTTGTTTCCTTTGATATGGCACCTTGTGTTCCAATGGCCGTCACGTACCGCAAGAAACCCAAGTCCACCTGCGAGAGACAGAAAAAGATTGTAAGAGAAGTGCTGTTACTCTCTAGTGAGTGTTTATATATGTGTGTATACATGTATGTGGGTTGTTTTGGACTCTGTGTTGGAGCAGTTGTCATGTAACTGCGAGTTAATCACAGTCAGACACACTGCACTGATTCACTGTCAGACCGTTAGTGTGATCTATGATGTGTTCACCGCATAGCAGCAGTGCAATGCAGTGTCTGGACAGAGAGGCTAAAAGCTTAACACGATTTACCAAAGTAGGACATGTTCCTGGATCAGCGTCCTTGTTGCTCATTGTACAACATTCCTAAAATCCCAAACAATCAGGATTTTAGGCTTATGGCTGGGATTCCCTCTGCACGCACACACACACATACACACACACGTTGATACTCCTATCATTATGAGGACAAGTTGAAATCTCGTGATTACGGTAATTATGACATGATCGTGCGATTATACTGAGCTAATGACATTTTCTAGCCCCTAACCATAAACCTACCCCTAAACCTACTTATCACAGAAAACGTTCTGCATTTAGTATGTTTATTTTGCGTTTTGAATTAGAAGGACATCAGCATGTCCCCATAATGTAGAGGACATGGCCTGAAGCATGAATACACACTACAGTAGGAGTTTGGTCCTTATAATGTAGGCCAAACCAGTTACGCACGCACGCACGCACACACAGTAAGTAAAGTACAGCACAAGCAGCTATGTAAATATGGTTCAATTACAGCCAGAAAATTGCTGGAAGAAACATGAGGTTCCCACTGTAAAACTATGACTTCAACTACACCTTGAACAAATTAGACACAATTATCAAATTTATACAATTTGACAAGACTTGGCAGACACTTATTCAAATTAAACAGTTCTCATTTTATTTTATTAGATATTTTATCTATATTATCTATAGATCTTGCTGTAAAAAAGGTCAGGTAATCAAAAGCTTAGGTCAGGAAATCAAAAGCTTAGGTCAGGTAATCAAACGACCGAACTGAACTTTCTAATCTCATTTCTAGTGTGTGAAACAAAACTTTAGCCACTTACTCTGTCATAATCTGAATCACTTACAACAACAATAACTGTCCAATGAAACCAGACACACACTCATCACTTTAGAAGCATCTATCATGGTCTTATATTGTGTTTCAGGTTCCGAGAATCTCCATTTCCTTCCCTTCTCAATAATTACAAGAAGTCTGTTCTAAGGGTTTAGTGACCTTCAATAACCTTACAGTAACAATGATCACATATAACACTAAAACACGGTCACAGATGCAGAAATGTTGACACATGCTCTGGGCCAGGATGACAAATCATGTTGTCGTGGAGCAATTCCCGCATTAAATCTAGCCTGTCAGTTATTGTCTGTCTCTCGAGTGCCTGTGTGCGTGACTCTTGAGATAAATTAAACTCAACTGACGCAACAGAAGTGTGCATAAATAGCCTATTGAGAGAGTTTGGCTCAATACAAGCATTCCTGGCACAAAAGTTCACATCTCTCTCCCACTGATTTCCACCCAAGTCTGAGTGAGCAGATGCTGCCATCTCTTTCTCTCTCGCTCTCGGTCTCTCTCTCAACAGGAAGGTATTATGAGGCTAATTGCTTTTCAATATTGTGCCGTATCAGAAGCGTTCGACCTGCCAACTGGAGCCAGTCATGCTAACAAGCTGAAACAAGTGTTAACAACCTTTAGCGAGGGAACAATGGCCGGGCAGAAGCAGAGCCCCTCAAATGCCAGGATCTAAGACAAACATGGACACTTTTTGAAGAAAACAGGATATTGGTGGGTGCATGTGTGTGAGAGAGAAGTAAAGAATTTAAACAGGAAAGGGAAGAGGAATAAGGAAAGAGGAAGACGGCACTTTACTGACCCTCATGTTGCTTTGCTTTCTTGGGATAGTTGCCAGACTGAGGCCAAAAGACAAGACATAGTTTGATTCAAAAGTGCCCCAGGACAAGGATCACTTGTTCAAAGGCAGGAATATGAAGACGTTGGACAGGGAAGACAGATGGGTTGAGAGAAGAAAGAAAGAGGCCATCTAAGGGAAAACGGAGCAGCAATTTCTGAAAAAAGCTTTGACATTGCTTGCCAGATTCGCAGACACCCTTGCCACGGCAGTTTTGCCTCAATTCACACATCCGTTGTGCTTGTTACCGACAGGGTGATGACTCAAACAGCAATTCAACATTCTATGACACCCGGCTGAGTAGTAAGGTTAACAGTATAGTTTACCAAAACATAAAAATTCTGCCCTTTGTCTTCTCACCCTCTTGTCATTCGAATTTCTTTCAAAGAAATGTTCTTTCTTGAACTGCCAAAAGAATATGTCTAGATTGCCTTTCCTTACAATGAAGGTTGGGGGACCAGTTGCTTTAAGCTCCGAAAATAACTACATTTTTTGTACGCACTATGTAACTTTGTTCAAAGGTTTGGGGTCAGTATGATTTTTTTTTTTTAAAGAAAATTATTAATATTTTGATTCAGAATTAAATTAATCAAAAGTGACCATAAAGAAATTTGTTATAAAAGATTTATATTTCAAACAAATGCTGTTTTTTTAACTTTCGATTTATCAAAGAATCCTGAAAAAAAAATTTAATGGTTCCCAGAAAAATATTCAGCAGCTCAACTGTTCAACATTGATATTAATAAGAAATGTTTCTTGAGCACCAAATCATCATATTAGACTGATTTCTGAAGGATCATGTGACACTGAAGTCTGGAGTAATTCAGCTTTGCCATCAGAAGATTAAGCTACTTTTAAAATATATATAAAATAGAAAACAGGCATTTCAAATTATAATAATAATTCACATGTACACTTAATTATAGTCTTAAATATCAAACATATAACTTGATATACTTAATAGTCAAAATCTTAGGCTCATGCTCAACGGAAAGCAAAAACCTTTAAATATTAGTTCACTTCTCACTCCTGCTGCTAAAAAAGAAATCTGTGCTTGAACATCTTGTTCAGATATGGAGCTCTTTCTCTCTCTGTCTGTCTGTGTCAGAATGAAATGTGTTGTCCAGATGTGCGTATGTTTTTCTGGTAACGTCAGAAACGCTGGCCTACTGTCAGTGCAAGCACTCCAAAAATGTCCTCTTTCAGAGAGGAAACCCTTCCTGCGTGCACTGCTGTGAGAATGACAACATGTCAATCACATTCATTGTAGAAATAAAGAGGCAGGAAAACCCCTTTGTATATGTATGAGTGTGTCCAACTAAAGTGATAATGCAGGATAAAATGTCTCATATACAAAAATATTACGCAGCAGAACTGTCTTCAAAATTGATAATAATAAGAATTGTTTCTTGAGAAACAAATTAGCACATTATAATGAAAAGATTATGCGAAAATTCAGCTTTGCCGTCGCAAGAATAAATTACATTTTAAACTATATTAAAATAGGAAACTGTTATTTTAAATTGTAGTTATATTTCACAAAATTACTGTTTTATGGTGTTTTTGATCAAATAAATGCAGCCTAATATGTATGTGTGTGTGTGTATAATATATATACACACACACACACACACACAAAATGTATTACATTTATTTATATTTATATTTATATATATATTATACACACACACACACATACATATTAGGCTGCAGGCTATATACAGTATATATACACACACAAAATGTATTACATTTATATATATTAATATTTATATATATATATATATATATATATATATATATATATATATATATATAAATAATGTAAGCAATAAGGTACGAGAGGCTGTGCTGTATTGTGAATAAGTCCTTCAGCCGTGACTTATTCACGTGTAGCACAGCCTCTCGTACCTTATTGCTTTTATAAAACGGTTACCACACAATACAAATATTAAAGCCGAAAAATATGTATCTATGCAACTTTCATGAAGTAAAATCACTAAAAGCATTCCTTTCGCTGGAAAAAAAGAGTCCCTGACTGTAAACAGCAACAGAAGTTACACACATTATTTCGCCAACAGATAGCAGCAAAGACTGTCTTAATGAGAGAGTCAGTCAGTAGTGAAGACTTCTATATTGAAAGGACTCAAACGTGTGATCACGGAGAAGGAAGACACAACTGACAAATGACTAGGGCACCGGAGAACTAACCGTTTTATAAATAAATATATATATATATATGATTTAATATTAATTTGGATTAATACTGAGTGTTGACTTTAATTTAATGCCTAATTTGTAGATGGAGGTTTGAGTCTGGCCAATGACATGTCTCTATCCCATCTCCCCCTCTCTATTTCAAGATGCTGTCTACAGTCCACTACAAAGCCAAAAATAAACAGCAGGTTTATTAAGTAAACTCTTTAAGGTCAAACACAAGTACACACCCAAGACCGGCAAGCACTATTTTCACCTTCTTATATAACCTCTTAATTATTTTTGTCCACATCCGTGTGTGCATGTGTGACTTTCCACGTGTAAAGGTCATGTATTGTTGTCTGGTAAAATGAAACAGTCTTTCCTTATAAAATTAGAGAGTGTGTGTATGTTTGTACCTGTATCCACTCCCGAGCAGAATCCTCCGATGGCGTCCAGCCGTTGTCGGGGTAATGCAGTCTGGAGCGCAGTGGAGACCAGCTGGGATTATACTGTGATGATGCAGTTATCATGTCTTCTGTGATTTCACCGCTTTCCATCCCTAAAGGAGACATGCACTCACCTACACACACACACACATACATACAAAAAGATGTACTGTGAGCAGCAGTGTCGTGTTTTTGCAGTTATAAACAGCAAATCATAAAATTTAAACTGACTTTTGAGGAAATTTGAAGTGGACCACACCATCTGACAGGCTCATTTATTTTAAATCTGATACAATAGTGTGTGTGTGTGTGTGAGAGAGAGAGAGAGAGAGAGAGAGAGAGAGAGTGAGAGAGAGAGAGAGAGAGAGAGAGAGAGAGAGAGAGAGAGGAGAGAGAGCGAGAGAGAGAGAGAGAGAGTGAGAGAGAGAGAGAGAGAGAGAGAGAGAGAGAGAGAGTGTGTGTCCGATTTGCGCTCTTCTCACAATAGGAAGTTAATATTAGCCTTTCATGTTTGGCCTCTGATGTAGTGACCCACGTGACCCTCCTGCCCTGTGTGGCCGTGTGATGAAGATTAATTATAAACGGACAACCTCTTTGCACTTTATTACACTGAACTGAAAGCACACACATACACAATTTTGTGAAGTGAATCTGAGCTGGGTTCAGGTCTCAATGGATCATGGGTGTTTCCTCAGTGCCATCAAGCACATTATTGCCACATTATTGCTAACAGTCTCAGTTAGTGTGTGACTCTCTGAAAACATGATGGATGGGATTAATAAAAGCCCCAGACTGAGTGAGCTGAGAGCCAGAGAAATATCAGCAGTTCCCATGTCATTCTCATCTTTACATTGACCAGAGATAAATAAAAAATAATATAAAAAAATGAATTAAATAAACTGCATGTATAAAATGTGTTACAATTACGTCCTGCAATGAACATTTTAATTTCATGTTATTTGAAATAAAAGATTTCTAAAAGAGATTCTGGTTATACAAAACCCTGGCTTTTCACACCATTTTTGAACCCAAATTTGGGGTTTTAGCATGCGCTTATCCACAACATGGCAAGGTAATAAATACAATTTAACTTCTATTACTTTAATTTGAAATGAAATTAAAGATTTCATTTTAAACTTAATTTTCCTTTTAAAATCGGCATGGCACAGAAGTTGAGATCTTTCTTCTCTATTGTGACGTATAATCGAGCGAAACAGCTTCTGAAAAAATGGAATTGATTTTGTCCATCGGGAATAAATTGGATGGTTTGACGGTTGCTGTGATGTCATGTGAGTGACAGGTTGTCCCACCCTCACGCCAGTAAACACATCATCAGTGAGGAGAAGAGATATCGCTGCAAGAGGGAGGGGAAGTTATTTTTACTAAAGATTAGGGCACATGAATAAAAAAAAATCTGATAAATTATTTTTTATAAATACTTTTTCAAATACAAATAGAACTGTCCATTTTGATTTCATGGTGACTTTAATTGATGAACTAACCCTTTTTGGATGAACTAACCCTTTAAAATAGTTCAGTGTCTTACTTTTCCCATAAAGCAATGCAAATGAGTCTTTCTAAGACAGCATGTGCTTACTGTATGAAACAAGCTTTCCTCAGTGATTCAAAGCCCTGAAACTAATCTGCAAAAACAAATTTCACTACAGTGCAGTCACATTAGCGAAATTTCATGGGCAAAAAGGGGTCTATTGTCTAATGTCAGTAGTGTAGCGATGTATGAAGCAGAACCCACAAAGAAGTCACTTTCAAACCAAGCAGCTTTCTTTTGGTCAACGCCGCAAACTAAATATTTCGCCCTCACGTGACATTCCCGATCACGTGGATTCCTTTTGAAATGCCCTGATTTCGCTCTCACTGGTAAATGTGACCACACTTTAATGGTTGTAGTGGCACAGTCATCAAGACACACAATTGACATATCTTCCATGTAATACTGAACCTGTCAGCAAATTCACAACGCATTCAAAATGATTTATGTCACTTGAAAAAAAATCATAATAGAGGTTTAAAATCATAATAAAGCCTTATGAGCACAGTAAAAGCAGTGTTTAATCAGAGCGAGGTGGAAAAAAGCAGTCCAAGAGTTCTTGAAAAAACATAATAAATAGAAAAATTATTTATAAAATGTACAAAATGAATGCTTTTAAATGAAACTGAAGAGGCCTCATTTATAAAATGTTGCGTAGAAACTGCGCTACATTTGATCTTACGGTCATTTGTCAAATGTGTGCCACCTAATTAATGTCATTAACATATAAAAGAGGCTTCGATTTTTTTGTATACGCATATCTAAGATCAAATCTGTACGTTCACACGTTTTATAAATGAGGCCCAAGGTCTCACACTAACCTTGGTGATGCTGAGGTGGGTCTGGGCTGGTTCGGATGCTGTAATTTGCTGAAAAACCCTCCTTGGTGATGGCATTGTCTGTGTGGATGGTGAGAGAGAGAATGCCGGTGTACGAGATCACACGACTTGGTGGTCTGGAACCACAGTATCGACCAATATGAGGCCCCACTGAGAGAGAGAGAGAGAGAGAGAGAGGGGGGGAGAGAGATTTAAGCAATTCAATTCACATCTCAATTGAAAACTCTGCCTTTCATCATGCAATACAATTCTAATAACCATAAGAGCTATAACGATTGAGTATTGTGTGTGTGTATGTTTATGTGTGTCTGTCTTTGGCTGTTCTGTTGTCTGTCGATATTTTCTAAAAAGCTTTTCCTCCGGCTCTAAAGATTTACTTCAAGCGAAATTGAAGAACAAACTAGTGTGACGTTATTTCGAACAAAATCGGGCTAAAACGAAGTTCGTTTGAAGTTTGTTTCGGGAGTTCAAAACAGCTGACCAATGCAAACTTTCCATAAAAGTTTGCTCTGGCTGGTAAACACCTTCGAACCACCATTGGTCAGTGAGGATTACGTAATAGGTAGGTGTGTTCTGAGATATTTACGTACACAAGTAAAAACATGAACACACTGGAGAGCTGCTTTATAGTAGAAATTGAAGTTGTAAAGCTTTCCAGTAGCTCAAACAGTAGCGCGTTGGCACTTGAAACGCCAAGGTCATGGGTTCGATTCCCAGGGAAAGCAAGAACTGATAAGAATGTAAAATGTGTACCTTGAAATGCAATGTAAGTGGCTTTGAATAAAAGCGTCTGCCAAATGCATAAATGTATTCCTAACTGAAAGAGACACTGGCATTATGTTTTCATGTTTAATACTGTAAAACTGCTTGCTTTAAAGCAGTCTATTGTATAAAGTGCTATATAAATAAACGCGACGTGACTTGACTGGAGCGCTGATTGCAGAGCTCATGCAAACATATCCACATCGCTATGATCAAATGCTTTCTTAACTGTTGTTTTCTCATTACTGTCATTTTTGTTGTGTGTTTA
This sequence comes from Leuciscus leuciscus, assembly GCF_965113295.1. Taxonomy (NCBI): domain Eukaryota; kingdom Metazoa; phylum Chordata; class Actinopteri; order Cypriniformes; family Leuciscidae; genus Leuciscus; species Leuciscus leuciscus. The sequence continues at coordinate 37,264,008 of NC_138730.1, read as the reverse complement.
TATTGTTATAGAGAGGAAAGCGCAGCACATATTTACATACAGGATGTCCGCTAACAGTATATGGCTACAAAGGTATTTCGAATTTCTTTTTACCCCTAATCAAAGAACGGAAAAGAACTTTGCAGTGAGTGTATTGAGCCCTTAAGACTTTATAAACTTCCTGCTGCTCTCAGCATGAAGTCTAAAAGTTAGCACTGTTTTTACCCTTAAGTTTACCCTTCATTTTTTTTTTCTCGTCTCTACCTGTATGATATCCATCCCATATCTCCAGATAGTCAAATCTGCAGACAGCCCCCACAGGTGCAGACGGGTCCGACTCCATTTCGAAGCGCTGGAAGTCCAAAACGATCTCTGCCATCTTGGGTGCAAAGATGATGAAGGTGCACTCCAGGTTGTTTGGATAATTATCAGGGAATCCAGGGGTTTGGAATACTCCGTTTGGTTCAGTGAAGTTTCTGGAACATTCAGTACCTGCACGAAAAGAAAAGTATCACTGAACCACCACAGGAACTGAACAGCATATGTCAGAGAATATAGTCATTTACATGCACTCATACGTTACAAGAGAATCAATATTTTGATTAAAAGACCCTCTTTGTCTTTGTGTGTGAGCATGTGCATTATAAGATCTTTGACTGTGTGTGTGTTTGTTTTCTGGTACCTGTGCGGTGTATCTCATAGCGGATGCTGAATCCGGCTCCAGAGCTTTCATAGTCGGAGGTGAATTTGATGAGTAAAGAGTTTCCACTAGAGGTAATCGGAGATGGAGCGATTTTGCCGCAGAATCTCCCAGGAGAGGGAGCGTTCTCATCCACACCATCAAACACCTGTACAAAATCATACCTGCACACACACACACACACACACACACACACACACACACACTATTGAAAATACTGTGCTTATGTGTTCTGTAATACTTTTACCAGTGATATAATATAAAAAGTGTTCTGTGGTCTGTAATGGGCAAAATAATATGATATGATATATGATATGAAGATAAAAATGATAAAATAATAAACATATGGATATTCGTCATGCTTTGACATTCATAATCCCTTTTTAAAAAAACGTATAATCAGTTTCATGTTCTTGTCAATAACTGTAATACACTGATATAATGTACACAAATATAAAAAAAAACATTATGATACACAATTATTTATGTTTAATCCATAATGCATTTAACACACTATATGTCAGTTTAATTTTATACTGTTTTATATTCTTGATGTGACAATCAGTACATATTATAATGTATGTATTATGAATAACTTTGAAATGCCTTTATTATATATACGCTTATATAGTGTAACTGGAAACTCTGAGAACTCTTCCCGCTGGTTTTATATTGACTAACTTTTGCATGACTCATTTAGATTTATTTTGATGACTCCTACAGCATCAGCTCCAACAAAACCACCCGAAACATGAGGCATTTCCTGCTGACCTGACACTGGTTTTACACACAACACCCCCTCTGAGTACATTGGTGCTCTCTTGCTCTCCTGTAACCCAAGACACTGACGGTCAGTATGATCTCTGACCTCTCACCACGACACGACCCTCTGTGGGAGCCGAAGCGCGCTTCCTGCCATTCAGACAGATCGCTCCATCCCTGGACTCAAGTTAGACTGATGATCTGGGTAATTTAATGAATCATTTACTTTATAACAGGAATCCTGGCAGAAAAAGGTGTCCCAGCTTCTTGAAGAAATGTATATTTTTCAAGGCTTCTGACAAAAATACCTGAAGAAATTTGTTAATTCAATTAGTTCTTTTCAATTGAATTAACATGATTTAATACTGAAAATGTACTCAAATAGATTAATCGCAATTAATCGCATCTACCATAAAAGTTTGTTAATATATCATATGTGTTGTCAAAAAGTACTGACTTGGTACCAAGTCGGTACTGAAATAAAAAATGTTTGACACTTTTAGCGCTGTTGAGCGGAATCGTAAACACCTCTGATTGGCCATTGTACTCACGCGCTCATCGGATATGTCTGTGATTGGCTACAATGATCAGCGCTTCAAAAACATGTTGTAAATATACATCAATGACGCTCTTCATTGAGCGCTTACACAGATTCAGATGGATGCGTTTGAAAGCAGGCGTCTATCAGTGGACCATTACTTTTTGACAACTCTAATATGTGTGTGTGTACACACACGTTTGTGATAAATTGAATGAGAGTTCAGTTCTGCAGGGTGTTTTAACTGATAAGAGACAGAGAAACAGTGATTACAACAGAGCCTGCACTTTCTACAAAGACAGAAACTGTGTGTTTTTCTGCACAATGTCACAATGTCTGTTTTGGATACAAAAATATCCTGCTATTGAGCAAGACACGCATGAGGATGTGAAAGCAACTGATATAGTGACTTATTGAGAGTAAAATAAACCAACAATGAAACTTTTTAACATTGTCAGGAACAATGGTTCGGTTCTGGAGGTTTGCAGCTGATTCAGTCCTCACATAAATGAGAATGGAGAATGAGGAAAATGATAAAGTGTGAGAGTCTGATTATGTTTAAAAGTAAAACCCTGAGTGATAGAGGTGGAAATAATAAGGAATAAAACAACTCATCAAAACAATAGGTCATAACATTAAGTCATTAAAATCATGAAAATAAAATGGCGAATGCTTCTGGGTGTTGAGGGTGGCTGATATGTGGTTATTAGGGTGTTCCGAGTAGTTTTTTTTAACACGTTGCTATCCGGGGTTGCTAGGGTGTTCTGAGTTTTTTCTTAGCACATTGCCAGGATGGTATCATTCATAGCACAAATAGTGAAATGCCAATGTTTAATACTTAAGAGTTAGATGTTTGTTTAAATCTCTAACACTACTTATGAGTAATAGTTATGGTGATGCTTGCCTTAGCAATAATGTGTGTGCGTGTGTGTGTATGTGTGGCTGTTCGGAAGGGTTGTTAAGAAGGAGGAGAGAGAGAAACAGAGTGTCATTAATGATTAATATGTGCAGAATTATTAAAACATTCCCACACAACAAAGCCATTAATGATGAACATTATTTCAACTCCGTAAGTGTGTGTGTAGAGGAACTGAGAGGAATCAATCCTCATGAATGCTGCAGGAAAATACTTGTGTTTTCTCTCCTGGAACACACATCATAAAACGACAAGCAAAACTGAAATGGAAAACTGCATCTCTGTCTCTATGAGGATGAAGGATATAGATGTGTGTGTGTGTGTGTGTGTTGTGTGCCACAGGAACATATGTGACTGATTTCACACTAATTACAGAGGCATTTGTAGGACCCCCATCTCCAGCTTCCCCTTAGATAAGACAAGAATGCTCTAGAAACACACAGACCCTCTAAGACACTAGATAAAACAAGTACACCACAACTACTGTAAACAAATCACGCTAGTCGAGCTCAATAAACTTTCACATGACAAAAAAACGAACTATAACAGCAAGACTCCACGCTCCTGAACCCGATACCAAAACATCTGATCTCCCAGCATGGGTGTGCTCCTCTCTCTTTGGTCCTTCTCAATTAACATAGGACTTTATTTTACAGTTTTTTAGAACCTATGGCGCTTTATCAACGAGTACCTCAGAGAACCGTTTTTAATGCTTTAGATTAATGCTGCGTTCATACCATGTGGGAATTACTATAATTACAAGATGACAACTTGGAGATTCTACTCTGAGCTGTTCACATCCTCGGGCTCAGATATAATTTGTTTCCATGGCAACGCTCATAACGCCAAAATTGATCCATGTGCAGCTTTGTTGTTGATGACAGCAAAATAATGAAGTACTACTTTAATTCATCATACTAAGAATAAAGAAAGCGCACTAGATAACACTGGCTATAATAAAATGGCATATCAAATATGAATATGAATATGTAGTGCAATCTAACTACATTTAAAAGCTAAAGCCACTAGCATTTTTGTCATCACAATGATCAAATCTGAGTTACAACTTGTAAGTTCAATGGAGACAGGAATGTTTTTTTGCAAGTCAGAAACTGTTAACGCAGCATCTGAAGCATTCTCATAGGATGCATGTGTTACCAGCTCTGCTCTGTTATATAATATGTTGAAATAAAAGGCTGTTAGATTGTCCGATGCGTTTGTTCTCTGCAGTGCAGCGCAGGAAGGAATGAATACCGTGTTTCGCTGTGGTCTCTTGGGCTTTTCCGCAGGGTTCGTTTAATAATGTTCACCATAAACTCTGCAGTTTTGCCACAGCTAAAAAACTGAAACCAGTCCAAAAACAACACAGCGGCATCTGGTCCAAGTTAAAGTGAAGTTCTGATTAACCTTCCAGTTCTGAGACTCACACTCATGGTAGTCTGTCCACAACACACCAGACATTCCACAGCATGCATTGACAGTCACTCTCTTATTGTTGGCATCTGGCTTTAGCATTTTGAGGCAGAACATTTAAGCTCGCTGAATGTTTCTGAATGGAAAGGAACGTTCTGGAAATCTGGGAGAAAGTAAAGTAATACCAGTAACAAATGTTCAGGGTGAGCATGGTTGTTTTAAAATATTCTTGATTCATTTGTCTATCTGTCCAAATTACAGAAATGCAATATGTCTATATCTATGTCTCTCTTCCTGGCAGGTTTTTGTATTTCTTGTGAAGCATGGAAGCTTTCAGAGATCTCTGTTACAAGATTGATAAACATCTGCAGCTGGAATCTTGCACATTCATAATCCAAAACAAACACATCATGTGTGATTGAACATGTGGTTCATTTCTAACATGCTAAAACATTAGTCACTTAAACCCAACACCAATTTTGTTGACCTCCAGTCCAGAGGACAGAGTTTCTGTTACGAATGATGATTCAGCCTGATTCATCACTGAAGACTATTTAGATTCTTGTCTTTATATAGCCTACAGTCGTTTTGATTGTTTTGAATTTTGATCTTTTTTAAACGTTTCTTAAACGAGGGATGGTTTTTAACCAAAAATGTATGCTTAAAATGGAATACTACTGCTTATAGACTAAAAGAGACACCCCAAAATGTATTTTACTCACCCTCATATCGTTCCAAACCTGTATGACTTTTTTTTTCTGTGCAACACAATATATATATATATATATATTTTTTTTTTAAATGTCTCAGTATTTTTTCCCCGTCAATACAATGAAAGTCAGTTGTGTTCAAAGTTGTTTTGGATGCGAATGATTTTCATTATATAGACAAAAATGGTTAAAATATTTTTCAAAATATATTCATTTGTGTTCCACAGATGAAAGAAAGTCATACAGGTTTGAAACGACTTAAGGTGGAGTAAATAATGATGGAGTTTTTTGGTGAACTATCCCTTTAAATCTTGTGCAGTCTGATCAAATATTTTTCATACTGGATATAGAAGAATTTGAGTGCATTGTGTTGTGGCGTGGGATACAGTTTTAATGTGCAATGTGTTGTGAATGTATACTGAACATTTTGAAAAAAAAGTAGTAGGACAATCTGATATTCTATTCACAAAAAGTAGAATATATAGAAACAGAATCTGCATTATATTTGCAAATATGTATGGTATACGTACTGCACACTTCAAAAATAGTATGCGTGGTATATAGCATGCCACACACAAACTAAATAAGATGAACTGAAAGAGAAAGGGATGGTCATGGTCTGTCTGTTGCTCTTTCATGCCCCCTCAGGGTCCAACAGCAGGGCATTCAGCATAAGGGTCTTTTCATTGGTCCCCTGACACTGAAATATAACCCAATAGTAAAGCCAAGCCTGTGTGACTGACAGCTGCTGATTTACGCCCCATTTATGAGCTGTTTACAATGACAGAGAGAGTCATCAAATCCATCTCATTTATGAGATTCAGTCCACACAAAGCCTTGTGAGTGTTTGAGTGCCGATGCTGTTAACTAAAACCACTGAAATGCGCCACAAGGCAATAACAAGCTCTGCCTCCAACCTCACTATCATTTAATGTCATTGTCTGTCAGCCTCCTCATTAAGAAAACAATCAGCTTAATTACTCATGTGATGCTGGAAGCCTCATCAAACTGATGAAAATGAAACCATAAACAAAGCGTTCTCAGATCATATGTGCCTTTCACATTTTGACTCTTCGCATTCTTCTCATTCTGGGAGATTTCCTCTTGGGAAAACCATCCCCCCTTTTTTTTCTCGGGAAAAACATCCCTCTGAGTGATAAATGCAGATCCATTATCACAGCCTGGGACGTTTGTTCTTAAACAGATCTAGTTCACCTCCTAAATTTAGCTTCATGAATCTGAAATATTTCATTTTCAACCAACAGGTGGCACACCTCAAGATCTGAGCGCCAACGGATCTGCTTTGAAATCAGGTAGATGTTTTGTGAGACCAGAGAGAGTAAAGTAGAAGACCACTTGTAGAAAATGAACTGGAGAAATGGCTGTAGGAACGCATGTTCTGGTTTCCTGTTCAACAAATCAATTGCCTTTCTTTCCCAATTCAAGGCAGTAGAAGACTAGAAGTTATATACGGATGCCAAGAAAACAGCTCACAAACAGACAAACAATCTGATATCTATCATTTACGACACCCATTTTTCTTCAAGGGCAGGAAGGTTGGTTAGACTTACTTGCATTCCCGACTTTCCAGGTCAAAATGTGGATTGAAGTTGATGAGGATCTTCTGCTGTGGATCAGGCGCCTGGATCAGCCAGGTGCATTGCTGGTTCACCGGGTATGCAGTCGGGTAACCAGGAGAGGTCACATACCCGGCCCTGGAGATAGTGATTTTCCCACCGCAGGGACTTTCTAAAAACCAGAGTTGCACATTTATCATTTTAAAAGGGTGTCATAACTAAAATCAGTCTTAGTACTGTACATTAAATGCATCTCAAAAACTAGCCTACAGATAAATACACAAAGATAACACGACAACCATAATGTCACACACAGAGCACTCTGATCTTACGACAGACGATCGAACAGATCAGAGAATCGATTATGCGCCGTGAAATCGATCAATGTATCTGAGATGAATACAACAGGCAGTGGACTGAGGGTCACTGTATATGGGTGTGCAGACGTGGTGGACAGATATGCCTCTGTGTCTGGGTGTTTGAGTCTGATAACACACACCCAACTCTCTCGCGAACACGCGTATACAACACACGCACAAACACACACACACACACACAAACGGAGCATCTTTCGTCCGAGCGCTACCATGAATTGACTAATCTACTTGTTTTACACATATTACCAAATAAATAGCCTAGATAAATAAATAAGCAAACACAAATAACTGAAAAATGAAAATAAAAATACACAAATTAAGTCAATTTAAGAAAAATTAAGTAGCCTAAATACAAAACCAACATAAACAAAAAATGTCTAGGAAACATCTAAATTAACTGGTTTTATTCATAAAAATAATATTATTAATTACACAATAAAACCTATACATTAGTTTAAACCAAATGAATTTTAAGGGGCAGATCAAATATATCCTTATTGTAACAAACTGCACATTTCCCCTTTTTACAGTGTAGAAACACGCTGGTTTGAACTTATTTGTAGCAATTCATTTTGTAGGGTTGTGCGTAACGAATGATTTCTCCCGTCACCAAATACGGATTCTACTTGTTTCCCTTCTGAAACAGCAGTCCTACAGGTGAGCATCAACAACAAACGACAGTAATACACATAATAGAGCTCTCCTGTGCGCAGAGAACCCGTGCCGAACCGACACAATTAACACACCAATATCCAACTCACCCGTTAGAGCGCGAGCCACGGACAACCCCGTTAGAGTCACACAGAGCAAAAACCAGTACATCCTCAAAGAAATCTGTTCAGGTATATCCTCAGGATTTCGTGTAATAATTATTTCTGAATCCACGCGGTAGTTAGCTGGAGAAAGATCCTGTCACTCAGACCCAGGGAACCGCTGTCTCCTCTTCTATTAGGTGAAGAAGAAGAAAGTCACAGCACTGTAAAGCGGGAGATTCTCACACAGTCAGTGCTGTTGCTGTTTGAATTTCATAATCCAAAGTCTAGAGAGGTTTGACAGCGCGTCCTCGGCTCGTTGGCAACGGGCTGTGTGCGCTTCTGCGGGCGCGCGGTCGGGTCACTCCCTTAAATGACTGATTTCCGCCCTCTCTGTCGCGCGTAGACGGGCACTGGTGGGTAAATTTAGCAGGTTCTCACTGGAGTGAAGGTGTCAGCATCCGATGTGAAGACTGTGGGTGTCAAAACTCTCGCAGCACTGGTTGCTCGCGTCCCTCCTCCTTGAGAGAGAATGGGCAGGACTGGAAACGAGCAAACCCTCTAACCCTTTCCAGGCAGAGACGCGCTGTCTCTCTGCCAACCAGACACGGAGACTGTGGGGCCAAACCAAAGAGACTTTGCGCTCATCTGCGTGGGAGCGCAGTGCTGAAAAAAGATGCTCCTCAATGCATGCGAATTATGAGGGGTTTTGGTAGGCTATCCTAATTAACGCCAGGATCTCCTAAAACCCTTTAGCTGTTTTGTTTTTTTGTATATAAAATTATACGTTTTAACCGCGCTTTTAAACAACGTTTCAGCTACCACAGGAGTAAGTTGACACGTTAAGGCCCGTTCACACCACGAATGATAACTATAAAAGATAACAATAACTATATTAGCGTCCACACCAGTGAACGCTGTTTATTAAAGGGATAGTTCACTTTGAAATTAATTTTTGTTATGTTTTAGCTTACCTCAAGGGCATCCAAGATGTAGGTGTATTTTTTTCCGCAGTAGTTTCAATTTTGATATTTTTAGGTCAAACCGTTCTTGTCTGTCAGTCATATAATGCAGGTCGATGGTCACTGTCTCAAAGAGCATGCACAGAGTCCAAATTAAAACAATTCCCCGTCGTCCAAATTAAACAATTCCCCATCGTAAGTACACATTGATGGCCTAAGACACGAAACGAGCGGTTTGTGTGAGAAAACGAACAGTATTTATATCGTAAATATGATAGATGACTAGATGTCGCCTTAAAGACATTCGTTCCAATGAACTGCCGTAGACAAGGCGACATCTAGTGTGTATATATCTATGCACCAGTCTGCGCACACGTCAGATCAGATCACTTGGACATGGCTGTGTATAAGCGGTAAAAATGATATAAATACTGTTCGTTTTCTCACACAAACCGCTCGTTTCGTGTCTTAGGCCATCAATGTGTACTTACGATGGGGAATTGTTTAATTTGGACGACGGGGAATTGTTTTAATTTGGACTCTGTGCTTGCTCTTTGAGACAGTGACCATCGACCTGCATTATATGACTGACAGACAAGAACGGTTTGACCTAAAAATATCGAAATTGAAACTACTGCGGAAAAAAAGACACCTACATCTTGGATGCCCTTGAGGTAAGCTAAAACATATAAAAAATTAATTTCAAAGTGAACTATCCCTTTAAGCGCGCGTCTTGACCGTCTTCCACTTTAAAGCAGGATAGATTCTGATTGGCTGTCAATGTGTTTATCGTTCATCAGCTGGAAAAAAATATTCTTGAAAGTGATTCCAGCGATATTGTTTCTCTGTGCCGTTGTCGTTATTACGGTGTGGACTCTGCTATTCTTTTATATTTAGAACGATTATTAGAACGGTAGCCTATCGTTATCGTTATAGTCGTCGTTCTTGGTGTGAAGGGCCTGTCAGAGTGCGCTACATAGCGCAATTTTTGTGTGTGACAAATCTCGAAATAGGTAGGTTAAAATATATTTAAGTTATCCAACAAAACAATGCATTGTTGCTTGAAACAAACCTCAACCATACATTTAGCATCCCCTATAAAAACAGGCTGAGATTGTTAACACTACCATTAGCTATTAATTCTTGCACTTTATTTAGGCTATTAAATGCTACACATATGTACATATGGATATGTAATGTTTTTTTTTGTAAGACTTATGAGAGGAACTCATTAAGCATTAATGTGTCTTTGCACATGCAATAAGGATTATCGTGCGCCAACTCCAGGAATCTGTTTCTCTGGCTGGTGACACAGTGACATAAAAATGTGTAGCACGTAGTCACTTTCAAGCTCCAGAGCAGGAGTGCTGCAATCTGATCATCCACTGGGAGAGAGAGAGAGAGAGAGAGAGAGAGAGGAGAGAGAGAGAGAGAGAGAGAGAGAGAGAGAGAGAGAGAGAGAGAGAGAGAGAGAGAGAGAGATTTTTTCAGTACAGTCTGTTCACAAAAAGGATATGGCTATTAAAGAATCCAGAGAGTGGCATTGACCCTCATCTCAGCTCTAATCCACCACCATTTAAAATAATATTTCACCCAATGAAAGTTTTGTCTTTGTGAAGAAAAATTATTATGCCATTCCAAAGCTATTTGACTTTCCTGATCATGTGCAACACAAAAGGAGATTTATGATAGAAAGTCCATGCTGTTCTTTTCAAAAAGGTGGTCCAAATGACTTATTCAAAGTCATCTCACGTCATGATAGATTGTGTGATTAACAGATCACCATTCTTGCAACTTACATATAATCAAAGTTTTGCCAAACATCTGCTTTTGTGTTCCTCATGAAAATTAAGTCATATGCGTTTGTAATAACATTAGGGTAAGTGACAGACACTGATTGTTATAAGCCCTAGGCGATAATTATTCAAATAATTATCCTAAGATAACTGAGCAGTTAATAAAAGACATGCCTCTGAAGTCAAGGTGTAAATGCTATAAACCAATCAGAGGACTCTTATGTGCATGTCATTTCAATACAGAATCACGGTTCACTGAAGAAACTGGAAGGAAATAACATAGCACTGAATGATTATTGCTATTTATACATAAAAAAATTATGTAATTATTTACTCAAATGTATGCATTTCATTCTTTAGTTTGAACACAAAAGAAAGTTTTTTTTTTTTTGTTTTTTTTTGTCCATACAACCAAAAACTCTGGACCACACTGACTTTCATTGTACGGACAAAAACAGTTGAAACATTCTTTAAAATATCTGCAGATAAAGGTAAGTTATACAGATTTAGAAATTACGGGGCTGAGTAACTTAAGACAGAATTGTATAGTTTTGAATACACACATACACTCTTAAAAATAAAGGTTGAAAAGGGGGTTTTCGCAGCAATTTCAGTTTCGCCCAAAATCTTTCTCAATGAACAATTCTTAAAAGAAACTTTTGTGCTATAGAAAGGTTCATTGGATGATAAAGGTTCTTCATGGAACCACAGATGCCAAATAAAAACCCTTTATGAAGGAAAAGCAGCTAGTAATCAAGCTCATGTGCTTCTATTTACATGTACACATTCTTATGCATGCTGTGCATGTTTCGTGGTGATGAATGTCTACTGATAACACTGCGCTGGTCAGATAACACCATAACCGCTCACTGATTCAGACGAGTTTTTGAAAAGAAGATAAAGAGTCGTCACACACACACACACACACACACACACACACACACACACACACACACACACACACACACACACACACACACACACACACACACACACACACACACACACACACACACACACACACACACACACACACACACACACACACACACACACACACACACACAAATATTGTTACATCTTTCTAGGACAATTTTCAGCAGCTGGTAAAGAATTAGAATAAGGCTAAAGACTGTTGTCATGAATCTGCAGCTTACAGTGCACTCTGACTGTGTCCGTATGCTTCGGATGGGCTTTTCAATCAGACACTGAGTGTGTGTGTGTGTGTGTGTTTGGCGGAGCAGCTGAAATCCCCTAACACACAGTGTGTTAATCTGCTCACAAACACTCACTCTCTGTCTCTCTGTCTCTCTCTTCTCCAGCCTGTTTTATGATGCCACGCTCAACAGCGCCTCGGGCCCCTGTACGCAGAGATGTCTGCAACCCTGAGTGAGAAAGACAGAATGAAAGAGGGAGAGAGACGGAGAGATTTAGAGTTAGTCTGCCCAGATATGAGCTCCTGCCAAACCTGATATTTTAAAGTCACGTATAGCTGAAAAAACAAAAGCACAGTTTAATATCCTGATCGTTTTTTTCATGCACCGCTGAATCAGATGAAAGCACGTCCAGGTCACATTTCACCTCATAATAAAAGAAGAAAAGAAATCATATTTTGCATAATGAAAGAAGCCTATTTATTTATTTAGTTAGTATTGTGACATTTTATGACAATAAGTTCTCATTATTCTCAATAGTGATTCTCATTTTCCGTAATACAAAATATTTTTTTATTTAAATCACCGTAGATTAAAGACAATTAAATACACAATATTACAGTATATAAACACTATTTAAATATTTAAACAATATATCAATATTTATGCATAAAAGTAATGAAAATGAGGGGAGAGGTGTTTAACTGCCATGAAAATAATGTTACAACATGTTTAATGGTACCAAAAATAGGCTTTATTTTCATTATTTATTTATTTTTATTTTGGGCTGAAATATGAGCATGCACTGTAAAAATGTTTTTCACATAACATCATGGGGTAAAATCTGAATGAACTTGTTTTGCCAAAAAAAAAAACACAAAAAAAATCAAATATAATATTTAACAAGATCAAACAGAAATAAATAATAAAAATGTAAATAAAACATTACATTTTTTACAAATATTTTATTGGTTTACTTGAAAGTCGTGTGACCTTTAACCGACATCAGAGATAAGTAAACATGCAAATATGTTTTTAAATACTAAATGTACTGAAATAACTTAAAATCTTAGGGGATACTTCAAGTAAATATTTAGGGTCAAAGGGGTTTGGCTGACAATTAAACAATGAAAGTAAAGGTCAGGTCAGGTATAAATAGCTCCTTAAAGTAACAAATGCACATATCCACTTTTTACAGTGAGATTAATTTGCATAATCTTCAAACCATTTACAACAAAATCAGGAATTCCTATTCTTTCGGCCTTTCTTTCATACTTTCACCATTTGACATCCCCTCCCCAATCATTCATACATACTTAGAGGCAGTTCTGTTATTCTTTCCTAGTCTGTCATTAAACAAGAAAGCCCTCCACAGCCACAGGAAGTCTGCTCAGCGGACGGAGCTGATTGGCTATCGCTCAGAATCTACATCTGCTGGGACCAAAATCCAAAACCAGATAATTTACATAGTTTGACCTTCCACACAGTCCTGTGTGTGTGTATGAGTGAGTGTTACACACTGGTTTCATAAAGCTATTTATCATTCTTTCATGCAGAAAAAGGGAGGCTAGGGCGGAGGGGGTTGGACATGTTGCCGCTCTGTTGCTTCAGGCCGTTGTGCATGTGGAGAAATTTCTGAAATTACATCATATATCACAAAGCGAACACACATAGTCATACACACCCAGTCAATCAAATGCACGCACAGACACTTTTGATAGATGGCTGAGACGGAAAGATACTTTACCGGTCCCTGAAGAGAAACGCAGTCATTTTGTATTTAGAAATGGGATATTTTGTGTCTCCCCCGTCAAGATTCCTGTCGTTCTGATATTGGGCAGCTGTGAAGGGAGCGGGATAATGCTTTATGGAAACTCAACTGATCGGTCAGAGCAACAGAAAAGCCTCACAAACACATACAACACATAAGATCATATTGTGCCCCTGAAAACCACCCCATGTCACCATAGGAACACGGCTTGTTTCCATGGTGACAACTGAAGTTTGTAATTATGACCCTGCATCAACAGGTGAGAGTCAATAACTGTCACCCCCTGTTCTGCCCCTCTCCTTCTCCCTCACACTCGCATTCATGCACTGCCTTCTGTTGTTTCCGGCTTTTATGTGAGTGACACTTTGTGCTTTTAAAAAAAACGGATATTCCGGATGCCGAATCTAGCTTGTTTCTGGGGCTCAAACTGCTCTGGGATAATAAAAGTAACTTCAGATAAAAGCTCTGGATTCCTTTCATTCCTGATTGAGTAGCTTTAACACTATAAAGCCTATACTGTATCATATTTGATACATGAAATTCGAAGGTCTCTAAATGAACCAACATGATCTTCTACACATTTTTCAACACTTTCTTTAGCAAGGCCCTGTTTACACCTGCGATTAAGACACGTTTTTGTGGATCGGATCGCAAGGAGACGAGGGAGACACATTCCAGTTTACACCTGGTGTTTAAACCATCTCTTTTGCCCACTTTCGACCACTTCTGTCCTGATTTCTTCGAGTGGAGGGTCTATGGTGTAAGTGTATGGGTTTTTTCAGATCTTTCGATCTAATGGACAAAGTAAGCTTGTTAAAGAACGCGCACTGAGACGACGGAAAAACATACAGAGAGCAGCAGCTTTCGTTTGTGCTCTGACAGCCGTAATACCAGCCGAACACTGTGAGAACATTGAGCTTGGCACGTTTTTTTGTCTTCAAACCAAATTTGGGTCTTCAGCCGACAGTTGAAATCCCGTCTGGCTTGCGCTTCCAATAATGTTTACATTTACATTTACATTTATTCATTTAGCTGACGCTTTTTATCCAAAGCGACTTACAATTGCTATATATGTCAGAGGTCGCACGCCTCTGGAGCAACTAGGGGTTAAGTGTCTTGCTCAGGGACACATTGGTGTCTCACAGTGGATTCGAACCCGGGTCTCTCACACCAAAGGCATGTGTCTTATCCACTGCACCACTACCACCCCTACGTTTACACATTACGTCAGTAGGCGGAGAGTAGACGGTCTTATACTAGTTGTCTGTTATACTGTTATAAATATCTCATTGATTTTCATTACAAGCTATCTTTTTCATGATATAAATACCAGCAATTGCACCAAATGGCATATTTTTGCTCAGTTTGGGTCTCTGAATAAACAGTGTGATTTTCATATTCTCACAATATCATACTATATTGGCCATAAAAGCCTGATGTATCAAATACACATACGCAGGATGTTCAACCGTCATATACCCTTAAAATCAGAGGGATATAATAGATTGAGTTCTTTAAGCCCCAAATTGCGTATATGTATAACATCAAAATCAAACTTTCATTTTTAAAAGATCAAGAAAAATCCAGTTCTTTAGTAATACGATCCCATTATCTTCATAAATCATCAATGACCAATATTGCCATAAAACAATCAGATCCTTCAGCAACCTTGTCAGTTTTATTTCAGAAAAAAAAAGAGTCTAGAAATATAAAATGTCATGAGAGAATATCATCAATATTTCTCAAAGGATATGCATCATGTGGAGTGACCATCTCAGCTCTGTCACTAGCTTTATCTCCGCTTTACTGCAGTAATATCATCTAATTCCACAGAAATCTCCTCAAATGTCAAATAAATGTCACATCAAGAACACGTGTCACCCGACTGATGTGCACTATCTGGAAATCTGGATTTACATTCGGATGCCTCTAAATTCTTATCCTCAGAAAATTCTCATCCTTTATTGAGTTCAATCAATAAAGCAAAGAGAAATGCACAGGGATCTATGTAGTCTTCTATGATCTAAGTGACAGATGTCAATGCATTTCTATACGTCTATGCAGATGCCAATGCTAATGTCCTGAAAAAGAACGATGAGCATATTTTCACATAATCATTCCATTTCTTTCTTCCTCCTTCTGTGTGTTACACTCACATATACACACACAAACAATGCTGGAACAGCATGAAATAAGCAGAGCATGCTGGGATTTTTTGTTCATCGCATACACGGGAGAATGCTTGAGAAGACTTTCATTAAAGGCTTTAATACATCAAGGGTTTTTAGCTGAAGGATTTCTTTCTGAACAAACACATACACGGGTGACATCTACAAATGCCTGTGGCGCGAAAGCTAACATTTACACATTTTTACCATCTTATCACATGTTGTCTTTGCATTCATCAACTCCCACAAACAAAGTCTCGGTAAACAGCCAAACACATCCATCCATTCATCCATCCTATCTTTCTTAGAAGCCAATTCAAACAAAAGCCAATGTCACCACAGAAACCTCAGGGTTCCTCTCTGTGCTCTGAGAAAACAGTCTCCGCTCTCCAAACATCTGCTGCTGTAGATACAGACAGATGCAGATACTGATAGAGTGAGTGATTCTTTACTGGGGTTGTTCTGTTTTACTTCAAAAAGTAAAAAAAAAAAAAAAAAAAAAAAAAAAAAAAAAAAAAAAAAATTAATAAAAAAAAAATATATATATATATATATATATATATATATATATATATATATATACGCTTATATAGATATTAAAAACAGTTTTAAAAATATATTTTCGGTCTAATATACTGTATTTATATTGTCCAAAAAATAATTTTCTTCGCCATGAACTACATTTAGCCTACAGTTTTTCTGAATTGCTAAAACACATTTATTCAAACCATCACTCACTTTCTCAAAACCTTAAACACAAAACAAATTTTTCAAACCACATTCAGAGAACCTCTGACTCTTCTGGCAAAAACAAACAATTGCCTCAAAACCATTTTATCTGTGCTCAAAATCAAACAATGCTTTCAGATCATACACACAGCGAGTCAATTTTATAAACACTACAGATCATTCATTAGAAACTACATCAAATAATGGAGAACACAGAATTCAAAGCATGCAGTTACAGGAAAAAAAGTATATTGTAACAAAGTAAACAAATTGTCCAATTACGTAAAAAAGTATAGTAATGACAACTGACAGTAGTATGGTGAATGCATTTGATACAGTATGTACTGCAAGTAGTATTGTACTGAATATTTAATAGTATTGAATGTCTGTATATTCAGCACTTGAATACCAAGGAAAAACAGTTACCCAACTGCAAAAGCCAAAAAGGTTACTGTAAAAAACTACGAACCTGGGTCTCGTCTACAATCGACGTCCCCATTCAATAATATTTACACTCTACAGTCGACGTCGGCCGAGTCACCTAACTAACTTGTTCCCCTAACTAGCTTGCTCCATCTGACTTGCTGCGCAACAAAAATTGACAAACAGACTTCAGCAAATGTCCTTTAAATGCTTTAATCACGGCCGGGGGATCTCAGAGCAGTTCTCCGGAGATTCTCCCAAGAGGAAGCAAGGCCGGAGGATCTCAGACAAATTCCATTGAGAATCCCACCAGAAAACACGGATACAACAGTTTTTATAAAACAGGGGTATGGGCGAAAATGACATGAAACATTACATAATTTGATAGGTTCTTCATAGACAAGCCCTCTTGTTACTAGGTCACCACAAGGTTTCAAGTTTAGACATATGTCTAGTTTCATTTCCCTTATTTGTTATTTTTAGACACACACACACACACACACACACACACACACACACACACACACACACACACACACACACACACACACACACACACACACACACACACACACACACACACACACACACACACACACACACACACACACACACACACACACACACACACACACACACACACACACACACACACACACACACACACACACACACACACACACACACACACACACACACACACACACACACACACACACACACACACACACACCCAAAGTAAAAGGTGTATGGCAACATTCAAAAACAAAGAACAGACCTTTTAAGTACATTGTGATTCAAAGTGTTAGTTTTGTCAGGCCTAAAAAGAAAAAATAAGGTTAGATGTTAGAAACATGGTTAGTTTAATATAAAGTTTCCTATTTTATTGATTAAAAAATCCATCACAAAAGCATGTTATAGTCACTCAGAAGAGTTGTGCAACTGTAAAATCAAGGTCAGTGAGAGATTCATTCTGCTTCAGCATCATGTCTTCATGTTGGTCTGGCTGGAGGACTTTGGCCACATCACAGACAATCTCTGCAGGCAAAGAGAAAAACCCTAAAGCCAGATCCAGCCTTGACAAAATCTCCACATCTTTCTCTTTCTCATCCTCTTCCTCCTTGTTCACAATCTCTTATACACATACCCTTCCTCGTCTCCCTCTTATATTTTTTCCATCCATTGTCAACATTCAGGGCAACATTTTGAGTCAATTTTGGCACTCTGAACTGACTTGTATTATGTACAGTTGGTTTGGTCACATCATTAGAAATAAGTGTGAACAATTTTGAGTTGTTGTGTGTAAACGATGACAACTGTGTTGTAGTTGTGTTTAACTTTTGCCTGCCTGTGTTTAGCATTTTGAAACATAAGTGCATCACAGTGCGAAATGTGCTTTAGTGAGGGAGAATGTGTTTAGAGTTTTGCAAAAAAAAGTGCATGAGATTTGCAAACAGTGTCTTAACTACCTGAACTTGTTTAATGTTTAATGTAAAAGAGTGATTTATTCGACAAATTGGTTTAGGCTATTGAGAATTTGTTTCAGAGAATGGGGTTTAGTGTTTCAATTCAGAAAAGAATGTAATAGCATTTGTGGAGTGCTTTGCCATATATTCACCATCACAGTGCTAAAGTGTTATGGGTGGTCATAGAGTTGAGTTTCATCTGTCTTCAATAAAACTGATGACAATATATTGCAAAACTCCGTTAACAAAAACAGTCCTGGAGATGCTGGGTATTGCATCACATCTGAAGAAACTCATAGGGGTTGTGCTTGCATGACAATATGGAGGACTTTTCTGAGGCCAACTATGATTTGTAGACACTTCACACATCTCCAGAAACCTTTGAATTTATCATGTGGTTACAGTCATAGATTTGAACAGGGGAGACAACATTTCCACTAATCATGTATCTCATCAATATTCATGTTATTAACTTTCTTGAAGAACTGATTAGCTACACCCACAATATTTGTTAGTCTCCAATCTACATCGAAATCTACACCAGAGGGTTACAATGAGCAATTGTACAATGAGCAATATATCCTCTCAATGAATTGCAGAATCATACTAAATGAAACCTAATATGATGCTTTGATATGATTTCCTTTTCCTTTGTTGCTATGATTAGACAGTTATTTCTTAATTTATTATGGCATACTGGGACAATTCACACTGACCTAATAAACAGTAAGCAAAGTCTAAGTCAACATGCACTGGGTATGTATGAGAATATCATTGTGAGAGTGAATGAGCGAGAGAGCTTCTCTCAGCATGTCATGGTTCCAGTGAACAAAAGGCTCATTAGCATGGTCATGTTCTCTGGAGACAGGCAGAAAGAGAGAGAGAGACAGACAGAGAGAGAGAGAGGGAGGGAGGAACCTGTGGGAATACGGTCTTTTCTCAGAGGACATTGCCTTGATGCAACGTCTTGACATACCCCCCAGCCCAGCCCACCCCCCCCAAACCCCACCCGCTACAGAACAGCGGATTTCAAACCCACAGCAACCGCTCTAAAAATAAACCTTTACACTAACAGACTTCTAATCATCATTAATTCATCTAAATGTATTCATGGTGTTCATTAAATCCTCAAAGATCTAGTAATAATTCACCATTTATGGTACTTTTTTTCTTTTTTTTCTTTTCTTTTTTTACTTAAAGGGGAACTATTATGCCCGTTTTCACAAGATGTAAGTCTCTGGTGTCCCCAGAATGTGTCTGTGAAGTTTCAGCTCAGCTTATAGCTTGTCAAATTTGCCCTTATTTGGATGTGAGCAAAAACACTTGTGTTTTTTTAGCCAATTTTTGTGTCCTTTTAAATGCACATGAGCTGCTGCTCTCGGCCCCTTTCCAGAAGAGGGCGGAGCCTTTACACAATCTCATACTCCATATACTCCTGCAACAACAAAACTGGAGAGTCTCACGCACCCAAAATGTCAGAAATTGGCAGTAGTGATGTTCAGCCTAACATGATCAAACCGGGCACTGATGGAGAGACTCAGGAAGAAGTTACAACTTTTAGAATGCAACTGGATGTTTCTGAATGGTTATGTAGTTGTTGTGGAGTTAAGTTGATTCAACTCATCGACTAGCATGTATCGTCATGATAATCTAAAAATCTTTCAGAAACAATTTATGCAAAAGCAGAGTTATAATTTGCGCAAATATATAACACTTTTCTCATTTCCTTCATAAGTGAAATTCAACTACGGTGTCCTCAGTGGCTCAGATGCCGGGAGTCTATGGAGACTCTTATGTTTGTTGGTACATTCAATAACAGAACATTTGTAATGTTTTTTGGCGCAGACAGTGTATATCTCCAACTTCTACGGGGAAACCGAAATGGCGGACTGGTGCGGCTCACTCAGGGCGGATCTATGCTAATAGGGCAGATCGTCACCAGTCATGGGCGGGGCTTCCCAACTCTTACGTAAGAGTATATCGTGGGAAATCTGGAACCGCTCATTTGGAGAGACTGTTTATGATTTATGGGGATTATAAAAAAGGAGTGGGTGGATTTTAACCATTATAGGCTGGTTACACAATGTGGACACACATCTGTGTTCAAACACCTTATAGAAGTGAACTTTGCATAATAGCTCCCCTTTAAAAGTTTAGTTCACCCAAAAATGAAAACTAGCAGCATAACTTTATCGTTATATACCATTCATTGTAGTTATGTAGCAATAGCAAATCTTTAGTTATGTGCACTAGCAGTGCTTTATGTATAGGCTAGCGCACTAGCAGTTTGTTATAGTTATGTAAGGCTCTAGCAAATTTTTAAAGATTTGCTAGTGCGCTACATAACTAAACAGATCTGCTAGTTCACTACATAACTATAAAGAAACACTAGATCACTATAATATAAAGAGCTGTTAGTGTATAGTATAATGATCTAGCGGTTCTTTGTAGTGCACTAGGAGATTTTTATATTTAAATGTAGTGCACTAGCAGTTGGTTACTTATGTAGTGCACTAGTAGATCTTTATAATTAAGTCTACGTAACGCACTAACAGTTCTTTATAGTGAAGTATTCTAGCAGTTCTTATGTTGTTCACTAGCAGTTCTTTATTGTATACCTAACAGATCTTTATATTTATACAAAGAATAGTGCCTTAGATAAAGATAAACTCCGTAAGATGGTAAGAACATTAGGAGGAACCAAGACTTATTTGGGAATCCCACCTCTTTTCCGGCTGGCACGAATTTTATTCAAAGCATTCAAACATATGTAAATGTTAAACATAGATAAAAGGAACAAACAACATCTCCCATGATCAAATTTACAGTGAGATTAGCACAGAAAGAGTGTGAACTATGTGTGTGTATCACATTAAAGGTTTAGAGCGCATCTTTTTTGAATGAGCAGTTATTTTGAGTTATTATAACTCATTATTTTATTAATGAGTACATATATTTTGCCTTTCATTGTGTAGAATCCAGAAAACCAGTTATTGTAAAAAAAAAAAAAATCCTTCTGGTTTATCCAATTATTGAACTAAACATTCAAGATATCTTGAATAAAAAAAAAAGAATCAAGAAAGAGCAAAGAAAAGAACGGACATCTTTGCCAGCTGGCTGTGATCTTTGCAGCTTTAGTAATTACTGTGAATTTCAGGTATAAAGTTGAAGATTCACACATTCATACTTGCTTATTAATGTACAGCAGGTCAAATCTGTGTGCATTAGAGTGAGGTAGAGAGTGATATTATATGTGTGCCGTGTTTTATGCTAATTGTGCAAAAGATGGATGTGCAGCGCAGGTAACAACCTCCCTTGGGTACTACCCTTAAAAATGTGTGTGTGTTTGAGAGAGAGAGATATACTCTGGTAGTGTATGTTGTCTCTGCACATATTCAAGTAAGAGTGTGGGAAAATAGTGTGTTAGTGTGTTGTCATAAAACTGATAAATGCTGACTTTATGCTTCTCTTCCACCTAAGCGCCTCACCACACACAAATTCTGCAAAACAAACACAACTATACATTAAATAACACAATATTGTTAACACAACTTCACTCAGCTTTAGCCAAAAAATACCACAAATTATTGGTACAAGTTTTTGTTATACATAATATGGTATTCATATAATGTACACTTGCAAAAATAAATTGGCCTATACCATGGTACTAAAAGTCAAGTACTATGGTATTCCAGTGTACTTCCAAGAATACAGAAGTTTGTATACCAAGGTACTTGTCCAAAATCAATGCACCATTCCATGTAACAAAAATATGTTTAAAAAACATTTTGATAACGTTCACATTAAGTTAATTACTAAAATGATGTATAATTTTTTTTTTTGTGCTAATGTTTTGAAAACAATATTAAAGACCAGATTACTTTGAATGAACATTCTATTAATATAACTGGAATAATGTTTGTTTGTAACTTTGAGAGAACATTCCCTATTAGCTGGGATAGCGCGCACACACACACACACACACACACACACACACACACACACACACACACACACACACACACACACACACACACACACACACACACACACACACACACACACACACACACACACACACACACACACACACACACACATAGTACAGAAGTGATTGATGGTACTAGCATGGATAATTTAACATGTAAGTAAATCTAAATGTAAATCTGATGCAATGGTACCACCACAGTACTTTTTTTTTATAAGGGAGACAACCTACGCAGTAAACGTAGTCATCTTCTCTGTAAAATAAAGTGAACTTTACAGCCGCAGAATCATTAGTATTCACATGATGCAACACCTTCATTAATATATAATATTATTTTGTTTCCAGTCATGCAGTGAAATCTGGTTATAGCATTAATTGTTAATCCATTCAGCTCGTTAAAACGCAGTTTAATTAACGATATAATCAGTGGAGCAGGGCACCAAAGTCTGATATTATTAAGCTTCTTAATTCTGTAGTCTCATTAAGATAACGTGTTGTTTTTAATCTAATTACAAAAGAGACTGAAGCCATCATTAAAAACAGACACACAAGAGAGCGAGAGAATCTGTGTGTTCTTAAGTCTGTTATTCGGCCGACTTCAGTTGTTGTGGCAGGGGAAGCTCTTAACAACTGTTTGTGTGTTCAGGATGATAAGTTAATTGAGATATCAGTGTGTTTTATAGCTTAAAAAAAATAGAATGGTCACTTTGTTTTCAGTGCTGAACACAGAATTATGTCACCGGTACAGATTTGCTTACCACCTCATCAACAATAAGAGGAAGTGATGTGATGCAACAAAGATCCCTTTATATTTAATGAAGCTGTCAACACGGCACTTCTCGTTGCATTTTTGCATTGACTGCATTCATCACATTCAACCATTCATTCTTGTTACAAAAGTTAGTGTAAAAATACACAAACAAACACTTTTACTTGTGAGAAATATACATTTATCATTAATTACAAAACAACATGTGGTGTCAAACTAGCAAGCCTGTACAAAGTGACATGCTAGTTTAGGCTAAATCTGCAAAAATGTTTCCCACTGTGAAGATTATTGTTGAGTTTTTAATTAGATCCTTAGAAATAAAGCTGAAGATACATATGCTAAAATAACACTGGACAGCACATTAAAGGTATAGCGGAGGATGTTTTACTTCCTGGTGGGTAGTCTAAACTATTGGTCCTCCTAATTGTCAATCATTCTGGTGAATCAATCAAACTTTTCAAAAAGTGGAGAGGGCGGGTCTTATCTAAAATTTGGAAAGATCCTCCGCTATACCTTTAATCAAGGTTTTAAACCTTGTTGCATATGAAATAAAACAGGACATACAATATTTAGTTTTACTTTCAGAGGATGACGAACAGCATTTTCTCAAGGTTCAGTGATTCCTTTCACTTTACAAAAAAAAAAAAAAAAAAAAAAAATTATATATATATATATATATATATATATGAAGAGTTCAGATGCAAAAGCCTCTAAATGCCATCTGAAATTTTCTTATAGAATGATAATTTTTATCAACCTTGTATATTTAAGTTCAGTAATTTCACTTAAATGACAATTAATAGGTAATCTTCATTGCCATTTAAGTGAAATTATTGAATTTAAATATACGAGCTTGATAAAAATGATCATTATATAAGAAAATTTCAGATGGCATTTAGAGGCTTTTGCATCTGAACTCTTCATATATAGATTTAATTCCTCAAAGACCCCATGAAATGTTCTGATGAAACACATAAGCTGCTTGGTATTCCTGTCAGTGGCAGGTGGTCGACGCCTCTGAATTCAAGATATGGCTAATATTCGCCCATATTTTTGGTCTATTTTGCATGCAGTGAAAGACTGCTAAAAGTTTTGTCAACTTTTACAGTAGGAGTACGCTATAGACCTCAAACCAAACAGACATGGACTATTAACTTTGAATAAAACACAAAAACTCCAGGGGTTTCAAACCCTATTTGGGCTCCATCTGTGGAAAGCGCCAACCACAGACACATGACAGAGAAAGAGAGACAGAGAGACAGAGATAAGGGCCAATACGTGAAATTGCTCATTCGTCCCATCATTAATTTCAGCACGATGACTGGATGACGTACAGAGCTGATGTTTCTCTCAGGTAACTAAGACCAGCTGCTTCTTCTACATTTAGCCTCAAGCATTCTGTGACAGAGACACAATATCTGCCAAACGAGCTTTTAATTCAGTTCAGTTTGGAGGCAGAAGAAATGTCAGGAAAAGGGGAGAGAAAGGAAGAAAGATTTCTCTCTGTATGAGGGGGAATAATTTCATTTACCAAATCCAGACACCCTGCAGGGACTGGAAGCTAGGCTGTTCAGTGTGTGTGTGTGTGTGTGTGTGTGTGTGTGTGTGTGTGTGTGTGTGTGTGTGTGTGTGTGTGTGTGTGTGTGTGTGTGTGTGTGTGTGTGTGTGTGTGTGTGTGTGTGTTTGTGGGGAGTATGTAGGTGGCGAGTTCTATATTGGACTGTTCAGAGGCTCAACTCGAGGAGTTCTCACACTCAGTGCTAAATCTGTCTGTTAAATAACACTGAACACACAATCAGCCCAAGAACCAGAACAGCGAGATCATTCCCCAACTGTGATGACACAAGACTGACCCAGGATTGGCTCCTCTCGCACTGGGAAATACACAGACATTATAACAGAGAGCACAAGACAGCTCTGGAATCAGTAGTTCAGCACAAAACATAATTAGTGAGTGGCCTGATGGTGATTTGCAGAGGTTCTGATTTATTGGAAGGGTGGAAGATGCCATGATGCTGTAGTTACGTTTTGGGAAGGTTATAGAGGAGACGGGCTAGTTTTCATATGTTGAAACTAAATGAATACATTTTGTTAACTGAAATAAAAACTAACATGACTGCGGAAAAGACTAAATACATTTTTGTGGCTTCAGAACTAACTGAAATAAAAATAAAAGTAATTTGTGGCCATTTTATTTTATTTATGATATTATAGCTAAAATGTAATACCTTTTCTTACATTATAGTTACTACACCCATACAGCCCTAAAAAAACTAAACAAAATGAAACTAGAAAACTAAGGGAACTAAAACTTACATTTATAGAGTGAAGTCTAAGTAAATTGAAAATACAAATTGAGAATTAAATATAAATAAAAACGTATATGACAAAAAGATTATATGACAATGCGCTCATGAACTTTGGCAGCCCTAAAATACTGAAAACTAGCTAAAAACTAAATGAAATGGGGAAAAAAACTAAACTAACAATTGTAGAGTGAAGACTAACTAAATAAAAAAAAAAAAAAAAAAAAAAAAAAAAAAATTGTATAACACTTGTGAAATATTAAATAATATGATAATAGAAAATAAATGTAATAAAAAATAGAGTTTGAAACCAACATTGATAATCACACAACAACCGCTTTTGATTCAAAACCCTTGTGGCAATCTCCTTGAGGTGAGAAAATAGCCGATCAGACCCAAAGCAGTGTCTTAAAGCTCCTATAGTCCACAGGAAGTGATTGGACCCCATTTCCTGTCCTGGTCCTGAGATAACATTGTATCCAGCTGCAAGAGCACTTCCTGTCTCTCTCTCTCTCTCTATATGTGTGTCCCTGAGCTCCGTCTTAAGTACAAACCAAAAATAATCTACAGATGCTTTGTTCATCAGCTGTCCTTCTTGAAGAGGTGATGTCAGACCAGCAATTAGTTCAGCACAATGGGATAAATATAGCTGGGGGTTGAAGGTAAAACCCGCTGTGGAGGGCTTCCCCTTCAGCCTGAGCATGAAAAATCCATAAGACAAATGAAGGAACAGGGGAAGGACGTTAGAAGGACTTTAGAGAGAGGTAAACGCTCTTCCTCTCTTTCACATGACATCCTAGCCCTGCCGGTATCGTCTTTAAGTGGACGTGAAGGCCTCTTAATGAGCCGTGCCGAACGTTCACTATCGTTACCCTAGTTAAAGCATGTCACTTAGATGCGTTAGAGACATTTTCAGCAAATCAGAGAACTGAATGAAAACACTTATTTCATTCAACTGTGGGCTGATTGGTTGAGCGTATCAAATACAATAGGGTCAAATGCCTAAATGCGCTAGTGGAAAAAAAGCTTTGCACTTTTTAATTTAACACATTTTTATTACAAATTATATTGTGGTAATTACATTTTTTTTTTTTTTTTTTACGTGATTTTCAGAATGGTTTATTATTATGTACACCCCCCTTTTCCATTCATAACAGCATCACTTGAGCTCACACATGAAACTGGACCTCATGATTCATGTTATTCAGCATTCAGTTCACCTAAAAATGAAAATCACTTATTCACTCTCATGTCATTCCAAACATATATGACTTATGTTCTTCTACAAAATTATTTTCAGAAATATCTAAATATCTTTGTGTTCCACAGAAGAAGAAAAAAATACAGGTTTGGAATGATGATGATGAGCAAATTACAGATTTATATATATATATATATATATATATATATATATATATTTGGGTCAACTATCTCTTAAAACATGTATTTTTTTCATTTAATGTCATATCTGTTCAATGCTTTTGAAAATGTTCAAAATTCTAGAATGTTCCATTTATTGCAAGGTTTTAAAATGGGGGGAAAAAATCCCATATTTTCAATGTCGCCTCAGACTTTTGAATCTTACTCTATCTCTCAGAGCTGATCTCTAGAAAACATTTAGATGTGCGAGTATGTGAAAGGTTTGTATTTGGCTCATGCGTCTTGTCTGTCTATATTAAGTATCGTTTTCTTCCGCCCAAGGATCATTTATCCTCCATCACAGCCATATAACCGCATATATGTGGAGATCTAGTCTGTCATTTCTCATGGTACGAGGCACAACAATCACTCACAGTAATGTTTCTGTATGTACACACAGTCACGCACAAAATAGGCTGTGCTGCGCTGAATCGATCGTAGTCAGAAATGTGGTTGTACTATTCAGACGTGTCCTCAAATAGCTCAATGAGAAATAAGTGACAAGACAAATGAAGAAATTGCATATTGCCGTTTTTAAATAAAATTAGAAGAACACATGCCTTTGGTTCATGTCGGCCCATGGTATAATGGTTATTTTAGAGTATATTCTGACATTAATTACTGACTGCATGTAAAAAGGGTGACTATGAATGTGAAAAGGAAACTTTAAGATGGATTCATATTTCCATTCAAGACACACACAGAAAATTCTCTGAGGATATGACATTGAAAAGAAAGAGGGATGCAAGAAGGGAGGGAGAGAGACAGAAAAGGAGACAGAGAGGCAGAAGAAGAAAGACGTGCTGATTGACGGACTCACTGGGTGGAATGGTATTGCTTTGACTTCCTGCATTAAGTTCTGACTTCATTTATTGAAACACAGCCTAAAGCTAAAGAAACACAAAGGAGCGTGTGTCTGTGTGTGTCTTTATCTAATGCTCTTTTGTTTTTTGCCACATTGTGATGTGGCAAAAGACACAAGCTATTATTTATCCGAAACAATGCAACAGATGGTTTATTGAGGCACCTGATGTGTCAATCTGCTTCAGTACTACTTTGATTTCCCATCTGATTCCAGTGTTGGAGGTCAGAAATAATGTGCATCACGCTGAACCTGGAGATTTGTGCAGTCTGTGTTTATCATTAACATGGTGAGTCACTGCAATTAATCCAGCCTGCACTGCCTCTACATAAGCAGCTCATTTTAAACGACAACAAATGTGAAGATCCTTCGCTTAGATCGTTATTGCAAAGCAAATGTCATTTCAGCCAGAATCGACGTGTTTTCTGCCAGTTGCCATAGAAACATCTTTCTGCCAGACTGGAGCCTGGTCACTCGGAAAAGTCAGAATGAAATGACTGAAGGTGAATAATTAAAGTGAATGTGTGTGTTGACAGTCCAAATAAGCAAATGGGGTCTATGAAAAATTGAGCTTAAAAAAACAAACAAATTTACCATTTACAGAAATAACATGGAGATGTTCCCTACTCCCTTTGTATCTCTCCTACCTTCTATCCATCTATCTAGGCATTTTCAGCAATTATAGACGTGATGAAATGAAAGTATCTACATATCTTTTCTTCCGCATTGTGATGCACATCCAAGTGAAATGTTGGGTTATGTAAAACAAATTTTTTTATACACGAATGCATAATCATTCACATTAAGATCAATAACAAGCATTTAGAAAATAGATAAGGTGAATTTTTATTTCATGTAAGCTTTAAAGTACATCTTAGACATTTTTCCTTTGTAATTTAAATTGAATTAAATTCTACTTCCTTTCAATTCAGTGAATTCTGCATCCTGTTTGCTACCTCAGTTCAAATTCAGCAATTAAACTGGAATTAACAGTTTAATTCCTGTTAAACTGGAATTCAAACCGTTTTAACTGCAAAATAGTTCACTGTAAATAAAAATAAATTGTATTTACAATGCTCCATTATCTTAGCAACATGTAAACTACCCATGCAGTGCATTTCAAATTGGTTACTTATGGTTACCAGCCAACATTGCATGGTGGGGCCAATGTAGGCACAAAAGGGACTTGAAGTATGAGCCCTACATGGGTTTGATGGGTTAATTCACATAGGGCCATCATGGAACCCGTGGACAAACACAATGTTTGTTGTTCCTACATTGGCCCCACCATGCAATGTTGGCTGGGGAGGTTCCCCAATGTGTATAATGTTACCTTAATAGGCAGCACACAATATTTTGGAACAGAGATGTTTCGTGTGTTTGTAAAACTCCTAAAAGAGGGATTTACACAAAAATCACAAAAAAGGTGCAGTTAAAATAACCCCTGTAAATATTTATGAGCCTCAAGCAAAAAAAAAAAACTGAAAACGACTATAAATCCCAAAATGCTGCAAACCCATAAGCACAATGCTTTTAAAACAAATAGACCTCTGACTCCCATAATAATCTATAAATCTCCAAACACGTCCATGTTCCTGTCATTTCCAAACAGAAGACATAAGAGCTCTCCTTTAGTGCTGAACAAGGTTCAGCTGATAAATTATCCACTTGTGAGATGGTAGCATGTTTGTGGAACTACGAATTCTCTCGCACTCTTTCTATCATACGATGACCTCTGAGCTCACAGTGGTGGGAAATAAAATGTTTACAGCAAGTGGAGAGCATCATCGAACAGCTGACAAACAGCACTACGCACACACGCCACTTTTCAGACAGTTCATCGGCTCTAGGCAGTGATAAACACAGTTGAGAGTCTCTCTGTCGAGTGTTTAAATAATGAGGATGAGGGAAAGAAAGCCAGGACTCAGTGTGTTGCAATATCCTGGCATGTCCGTTAGCATTAACATTTTACCTCTTTCCTTTGGGTCACAAGTTTACAGACAATAGACAGGCATTTAAATCACTGGATCACGTGATATACACTTGATCATGACCAAACCACAAGAGAATTGCTCTTAAAGACAGATCTGATTTCAGCAGCCGGTCCAGTATGTGAGAATGAGAAACACAGTTAGTTACTAACCTGCTGAAAAGGGACTTTCCATGCTGGTCCAGGCTGGTTTGGCGCTGGTATATTAGCAAAACTTGGCTGGTAAAGCTGTTCCGTCAGCATGCTAATGAACATGATAATTGTTAGCTGGTTAAACCTATTAAACAGAAAACCAGCATCCAATCCACAACATGCTCATTTCATACACTTTGCACATTCCTTTACAAAGGATGTTTCCCTTGGAGCAACATGAGGTTAAGTTTCTCCATTAATCACTCCATTAATCACTCTTTGAATCACGTCTAATTACTATTAGCCCAGGCCTATAGCCACTAGGTTAAGCCCAAATCAGCGGTTTTGTTTTTCACCTCTGTAACTGGTTGTTGTCTGCGTTGTGTGTTTTATTTGATTGAATAAAGAGACTGACGGCAACTGGGCCAACTATTGGTTTACTCTGACATACAACACAAACAAGCGGCCGCTGAGTGAATTACCCTTAATGTTATCTCTCCCATGAGATTACAATGCAAAAGGGGCAGAGGAGCATGAATAAAAAATTGAGTAAAGAAAAATCACATTACACAAGAAAATAGTATAAATCAGAAAATATACCTGACATAAAGCACAAACAAGAGGCCTCTGAGTGAATTGCCCTTAATGTTATCTATACAATAAATCACCATGTGCTCTTATTTCTACATATTTAGGCAAAAGACAAGAATAGAACTTAAAAAAAGGGTAAAATGACAAAAAATAATCACACGGGTAAGTAAAATAAAATTTTACACATAATATGCTAAAAATAGGCTATAGATATAGATAAAAGCAGTAATTACAATAGAGATTAAATACGATTATTTCATACCTCTCCCATGAGATTACTATGCAAAAGAGAAGAGGAGGAGACCGATTAGGAAGTTATGTTGGCACGTGACATCACAACAATTAAAGGGGAAAGCAAAGCACTCATTTCGATCAGGGCCCTGTCCCGAATGGCACCCTAAACACTTGCGGTCTTCCTAGGAGTCTGCACTTTCTTTGGGTAACGCCGCTTTGACTGTCGGGAGGAAGTCTACATTCGCATCAGTGCGGGCTCGGCACAAGGGAGCATATCGACCGCAAAGGGGGAACTCGCGAGCACCCTCCTGAAACCTAAAATGACAAATGGGATACCCTACGGTCTCATGGACTTAACGGACACGTGCACACGGCAGCCATTGTAAGTCCACAAGACCGAAAATGCATATGAAGTGTGCTATTTGGGACAGGGTCATGTATATGAATTAACCATTTTGTGTGAATTATACTTAACAATACATGCATTTAATAGTATTATTTTTATACTCGTTACACCTCAACAATGATCCAGTACCTGTCTAATCCAATGTAAATGTCCAAAACACAGTCCAATACATGTGACTGAATATTTCTCAAATTAAGCAAACAGAACAGCTATATTAGAAATAAAATCATGTTTTTGTGTTAGTTGGAGTTGATCTGTAGAGAGATGATCCGTATGGTTTCACACACATACGCAGGGAAAAAACAGAACAGCTAAATAATTTAATTATCAGAATAACAAAAATATATTTTCTAATAAAAATAATGCAAAATACTATTTTGTGTCTAGTAAGAAATATTGATAGTAAATTCTCTCAACTCCAACTCCATTGGCAAATAGGTAAATTGGACCTTGACTGCAAAACAGCAGAACAAGAAAACATGTATGATCTCAGGAAACATGTCTCCCCCTGTGATATTGACAAATTTCCATGACAAACACTCACTTATTCCATTATTTAAAGAAATATTTCACCACAAAACTTTTGTTTACTCACCCTCATGTCTTTCCAAATCATGTAGCCTATGGGTTTCTTTCTTTCAAAAAAATACAAAAAAGAGAAACTTTAAAGACTTTTTTCCATGCTCTTATATTCCATTCAATGAATGTCATATCATAAAAAAGCATACGACAGTTTTGTGTGAGGAACAGAATGAACAGAAGCGAAATGTTTACATAATGATGCCCTAGTTCTTCTTGCCGAGTTTATGAAAGAAGTAGCCTTCCTATGAACAAATCATTCCTTTGAGTTAGATCTTTGCAGTGGATCACTGATCTGCTTCACAAAACTGGTCTGAATGAATCCCCAAATGAAATAGAAGAGTCTAATGACAAAGACAAAATCAAAAGCCAGTATAGAGGATAGTAAGCCCCAAAACAGACACCACAAAATGATTTCACATCATTATTCAGGACTGTAACCCTGACTTATTCAGGGGTTAGTGGCCTTCTGCTGACTTCTTGTGTTAGAGCTGATGCTAGCATGGATGCTAATCAACCTGACAGGTTTCATAACTAGTCTGTGTGATTATTTGTCAAAAAAATATCCATCCTTTGAGTGTGTGAGACAGAGAGAGATGTGGACATCTAATAAGACAGTGTGTCAAAGTAAGTTTGAATATTAGCATTCAGCGTGCGACAATATGTTTGTGTCTGTGTGCCACAGGAGCTCAGTCTTAAAGCCTTTTTCCCTAGGGCAGGACTCATACAACATGGATAATAATAGAATTATTCACAAATATGTCAATTAAAATGCTTTATCGCCTCACAGCCAAACAGAATAATTTCCCGGCAAGCTTAAAGACATTTTAGTTTTAAGCATTCTAGCGTTGAACTACCAAATGTGCCAAATCAAGTCCTGAATATTTGATAGACAGAAATAAGAAACAGCCCTCAAGATATACTAGATCTAAATCTGCTGCATTCTTCATGCGGTGCACATTTGCATGCGTTTTCAGAACTCAAGTGCCTCTCTTGGGCAAAATCTGCTGTTTGTGAGAGTATTCTATGTTCTCTGTAACTGCTTGAGAGTCGTTAACCTGTCAGTCTTTGCCCTTGGCCCTCTGTCTCTTGTGTCCTGCTTATTCCAACATGAAAGGAAATATAAATAATATATAATATATAAGTCTAATGGTAAATGTGGGCAAACCCTTTGGACTCTTTATTCAGTTCCTCATATAGCCAACACTATAGCCTACTGTTCAAAAGTTTGTTTGTTTTTTAAACGGCAATATTGTGAAACATTATTACAATTTAAAATAATGGGCTTTTATGTTAATATATTTTAAAATGTAACGTTAGTGTATTCCTGTGATGTCAAAGCTGAATTTTCCGCATGTTTACTCCAGTCTTCAGTGTCAAATGATCCTTCAGAAATCATTATAATATTATATTCATAATATATAGCATATGACCAGTTTTATTATTATCAAAAACGAGGCTAAACATTATGGAGCGCTAAACACTCATGTATGTTTCATTCGAAGTAAAGTTATGGCGTTCCAGAGAAATAGCTGCTACTTTATATAAACATGGGTTTGGTTGTGCTTCGGCTCTGCGTGACTGTGCAATGACCCTTCACGAATCACGATAGATAATGCTTATTACTTTACAAAATCTAAACCTTTTCAGGTTTCACAAGGAACTCTTTTAGAGTGCAGCAGCGATTTATCTGTTCAATAAAAGTAGTTAGGCCTACTCACCTTTTGAGTAATAAAAACGCCATCTCCGGGTCGCTTTTACAACATTTCAAATCCCTCAGTTTTGCCATCTCTGAAAAGCCAAGACATTGATTCTCGTATTATTACGAGCTCTGTCGTAGGCCTACTCTTTTTGCCAGCCGACAGTTCTGCGTTTACTTTTCAACGGCTGATTCCCAAATTTGTCGCGCTCATAAATCTTTCTCACTGCTGGTTGTGACAACTAACCTTTGCCACTCCCACACCATGCGCCAAAGTAACCAGAACAACTTTTCTCTATTCATGGGTTTCATCAGGTCCCTTTCCACAGGTGTATAAAATCAAGCACCTAGATTATGAATGCAGACTGCATTGTGCTTGATTAATACACCTGTGGAAAGGGACCGGATGAAACCCATGAATATTTACAGTTTATATACTGTCTATGATATTTACGGATAACGAGACGAGTGGCGATATATTCTTATATTTTAAAAAGTGTTAGCCCACAGATACATTTATGAGGGTTTATTTAATTTATTGCAATCAACAAATGATAACAATTAGTAAAAGCCACAGTTTTAAAGCTTCGCAAGGTGCAATTTATACGACGAGTTGAAGTTTGCTGTAGCTAGGCCTACTGTATATAGGCCTACACGAAGTGAATACCAGCAATCATTCAGTCAGTGACGAATTAATAAATACATTATGAATTTAACAAAACGATACACAATTGTAGTTTAAGTTCGCGCTGAAACTGTATTTACCTTTTTTGAAATAATCCATTAAACCTGCTGAGAAACGAGGAGCGTGAACTAGAATGAGCAGTTCCACGCGCATGCCCGGGAAACTCATGAATATTCATGTAGGCTCCGCCCACTGCCTCTACAGATGCACAACTCACTTTTGCCCCACATTTCACGGTGCACTTGGTGCAAAAGGGAGAGCGCGCGAAAATTGTCACTTGAAAGCAAAAAACAGTGTTTGAGATTCGTCGCAGCAGATTCAAGCAGCTGTAGTTATGTACTTGTGTTTGTGCTAGAAAAATATACAAGACATTTGTGAGAAAATATTCTACAAGTGTGCAACTTTCATTGGATGAATTCACATAGGCCTACTGATTTACAGATGAGCAAAATTTCTCCGTGACTTCACATTTTTTGATGGTGTGTAAATGCGTTTTGCACCATATTCACTGCAGCAACTGTAGCAAAAATGTGAGCGTATGAGTTTCTTAATTTGTGATTTGTAGAATAGGATTTGTGCACCTGCAATGAAGAATTTGAGAAGGTGTAACTGTTGTGTTGTGTTTGTGGAAGATAAAAAAAAGTCTACAAGTTTGCAACTCTTAAAACATTTCTCTCTGTGACTTCAAATTTACTGATACACATGTGTGGCTATTCTCTACAACTACAAATTTCACGGTCACAGCCTTTCAGTAGTTTTGCACCAAAAATACCTCCATAATATTATATCTTGCATATTTTGTCTTACTGTACTGGCAGTTTTTTTTTTACATTTGTTTTTAATTAATTTATGCTTAAAGTCTGCCAGTGCAGTAAGACATTTTAACATTTTTAATATTGTATGCTATGTTGCTTCTCGAGTAAGTTGATCTTGTTTCAAGCATTTTGAGATATTTCAAGTGAAAAATGATACAAAAATAAGAAAGGATACTTTGCAGTCCAAAAGAACAATATCATCATTGGCCCTGACCCAGACGCACATTGGTGATGTAATGTAATATAGCCTACACTGTTGGAATGCAGTCTCCCCTATACAAAAAATAAGTATTCTTCAAGATAATTTTATTAAGTATACTTAAGTAAAGTTCAAGTATATTTTTAAGTATACTTTATGTAGTAGCCAAAGTACACTGATATCAATGTACTAGTGTTGTGGAGAAAAGTCATCTCTTTCTTGCAAATGAAGCTCAAAAGCAGAGTTCCAGAAGTCAAAATAAGACTTTACTGAACAAAGCAACAAAGCTGAGATGCCTGCAGGACATCTGAATTTATCTCTGGCCAGAGTGCCATTCTTATACATTTTTCTTATCTGTTATTTCACAATAACCAAGTGACTTAATTCTCTGGTAAGATTAACCCCTCCTGTTTCCCACCATTAAGTTTCACTTCTCTCGCCTTTATCTCTAGTTGTGGAAACCTGCCAATTGATGGTCAACCCTTTCTCAGAGGCTAAATGTAACATTTTCCAAGGACAATCAACTCTTTCCCAAAGGCAAGAAGCCTCCAAATGACACCGTGGTCTTATTCTTTCACAGTTTTGTTAACTGGAAAATCCCTGACTAAGCAAAAACTGCTCAGTGGTCACGCGAACATCTCAAACACACTTGACCTTTATAATCACAGTCACGAAGGCCATGACACCTCAAAACACATCTAGCTTTTATAGTATTCGAACTATTTATTTTCTATAGGATAAATAAAATATTTCGATACTACTTGGGACTAAATTGGCCCACTTTTAGTGTATAAAAGTATACTTTTAAGTATACCCCATGGCCCCCAGAATATTTTGTTGTATGAATATCTGAACATGAAAGAACTGAACCCCTTTTAAACAAAAAGAAAAGAAAAAATCATGGTATTCATGCATTTTTTTTTTAATCAACACTTGAATGTTGGTATGTTTCATAAAAATATGCAACATTTTTAATCAAAAAGCTTACGTTTTTGTCAAAGACTACGTCCGGATCGGATTCAGAACAATTATAATTAAAAACATAGAGAGAGAGTCCATCAACACCCCCAAAACTTGCACCTGGACCGATGTTTAATGATTGCGCTATGTGCACAAGTAATGCTTTTATCGCTTGTTTCTGTATCGGTTTTAATTATAAATCAATACTTTCAAACAATGCAAGTTTATAAGACAGTATGTAAAACTGTGAAAAAAGTATTGGTTTCATTTTATTTTGATGGTCCCTTTAACACATTGTGTTGACTATAAGTAACGTTGCACCTACATGTATACTCTATAAGAGTGTTAGTAGAGTATAGGCTGGTAGGGTTAGGGTTAAAATAAGTTGACATGTAGTTGCAAAGTTACCTATAGTCAGTAGAATGTCTGTTGGGGGACCATCACAATAAAGAGTTGGCAGATATTAAGCAGACAAACTACTAATACTCCAATGGGAGTCAGTTGACATGCAGTTGCAAAGTTACTTACAGTCAACAGAATGTTCAAAAGGGACCATCAAAGGGACCATCTAGGCTACAAGCCAAGTATACATAGAATACTTAATCTTTTGATTTAGATACAGTTTACTTAAGGTATGAGTACAAGTATAGGCCAAGTCAGTATAAGTCAAGTATACTTAAGTGTGATTTTACATATATTTCTGAGAAGTACATAACAAGTAGACTGAAAGTATTCTTTCTTATTTTTTTTGTTTAAAATAAGTATACTAATAACACACTTGAATAAACTTCTCTTTGGTAAGGGCTGCTAAGTCCACACCAGTGCAGGTTCAAAGGGCACAGTGTGGCTGTAAAGAAGCGCTTGTAAACACCTATGTTAAGCTTAAAATGATAAATGGGACACCCTACAATGCCATAGACTTCTTGGCCACGCTTGAGCAGAAATTACGAGACCGCTAGTCCACATCAAGTGTGAGATTAGGAATGGGGCCATCATGTTGAACGTCATATAACCAAGACTGGTACAGTCCTGGTATAAAACCTGTCTGCTAAATGCACTGCATGTGCTCTTTAAATGTGAAAACACTGATTTGCTAAACAGAAGGATGTGACAGCAGCCGGTAGTGTGTGAGTGTGTGAGTTATGGCTCTTGTCTTGTGTCTCAGCCCGAGGTCACGATCAAAGCCGCTTTCATTTCCCCTCTCAGGCAGAGAGCAGCAGTCCCATTGCTAACATGATGTAATTCCAGTTAAGACTGACATATTTGAATGCGACCTTTGAGTTTAAGCACAAGGGCTGACCTTTTGATCCATATGCAAAGAACAGTGAGGCCTCCGACATATTTCAGAGTTTAAAGAGGTAATACATCAGGTTAGAGAATCTCCTTACGACAGCCGCACATACCACAAAAACACAGAGGGTTGTCGAACTGCAAGCAGAACCTGTTCCAAGACAACAGAATAAGAGTGTGTGAGATAAAAAAAAAACATGAGAAGGAAAGAGAAAGAAAGGTTTAAGCATATGATATATCTCCGGAGACTGTAACAGGTGCTTTGACAGGTGTTAACTTCACAGCGGAAAAGTGCCAGATGATTCCTGACTGATGTGTCCGTATGGAGACAGGATGGTCACTTAAGCTCAGGGATTCCCATTTTTCTGAGGCAGATGTTCAGATTGTTTCAGTTCTTCGTGGGCTGAATAGTTGATGCATTATATTGTGTTCTAAGTTTCCAGCAACAAGGAATATGGCTACCCACACTGAATGTGAAACTACCGCGCAATGTATTACAGACGGTTAGAATGTTTATGTGGAGCGCAATGCTACAGAAATATATCCTGTCTCTCTTCGTGGTCGAGATTGGTTGGGACAAAAATTCTGTTTACAAAGGTCGTCATTTTATTGCAACAATGGACATGTAATATGTTCCTTAATATTTTAATTTTTTCTCCGTTTCAATCAAGATTTTAGGTTTAAATATTTATAAACCTAAAATCTTGATTAATATGTTTTGAAAGGTATATGAATATAAAAAATATATATACAATTTTAATATGTTTAAAAGTTTGGGGTTGGTAATATATTTTTTTTATGTTTTTGAAAGAAGTCTCATATGCTTTTATATAAAAAATGTTATTGTAGTATTATAAAATGTAATTTATTCATGTCAAAGCTGAATTTTCAGGATCCTTACTTCAGTCTTCAGTGTCACATGATCCTTCAGAAAATATGCTGATTTTGTGCTCAAGAAACATTTCTTGTTATTATCAATGTTGTGCTGCTTTTGTGGAAACTGTGATACTTTTTTTCATGATACTTTGATGAATAGAAAGTTCAAGAGAATATTATTTATTTTAAATAGTAATCTTTTGTAACATTATAAATGTCTTTACTCCTTGCTGAATAAAAGTATTAATTTTTATAATAAAAAAAATCTTACAGACCCGAACCATTTGGATGGTAGTGTGATGGGGTTTTTCCCCATCATTTTTTAAACACCTTTTAACCTTCACTACTTCATCTAAATGGTCCTGCAGTGTGAAAACATTTGTTTTTAAAAGTCTTTCAATTAATATGGCCCTAAAAGCTGCATGAGTAATAATTATATAAAAAAAAATAGAAAATGCTGTTGAAAATAGTTTTGAATGGAACAAAGCACGTCACACTGCAGGAGACGTCAACTTCCCACCTGCATTACAGCTATAATTGCGGGTTATTGTGTAAGAGACAGTTTTAGACAAATATTCAAAACTTTCACTGACTGAAACAGTGAAGTAGACTTCTGTAAACACACAAAACAAAAGACACAAATTTAGTTGTCTTGTCAGTGTATGAAGAATATCTGTGTCACGATCTGGCCAGCTGGCAGGTTTCTCCTCCAGACTGTGAGTGACACACAAAGCTGTCATGTGTAACTGGTGACACAGTTGTCCATGCGTGAGCGGTGGCGGGTCGTCTGTGTAAAACATAGCAGTCGGCACTCAGCACAAACAGACCTATTATCAGTGTCCTCTGCTTTTAGCGTAGCAAAAGAAAAAAATCCATCGTCATTTACTGATCATACATTTACCCCGGGGGGGGGAATGTTCTCTCTGCTCTGATCCTGGACTCGCTTTCCATACAGCAACACTGACCCCTGATCAGACGAAAGCAGCACTTTAACCCAACAGAAACTGTGTCATGATCCTAAAGCACTTCCTGCATCATATGACTATAACTTTTGCCTGAAGACATCGCAAATGAGGACAAATTCCTGCCGGTGAAAGAGATGGTGGCCCAAAAATGGGTTGTAGGCCTACATCTTTTCTGAACCCCTTAATTTAAGTACAATCAACTTGGATGTTTAAGTCATTTCAACTTAAATTAATCATAATTTAAAAAGGAGTTAAATCTTGTAGTCTTGTACTTGTACCCCAGAAATTTCTTTAAGTATTTCTCACAGAAAAGTATTGAAATTACACATGTTTTGCTATACACATGTTTATTTCCTTTGTGTGTATTGGAACAACACAAAAAAACAGAGAAAAAAAAAAAGCAAATTTCACAATTTCACACAAAACTCAAAAAATGGGCCGGAATTTCAGGGGTGCCAACATTTTTGGCCATGACTGTATAACTTAAAACAATAACTTATGAGTTAAAGCAATGTAAAAACATGTTGTCATAACCTATTGATCATATTTTTTTTACAGTGTATTATTATTATTATAAATGTATTTATTAGTTTGATTTTAAGGCTTGTTTGTTTTGTTAACCTTTGTACAATAACATTTGGCTCTGTTGAGTCCCCGCTTGATGGTGGAAAACCATTGAAATAACGCTCTTAAAAACATTTTACAGGTGCTGATTGTTAATTTTATAGATAAGCATTTATTTTCCGCCGACGGTACATCATCCTGCATAATCAAATAAGGGCTACTTATCAAATAAATAAGATATGAAATATTGCTTCGAGTTGAAATTATTTTAATGTCAGAAGAAAGACCACTGAGGGATACGAGAGACATGAATCTAGCCAGCCATTATAAAATATCTGAAAGCTGAAATTGTCCAATCAGAATCAAGTGCTCCAGTGAGCAGTGTAATAAAATGATGTATTATGAAGCTGGAAATTAGAGATTTGTTCTTTTTATATGCACTTCCATGTGTCCGCCCCCTTCCCCCATGTCATAAATGGTTTTCTGAGCAAAGCTGAAATTGGAAATCTAATAAGAGCACTTTTCATTGACAACCGCTGGCTGAGGACTGAAGCTATTGGCTGCGTTACAGCTGTGAGAGTCAATCTCTTCAAGTGGAGTGAATGGCCACTGAGAGTCTTAGACAATACCACGCCGACAGAGAGACTATTTCAGCGTGGAGCGAGAGAGCGAGGCGTACCGTGGTGGGCTGATTGTCTCCGACTCGTTGTGGACGTGTTCATTAACCTCTGAAATCTCTCTCTGCGGCCCACAATAGCAGGACTATTCATTCACTGACTGGATGGCGTGATAAATGAAGGGCAGAGATAAACAGAAAGACTGCGCTGCTCTGACAGGATGAATGAAGCTACAATGTGTCCAATCATGAGCTGAAAACAAGATGCATCTTCATTAAATCTGTGGTATGGAAAACACTAGGAGGAAATGTGAATAAACGGTAGGCCTAATGAATGGTGATTTTGAGAATGTAGGTCACTCTTTCTCTCCATCATTCTCTATCGCTCTCTTTTTTTTCCCACTGCATTGTCCTCTAACTATACAATTCTTAGCTTCTTTATCCTTTTTGACCCTCGCATGACAGATCACACACCCCTCAGTATCTTCTTTTTTTTTTTTCCTGTGAGAGATCTCCGGAGAAAATGA
Source organism: Leuciscus leuciscus (assembly GCF_965113295.1). NCBI lineage: Eukaryota > Metazoa > Chordata > Actinopteri > Cypriniformes > Leuciscidae > Leuciscus > Leuciscus leuciscus. Next base: position 37,223,343 of record NC_138730.1, on the reverse strand, counting down.
CAAGAGTTGAATGCTGAATTAATCTTTTTCTAGTTTCTAACTCAAGTTATAAATGAACCCCGTTCAAACAGAAAGCGTTTCCAATTATTTTTCAATGTAAACTCATGCTAGACTGATGTCTTTAACAGACGCTCAAGTTAAAAGAAGTTTCTAGACCTTGTTTTCCACTTCCACTGACCTGAGTCTCGCGTTTTTAACAGCATGTAAAACACATTGTTAATTAGAGTTTAAAATGTGAAGGGTCTAAAATGACTATATCAACTATAAATAAAAGTCTGACTGCCCTTATGAAAACTAGATGTACCGCATCGCGGTACAAAATATGACCGCCGCTCAGGCCTGCACTGGCTTTCCACAAAAATAAATGACGTGGAGTAATTTGGCTGTATTGCGTGTTTATGTATATACCAAAAAAAAAGTAATAGTATGTGCATGTCTGTGTGTGTGTGTGTGTGTGTGTATTTGTGTATGTGTGTGTCTGTGTGTCTGTGCGTGTATGTATGTGTGCGTACATGTGTGCGCGTGTGTGTTTGTGTGTGTGTGTCTGTGCATGTGGATTTGTATGTGTGTGTATGGGTGTGTGTCTGTGCGTGTGGATGTCAGTGTGTGTGCATGCTTGCGTTTGTTTGTATTCCTGCATGTGTGTGTGACAGTATCATCCTAAACCAGCAAGTGGCCCCCGGGGACCAAACGAAATTTTTCCGTAGAAGTCTAGTGGGGCTACATGCCCACCAAATTTCATGTTCCCCGGTGCTTCGGTGTCCCTGGTATCATTGACGAAAAATTTACGGGGGCCCCAGCGCGGGGAGGGGGGAGTGGCCCCCGGGACCAAACGAAATTTTTCCGTAAAAGTCTAGTAGACGAACATACCATAAAAATTTCTTCATCCTCGGTGCCACGGTTCAGGTAGTTATTTAGGAAAAACTGCATTTTTTTGGGTTAAGGGGGGCCCAGCGCGGGGGGGGGATTGGCCCCCGGGGACCAAACGAAATTTTTCCGTAGAAGTCTAGTGGGGCTACATGCCCACCAAATTTCATGTTCCCCGGTGTTTCGGTGTCCCTGGTATCGTTGACGAAAAATTTACGGGGGCCCCAGCGCGGGGGGGAAGTGGCCTCCGGGGACCAAACGAAATTTTTCCGTAAAAGTCTAGTAGACCAACATACCATAAAAATTTCTTCATCCTCGGTGCCACGGTTCAGGTAGTTATTTAGGAAAAACTGAATTTTGGGGGGTTTGGGGGGGCCCAGCGCGGGGGGGGAGTGGCCCCCGGGGACCAAACGAAATTTTTCCGTAGAAGTCTAGTGGGGCTACATGCCCACCAAATTTCATGTTCCCCGGTGCTTCGGTGTCCCTGGTATCGTTGACGAAAAATTCAGTAAGGTGAATTTTTTTTTTATATTAATCATAATTAACCATTACACCTAACTACTACAAATAAAGCCAAAAAACATGGTTATTGCAGCTAAACCATGGCAACTAAATTAACTTTGCTACACTAACCATAGTTTAACCACGGTATTTTTTTGTAAAACTGTGATTAGTGGTAATCAATACAGCAAAAAAACGTTACTAACTACACTTAAGACCATGGTTAATTTTCGTAAGTGTGACCTTATTGATTTTATCATGTAAATATTCACATGATCAAAGCTCGTTAATTCCAGTTTGTCCCTCTTGAAAATGTCTTAAAGTAAAAAAAGAAGAAGCATGTGACCAGTGGAAAAATGAAGAGCTACATTTTTTAATATTGATTCAATCCATTATAAAAAAGAAAAAAAAAGTCTGCTGGTAAAAAATATTACAATCATGTTACTTTATTGTTTGCAATTTTCTTGTGGGTCTTATTGAGCAACTGAGCAAATTTTGCTTCTTTCTCTCTGTTATTTCCCACCGGCTACAACTGTGACCTAAAATAATCCACATATACTTTCACTAACATCTTAAAAACTTTTTCAGAAAAACCATGAAGGCTTATTTCATTGGTCTGTCCAAGGAGTAATATACAAATCTCTCATTTCCAGCTTCATACATCATTTTATTACACTGCTCACTGGAGCACTTGATTCTGATTGGACAATTTCAGCTTTCAGATATTTTTTATATAATGACTGGCTAGATTCATGTCTCTCATATGATATATCCCTCAGTGGTCTTTCTTCTGACATAAAATAATTTCAACTCGAAACAATTTCATATTTTATTTATTTGATAAGAAGCCCTTATTTGATTAATTTGGGATCAGTGTTGTTATTGTTAACTAAAAAGTTTTCAGTAATTGAAATAAGCTGAAATAAAAAGAATGCAAATATTAGATAAAAAAAAAAAAAAGAATTTAACGCCTTGGCAACCAAATGAAATAAGTTATAGTACGTGGGCCCGGTTTCACAGACAGGACTTAGATTAAGCCAGGATTGGGCCTTAGTTCAATTATGACATTTAAAGCTGCAGTTCGTAACTTTTTTGGGTTAAAAATTATCCAAAATAAATGTTTGAGCAAGTACATCACCAGCCGGTGTTCAGAACTCTCTGCTTGCCGTAGCTCGATTCACAACGGTAAGCTTGTAATAATGTTTTTAATTCCAGTGGTACTGGTGGATTTCCGCGGGAAATTCAAGCATGTCTTTGCGTCATTACGTCACATCTGTACACATAAAGAAGGAGTCTCGACTAGTCGGCTATGAGTGTGAGGATGCTGGAGATTTATAGCCTTTTCTCACAGCACTTGATATAATTAAACTTAGCAATTTGATGGGCACAGAAGGGCATTTAATGTAGTCACGCAATGCTGATGTTGTTGACATTAACAATTTGAGAACAAAGTATAATTTGCACGGTTTGACGTGATATGATAAGCGATCGTTAGATTTAATCAGTGCGATTTACTGCAATGCTTTTTTCCCCTTAGTTGGTCAGAACAAAAGTGGATGTTACTTGATCAGACGACATTTTCCTGTGAAAATTCTTATGTTGGTCATACTTCCATAAAGTAGAATCTGTGATTGCGAATGCCAGTATCCACACCGGCGGCGACTGACAGCCACATTCTCCTCAGAACATTGGATTCATCTGGATCACATTGGATCACAATCCAGCTGATCATTCCGCGAATAACTGCAATTGCAGATATCGAACAGAGATGGCGAAAAAGAGGAAAAACTACGGACTGCAGCTTTAAGTAGCTTTTATAAACATGCCTTAGAAAAAAAAAAACATTACTGGTGAGCATCTCGACTCTCGAGACACGGAAAACAATGACAGACATAATTTAAGATATATATCAGTGCAAGCTGCTTTTAGTTAAAACAGCTCAAACATGCATTTTAGTCGGAGATAGGCTTAAGCCTTGTCTGTGAAACCAGAGGGTAAAATTACTTAAAATAAAATAGAAATAAATTAAGCTGTATAGACATTTTTTAAAAAGACGACAAAAACACATGACAAAAATACTAAAAATAAAACTGAAAAATATAAAATCGCATATAGGCTACCATATATAAATAATACCAACCCTGCTTAGGATCAAATGGGTTAGTGCTTAAAACTCAACTGCACTAAAACTCAATAGAAACTGTTATTCTTTCTAGATATTAAATACAGGTTGCTGACAGTCTTTAACTACATTAATTGTTCATTAAAGACCACATAATGTTTCTGCTCTATCTGAACTAACAGTTGATCAGTGATCCAGTAAAGCAGAAACAACGAGTCTCTGCTAAACGTGAACCCATTCAGGTAGTGTGGCAGAACACTTGCCTCGGCTTCTCCCGAATTTGCTCTCCTGCACACCACTTTGTCTCACAGATGAGTCTGTCAGACTCTCCTGCAGTGTGTGTGTGTGTGTGTGTGTGTGTGTGTGTGTGTGTGTGTGTGCACGCTCTGCCCCACGGTCAAAATAAGATCTTTTTCATTTACGAATTATAAACCTCAAACTCAAGCAAACACATCTGAAACACACACACACACACACACTCTCATAAATACTTAAAAGACTTGGAAAAAATTTAAGTCAGGAACGCTTTTGGGTGCGTGAGAAATATTCACTGTTCTTTTTATCTAGTTGTTTGTGTGAGAGAGAAAGCACAAGAAGAAAAAAAATGTATGTGAGAAAAAAAAGTGTGTGTCCGTGTGTATAATTAGCACATCTGTTGCTAGGTTCCAGGTGAGAGTGGCACCTTCAAAAACATCTGGAGGAAGGGCTGCTCCATCTGCTCCAGCCCAGCACTCTCTGCCTCTTTCTTTCTCTCTCTCCATCTTTTTCTTTCCATTTTTATCCTGGTGAACATGCACATTTTTAAATATTTAAATAATGCACCAGTCGTTTCAATAGCAATAAGAATCGTTTGAAATTGAATGATTCCTATTCCACTACTCAGTGTTTCAGGCTAAAAGGTAAGATGATGTACAATACATTCAAAAGTTTGAGGTCAGAGAGATTTTTAAAGGAATTAGTATTTTTACTCAACAAGGATGCATTAAATTGATCAAAAGTGACAGTAAATACATTTATGTTACCAAAGATTTTTATTTCAAATAAACGCTGTTCTTTTTAACTTTCTATTTATCAAAGAATCATGTGCTGCATCCGAAATCTCATATCGTATAGTAGTTACTACATTCAGTTTGAAACTTACTTTGCAACCATTAACAAAAAACATTTCAATATAGTATCAATGTGGGGTAGTGTGAATGAAATTCGGACATAGGCCTACTACATCCACCATCTTGTTACTGTCACGTGACCTACTAGCGTCAGTTGTGTCGCTTTACTGCCATTCATAATTCCTCTCCCATGGCCTCATGGGATAGTAAAGTTTCCTTCAAATGCGCACTTCAGAATCTCGGTAGAAATAGTAGGTCATCCGGTATACTTTTCGCCTACTGTCTTATGAATACTATTAATTTAGAAGTCTCAGCTCACATACAGTTTTTCACCTACTATAATATAGTATGGAAGTTGGCATATTTGGACGCAGCCAAGGCTTCCACAAAAATATTAAGCCGCACAACTGTTTTCAACATTGATAATAATAAAAAAAAGGGGTTTTTAAGGGGTCATATAATGGTACATACAAGTTGATTGTACTGAAATGTGTGTTGGCAGTGCCTGTACACAACCATCATAAAATGCTACAAATCCATCCAGTGTTTTTTTTATTTTTATCTCCTTATATGTTTTCCAATCTCTCAAATCAAGCCGTTCGACCTAGTGACGTCACACGGTCGGACGCCCCCCCACGATTTTTGATTGACAGCAGCGTTTCAACACAGTCCCGCCCTCGCTCGTGAGCGAGCTGTCAATCATCATAGTCCGCGGTCATTGTTGATACTGGAGCACTGTCTATGAGCAGAATGGCGTCTAAGTGATTGGGGTGTTCTGTTCTTGGGTGTAATAAGGAACACAGCAGTCGTTTTGATGTTCCTGAATCCGAACCGCTGAAGACGCAGTGGCTGAGTTTGTTTTTGAAGGGAATATTCCCCACGATCAAAGTCAATGCTTTCATGTTTGCGTGAATCATTTCACACACCAGACTGCTTTATAAACGAGGATCAGTATAAAGCTGTTTTTGCTAAGAAGCTGCTCCTGAAAAAAGGATCGGTACCAACTATTCGTGTTCCTGCTGCACCTCCAGAAGAAGAAGTGAGCGTAACGTTTTATTAACCTTTATATTAATCTTTATATTAATCTTTGCAAATCGCTTGCTGCACCCTTCACGATGAATGCGGCTAAGGTTTACACTCAGGTACATTACGGCATGTTTTCTATGTACGACGTTATAAACTTAATTCATAATTCCACGTTTATAATGAACAACGCGTTATGGTTATTGTGTTACAAACGGTGTACACACAGAAGGGGCGGGGTGAGCAAAGCTCATCATTTAAAGACACATGCACTTAAACGGCGTGCTGAAAACAGAGCTGTGTTTGACCAGGTAAAATTAGTGTTTTCTTACAATACTAATGAGAATTTTTAATTAAAGTATATTACAAACTTTTAATTTAGACCCTAAAAAATTCATATTAGCTTGTACAAAAATGGCATTATATGACCCCTTTAAAACTTCAAATCAGCATTTTATAATGATTTCTTAAGGATCATAAGGATAAGATAAATTATGCTGAAAATTCAGCTTTGCCATCACAGAAATAAAAAAATTTGTTATTTTAGATTGCAATAATATTTCACTATTGTATCATTTCACTGTATTTTTTATTCTATTTTTGTATTCTTACCGACCCCAAACTTTTGAATATATGTATATTAATTGTCTTTGTATTATCTTGCTGTCGAAAAATGTCTTAAAACATAATTTCACCCAGAAAACCCCATCAGACCATTTTTCAGTCATTAATGCAACCAAATGTGATGAAAATGATTTTGCTGCAGTATTTCTTCTGAATAAAAGCAGGTTTCTCATTTCTTATTTTAATATAACAATTTTTTGAAGTAAGCAGGAGTATGTGTGGCATATCTGGAGGAAAGGAAGTGAAAGCTTGACAGCCTTTCTATTTTGACTGACCTCTGACCCTGGTGACCTTTTCTCCATCAATGACAGAATGACTAATTATGCAAAGCAAATGAAAATTCTAGAAAAAAAGGCTAGAAGGTGGAAACAAGATCAGCAAAATTTCATGATCAGGACAGCAGGCATCAAAATAACTCCAGCACAAACCAAAACTTGGCAGATGATCTTGCTAAACTAAAACAAAACAACAAGACTAAGGAGTCAGCTGACACGGCATTAAAAAGTTACCGTAGTAAAAGTAAAAACATTGAAAAGTAGCAAAGTAAAAACCTGTAATATTGAGTTAATACATATAAAAACACACTCTCACCTGTGAATTCTTCGTGAATTCAAATCTTTGCGGTTTCATAACCAGAAGCTGCACAATGTTGTGGCATCATTGAGTCTTATTGTGAGTGACGACACGCTGACCTTTTGCAAGATGGCGGGCATGCCGACGTGTCTAGAGTGGTTGAATGTGGCATCTACGTATACATATCTATGGATCTCTCCCTCACAGACACACACACATGTGAAAACACAAGTGTACAGCAAACAGAAGAGCATCCCCTTCCTTTATTTTACAAGAGTTTTGTACAGTCCAAAGTTAAACAGCTGCTGTGTTTCTAAACATCACCAATTTCTCAACAGCGTATAAACATCACAAAATAACAGACACAGGCAGAAACAAAAAGCAAAAAACCCTGTACAGAGTCCTGTAAACAAACTAACACAAAATATCCAGAAAATCATACATTAGTCCATTGGAGACCCCATATCTCTGCCCGCTCATGACCTCTGACCTTTAGAACACTTATGGAGATAGTTGCTATCCTAGGATACACACATAAATAAAAGAATCAAAAGGCGCCATGTATTTAACGCTTCTTCATTAAAATTGTTACAATCTGGAAATTTGACATTTTAAAAGGTGCAAAAGAGGTTTTGTTCATTTGAAAAGGTTAAAAAGGGTTGAATGTACAAAATAGGACGAGCAAGGCAAGATCAGGAGCAAATTTCCATACTGGATACGGAGGAACAAAGAAGATAACAAAGTGTCTTGATTGTTTAGTCGTGTCATACTGAGGCTCTTTTCATGTTATCATCTTGATATCCCCATACACACACACACACAGACAGACACACCAAACGCACCCAACCATCTGTGCCTGGGCAGTAGAGTGTGTTGCGCACCATGTGTCCCACTGTTATGTGTCAAGCGAGCATGGGCTGGCTCATATGGCACTGCCCCCGCGCACGTACACACACAGCGCTGACCTAGCCTCTTACACTCCAGTCTGAGAGAGTCTCAGCTCAACGGGAGCTCTTGACTCAAAGCCCAGAACTATCAGAGACTCGAAGTTCTAGTCTGAGAACTCAAACGCATCACTCTCATGCAGATTCACTATATCGGCAGCTGTCGGGGGCGGAGCTGAAATGCAAAGAGGCGGGGCTTAAGTGATGCTTCCGGCACAGGCTGTAAGACTGCGAGTGGGTAAGGACTTTCTATTTAAATGATCAATAAAATCCATCAATCTATCATGTGCTCCAGAGGAGTGTGTGGCTGTTTTTGAAATGGAATACTAATGTACTGCATACTGTGCAGAGTGCAGTACGCACTGAATACTGCTTATATGTGAAAAAGTGCATTATTAAATGTAATACTCGTTTTGTATTGTATATATAAAATTATTTTATATCCAATTATGTGTAAGAAAGTCTCAAGTTTTGGTAGTCTAAACAAATGAGATGACACTGGGGGCCATATGACAAAGCATTATAAGCTATATGTGTACAGAGTTATACATATACACTTACATATGCGCATATATATATATATATATATATATATATATATATATATAGTTTATATATATATATATATATATATTTACATTTAACTGTACACATAATAGCCTATATTGAAGCTATACTCATTTCTTTTTTCATTTCATGTATACATGTATATGTACTGTACATATATACTCTGCGTATATATGTGTGTGTGTGTCTACACAAGCTATAGATGCTTTTATTACATTCCATGTGTATAATCACATCGCTAGGTTTTTTTACGCTCGCATGGACGCACACACACAGTGCTCGGCAACCCAGTATACACACATACATGCAGTGAATAGTATATACACTACTATATATACTACAGAAATGGTAGCATGCCATTTCAAACACAGCCTCTGTGTATGTGTGTGTGTGTGTGTGTGCGCGCATTTATGCATGTTTAAGGGAGAAGGGAAGACAATCTTTTCGTCTGAACTTTCACAGAGCGCTGTGGCCTGTCAATACAGGGGCAGCTGGTGTGTGTGATGAAAAATTCAGTGTGTGTCATCTGGGAGACAGGAACTCACACACACACACCTGGCAGACAGCGGTGGGTCGTGGGTTCTGTGTCTGTGTGTGAAAGAGCTCTGAAAATTTAATGAGGAGCATCAATTAATGACCTGCTATCTGTGACCCCATTTCCTTTCTCTCTTCTTTTCCATTGCATTTTGGGGATTTTCTCTTTTCACTGGATTCCCAGGAGTCTCTGACTGTGTATTTTGTACCTAGATTTGTCGAGTTCTTCAAACATGTGACTACACATCCAGTGGTGTCGCTAGGTTTTCTGGGCCCCCTGTAACTCAGTCCCTTTTTTCCCCAAAACTAGCGACTCCCCTGACTACATCAAATACAAGTTTAACTGACAACTTTTACCTGATGTGTAAGAATGAATCTGATAAATCCTAAAAAAGCTCTACTTCACAAAACTTCATTAAAACCTGTGCAAACTGCAAGTTCTACATGGTTCTAGAGAGGAACAGGTCTTTGTCAGGCTGATTGTCAGAGCATGAAGGTCTTCACAGCGAACCAAGAGACGTCTTGCCTCTGGACGCACCAATGAGCCAATGTCTATCTGGGCAGGACCACTGTGACCTCATAAAGAAAAGGCACTCGGGGAGTCTGTGTACAAGTGGCACACAAATATATGTTTGTAAGAGAGCCTTTGTTTGCGATTGCCTCTTTGAAAACAGGAGAAAGGTTTTTCCTTTCTTCTCATGACAAAAACGGGTGCGTTTTCTCAGGTGTGTGTATGCGGCTGAGTCGGACAACCTGTGAAGGGGACGGTGGGACGTCCTGTCTGTGGGGCCCTTTAGAATCCTGTGATTCGTAGTCCAGCCGCATTGATGGGCATCTTCCTTTGATTTCCTGTTCCCTGCGTCTCTGCTCCTGTCGCAGGAGCTCCTGGGCCTCCAGAAGGACACGTGCATTATACACTCCACCCACCGAGGTACCGCCGGCTCCTGGGGGAACGGAGAGGCCATTCCTGCAGCCGTGACGAGGAACGGTGCGCGGGACGGAACGATGTCCCTGGTAGCTGGAGTAACGCCCGCTGTCCTTCGCTGCCTGGAAACTGTCTCCGGCTGGACACGTCCTCGCCCAATCGCTCTCTGACGCCGGGGTGGGCGTCTTACGAGGGTGGCTACACATGCGGAGGAATGGGAAAGGTGAAAAGCTTAGTTTATATGTTTAAAGACATTCATAGTTTGTTCATATTGAAACTGGAAACAGGGGGCGGGACTTATCAAAGAAGTGCTTCCTTTTTCTTTTTTGCCAATATCCTTTAGTTTTCATCACAGTCCAGTAAAAACACTTGACAGCTTGTACTATAGACGAGCACAATGAAGACACTTTCAAAATGAATAAAATCCAGTCAATTCCTTCGTAATCACGAGGAGGAATTTATTGGATGAATTTTTCAACAACAACAAAAAAATTACTTTTTACATTTTATTTTTAAAAAATCTACATTTTGGCTATTTTTCTTATAGAGAGAGAATATAAAGTTGCTAAAACTGAATTTTGTCAACTTTTTGGTGTACATTAGCATATAAACTACCATTCAAAAAAATTTGGGGTCAGTATTTTTGCTCATCAAGGCTGCATTTATTTGGTCAAAAATACAATAAAAACAGCAATATTGTGAAATATTATTACAATTTAAAAGATCTGTTTTCAATACACCTATATTTAAAAAATATTTTATTCCTGTGGTGTCAAAGCTTCATTACTCCAGTCTTCAGTGTCACATGATCCTTCAAAAATCATTCTAATGTGATGATTTGCTGCACAAGGAACATTTCTGTGCTGCTTGAATTTTTTTTGGAAAGCATGATTAATTTTTTTTAGGATTCTTTCATGAAAAAAAAACAATTTATTTGAAACAGAAATCTTTTGTAACATTATAAATGTATTTACTGTCACTTTTTTTCAATTTAAAGGTAGGGTAGGTAATCCTGTTCAGAAACACTTTTTTTTATACTGGGTGAAATGGTCCTTCCATCCTGATAGTAGTCAATACATTATGTGTTTAGAAAAAGGAATGAAAGAAATCAGACCTCTGTAGCAGCTGCAGGACAGTAAAAACTCTGACCAATCACTGCCATTCGGTGCGAATGTAAAGAACCAATCAGATGCCTTCATGTCTCGTGCCCGCCCCGAGCCCCACTGCGCGCGCTGCCCTGCGTGCACTCATCACATGTCACCGTTCCCGGAAATATTCAGCTCAAAGCACCTGCATATGCAGTCAGCGAAGGCAAACAAGGCAAAAACTACTTCCTCGGACCCTGCCCGCACTCTTGAACGACCTCCTCTGCTTCGCCCTCAACCCCGGACCTGTCCTCGAGCCGACGATGCGGTATTTGTCTCCGGACTCGGAGTGTACGTTAGTCTTCATTAGAGTCAACAATGTTTTCATCATGGAAACTCTTACATGCAAAACACCGTATATGTTATGAATCTTACACGAAATTCATCTTCATCACAGTGTAACTGATGGTAATGGAAAAACGTGTATCAATGCAACCTGTTTTTAGTTTTGCCTTATAAATATAGCTCGTTACCGAATGAAACTTTACCATTATCGATATGCTAGCTTGATAGTGAGTACTAAAAGAAATCTTATTTGTTTATATTCATAGTGATAAAGTTAGGTATTTTATTACATGTGATTCTGACATGATGTCACTGTATGTACTGCGCTCCTTCCTCTCCACTCGTCTCAGGTAATAAATGCGTCTTGTTCCAGCCTGAGCGTTTGGCGTCGCGCGTTCATGTATTTTGGGGGCGTGGCTTTGGAAGGAGCTCAGAAGGGAGGGGGTGGAGTGAATGGAAATAATGAGCTGTGTTTATTGCAGATTAAAAGGTCTACAGTCACTCGATTTTTAAATTTTCTTTTTCAGAGTACTTACATTTTAATTATGTATTGGTATATAAAGACAGTTTAAACAAATTTGGAATGTTTTTTTTTTAGAAAAATGATTACCTACCCTACCTTTAATGCATCCTTACGGAATAAAAGTATTATAAAAAAATAAAAAAATCATATTGATCCTTTCTTACAGCTAATAGACATGGACTACAAGCCACAAAACTCCTAATTTTGATTTCACATGTTTGTATAAGTGCTTTAACTAATAGGCCTAAATAACAACAAGCACCATTGGTATAGATTCCACACGAACGCGTACCGTGGCAGAGAGCTGTACTGTCTCTGAGCATGTGTGAAAGCATCCCTGGCTTCCTGCCTCTGTAACTGCACCTCCACAGACACCGAGTGACGGCCAGATGAAGTCTGCGGGTGCGAGCTGCAGTTCGACTGTAACAGAAACAAGAGTTATTACCATGTTAATTAAACACAAACAGGTAAAAGTTCAGTAGAGAACGATTTTATGGAGTTATGGAAGGAGCATACAGACAAACAAACACTTAAGCTAAGCACTTACCAGGTTTCACTGATGTTTTTTTGTGTAGAGGTCTGTGACATTAGTGCAGAAATGTGTTTGAATGCTTAACATTATTACCAGTCCTATGACCTTTAGCGCATTACTGCGGTTAATGAAACCATTAGAGTAGATTATAACCTATAAAATATTCATGGAGTTGGTTATTACTCTTCATAACAAAATTACAGCTACATTACAGTCCTCAATAGTTATTATAAAATTATTATCCATTATTCAAATGACCACATCATTAAAAATATGTGCAATTATTCCAGATCTATTTATCTCTATATTCTGCTTGACGTTAATTCCCAAAATCAAACTACAAATACGAAACAAAAACTGAAGTATATATTTATATTTAGATGTAACTTTATTTATTATATAATCAGGCAATAAAATTCTATTTTTTAGTTCTAAACCCTCATACATTTTTCATCTCCAGTGGTGCTAGTTTTATTCCTCTGAGATCCAGTGACTTACAGCGGTTTATGTGATCCTTGGCAATCAAACCCATGACCCTGGCATTGCTAGAGACATGCTCTACCAGTTGAGGTATACGTCTACATACATTATGCACTGGAATGAGGGGTCAACAGCAGACGTTAGGTGAATGTTAGGTGATTGTTAGATAAATGTTAGCTGGATGTTAGGTGAATGCTAGATGAATATTGAGTGAATATTAGCACATTTTATGGTGAGGGGTGGATTTGTAGTGATAACATAATTAAGCACTTCTGTAATGTAATTCATTAAGAAATCACACACACACACACTCACACTTGGTCGGCACGGAACATAAGGGTGTAATTATAAACAATAAAAGACTCATTTAACACCGCCTCTCTCTCTCACACACACACTGACGGCTTTGTTCCACACTCAGAACAGTGTAACTGCGGTAAATTGCTCATGACCCATAAGAATCCATTTCTTTTATGGCAACATTTACATTGAGTTCCCTGCTCTCGTCACGCTCGGTCAAACAGATGAATGCCGTCCCAGGCATGCTCAATCAAGAGCCGATCCACACGGAGAATTCCATTAACTCTAATGAAGGAGAACAGCATGCTGGGATTGATTGACACAGCTTGCCAGCCATGTTGCCGTGGAGACAGAGGTGTTGAAGGATGAAGGATGTGTGGAGCCGGGTCATTTAGCCCAGTTCATTAACACACACACACACTTCACTGCCTAAAACAACATCAGCGTCACAGGAACGTACCATTTGTTTGCTAAACAGATTACGGCATTAAAGGTCTGATACGAATGCAGTAACGCTATCTGATTTATAACAGCCAATGATGTTAACGTTGACTCACAAACACTCACGAAAAATGGTTAGTGGTCAAAAGTGGAAATTTTCCTGTTTATTCTCACCTGTCATCTCTTGAAGAGAAAAACTCCAAGAAGAAATGATGGACATGTTTGAAACACACCTGAATTGGATTTGATTTGGCTAGAGAAACAAAACTGACTCATTAAAGAAAACCACCCATCTTTATTCTGTTGCCTTTTGTTTACAAAAAAAAGGGTTTTTAGGCATAGTAAAAATAAAAAAAGGCCTTAGAATTATCATGGGGGTTTTGGACGTTTGGAAACTGGGAAAAATTTGGGGACGTAAAAGGGGGAAGGTAAAAGACATTGAAGACGTCATTTAATACAGTTACATAATCACTACCATTACAAAGCAAAACAACAAAAATAATTCCATACATTAAAGGTGTTTGAAAAAGTTGAGATGATGAAAAATTTAAAAAGACAAATTTACATTAAGGAAAATACACAATACCGTGTGTAACAGTTCATTGAAACTCTCTCCCTGGAAAGATGATTACAAATTAATAATGTTAAAAATATTCCACACAGAAGAGTTTCTGAAATGGACAAGACCCCTTTTTAAGGAAGATCATTTTCAAGTGCAACTCATTCCTGACTTAAAGGAATAGTTCACCCAAAAAAGAAAATTCTGTCATCATTTACTCTTGTTGTTTCAAAACCTGGATGTCTTTATTTCATCTGTGCAACACACAAAAAAATAATAACATTTTAGTAATGTTTGAACTGTTTTGCCCATACAAATGAAAGTCAATGGGGTCCACAACAACTGACCTTCATTGTATGGACAATTTTGTGTTCATAAAAGAAAATCAGTCATACAGGTTTGGAACGACAGAACTTTCATTTTTGAGGTGAACAATCCCTTTATTAGGACCTTCTGCACAAGCTTAAAGGCATAAGGGTTTTAAATTTACCTCAATCCAGATCATCATATTGAGTTCACACTCAATCCAGATTCTAATGATCTGGATTTAAATTCAATAGCTTAAATACTAAACAATTTCAGTCAAATTTTTTTGATTTTTACTCTCAGACACACATTCACTCTTTCATGCCACAAACACAAACATACTCAGCCAATCACAGTTCTTGACTTAATTCATGATCTGCCGAAGCCATGGCTGCGGTGATATGGTTGAACAGATGAATGGATGGGTGAACAGTCCAGATGGATGAACACATGTGATGTTAGCATTGTTAGCGGATAATGTCAGTGTCAAAAGTTACATGCTCCTGCATGCAGTGGTCTCAGGTTAGCAGTTAGCGTTATCCCAGTCCTGGAGGTCATGCACGTAACCGCCCCAGTCCTCAGACTGTCTTATCCTTCTTGGGAGTTCCCAGAGACCATGGGCGTACGTCCAGTGATTATGGGTGCACACACACAGCTCACACACTCACCCAGGTCTGCTCCAAGCTGTAGGAGCGCTGGTGATCATCTGGCTCTACCTCTTCCTGCCTGATCTGCTGGAACTCCTGGCGTAAGCGCTGAATTCGGTCGTGGTTGCTCGGCGTCAGCCTGTTTGAGCAGGAGGAAGAGGTCACATGATGAGACATTACAACATTACATCATAATCCCTTTGATCCTATACTCTCCGGGATGACAGGTGTTGGAACTGCGACCCTGTCTAAAGGGTCACCTAGTTACGCTCCACTAACTTTATAAGAACAAAGGTCAAGGTGTCACACACGGTGCACAGATGGTCCAGATACCTCAATAGGCAAAAAACATGGACTCTCTGGGCTCCTATGGTCCACAAGATCAGATCAGGAAAACCCGCAGGAGAAATCACCAGACACGGACAATATACGTATAGTACAGACGTGAATGTGTGTGCTTGTGAGAAGGAACCAGACTTCCCTCTTATTAAAATTCCATGATCACATGTTGAGTGTTTACGATATAGAAGACAGCAACTGGGGATTTTTACACATGAGCAGATGTCCAGTTTTAAAACACACAGATGCTGTATAAATTCTGTCATAGGAAATGACTGAAGATAATTTGAGAACACAGTCGCAGACTACTCAGCAAATATGCATGTGTCTCAAGTACATACATACATACATACACATACGTGTGTGTGTGTGTGTGTGTGTGTGTGTGTGTGTGTGTGTGTGTGTGTGTGTTATAATAATGATATACAATATGATATATATAAATTAGAGATGCACCGATTGCAATTTTCTTGGCCGATTCCTATTTCCGATTTGTGTGACCACTGACCAGCCAATACCGATTTTTGTACCGATTTTATGAACTATATTTGACAGCATACACAAACAAAAATCTACTTTTTTTTCAATGCAAACTTTTATTTTCATAATAAAAGAAATGAATAAACATTACAATTTTCCCCATACTGCACTAAATTACAGGATCTTATCTCACTTAAACAACTCTCATTCTGTCAAATAAAGTGCTCAAGGACTGGAAAGATGTAGAAATAACAATTAACTGAAAATGAAGTCCAAATATCAGTCAGTTGTAAAACTGATTGCTGCTTCAGGATCGGCTTCTAACATGACACGAGATTAAACAACTCAAGGCTGATTTATACTTCTGCGTCGGACCTACGCCGGAGCCTCTACGCTGTAGGCAACGCGTTGGTTTTCATTTATACTTCTGCGTCGTTGTCCGCGTTCACGCGCGCAGAGGGAGCATGTGAAACCCCAGGGAGCGGTCCTAGCAGACCAATCACAGCGCTTGCGTCCGCGTAGAGTTGACGCGTTGTTACATTTTTGGAGAGGTGCACGTCAGGGTATGCCGAAGGGTACGCGCGCTACACACAGCCTACGACGTAGCTACGGCGTATTTATACTTCTGCGTCGAGTGTACGCCGTAGTGTACGTCGTAGGCTACGCACGTAGGCGACGCCGTCGTGAGCATTTATACTTCTGCGAATGTCTGTGTTGCTCTGCAGTTACACCGCCGAAACGCTAGTTGGCGCGGGTGGGTTTTAATGTTCCAATTCCACTGTGTTTACATTCCTCGCGGCTGTTTTGAGTTTAGGTTTCTACGAGCAATGGCGACTGAAGGAGTCATACAGATGGCTGTATTTCCGCACTTCTTCAAGCAATCTCTCGGTCACTTGGTCTATTTCCATGGCTCTTCACTGATCTTCGGAATTTCAAAAATGGCGGGCGGGCGGTGCAGAGTGCAGAAGATCATTCCGGAAATGGGTAGGAGGAAACGCGATGCTATCCAGCCGACCAATCACAGATCTTGCGGTCCGCGTCGCCGCAACGCGTAGTTACATTTTTGAGGAGGTGCGCGTCAGGGTACGGCGAAGGGTACGACGTAAGGCCAATTTATACTTCTGCGTCGAGTGTACGCCGTAGTGTACGTCGTAGGCTACGCACGTAGGCGACGCCGTCGTGAGCATTTATACTTCTGCGAATGTCTGTGTTGCTCTGCAGTTACACCGCCGAAACGCTAGTTGGCGCGGGTGGGTTTTAATGTTCCAGTTCCACTGTGTTTACATTCCTCGCGGCTGTTTTGAGTTTAGGTTTCTACGAGCAATGGCGACTGAAGGAGTCATACAGATGGCTGTATTTCCGCACTTCTTCAAGCAATCTCTCGGTCACTTGGTCTATTTCCATGGCTCTTCACTGATCTTCGGAATTTAAAAATGGCGGGCGGCCGGTGCAGAGTGCAGAAGATCATTCCGGAAATGCGTAGGAGGAAACGCGATGCTATCCAGCTGACCAATCACAGATCTTGCGGTCCGCGTCGCCGCGACGCGTAGTTACATTTTTGAGGAGGTGCGCGTCAGGGTACGGCGAAGGGTACGACGTATGGTACACGTCAATGCGTATGCTACGCCGTACCTTCTACGCGCACCCGACGCAGAAGTATAAATTGGCCTGTATGGTACACGTCAATGCGTATGCTACGCCGTACCTTCTACGCACACCCGACGCAGAAGTATAAATTGGCATTTAGTTCGACGCAGAAGTATAAATTGGGCTTCAGGTAACGCTATGTCGTAAATGTACCGCCTACTCGGTATTGTATATTTTGGGCTGAGGCAATTTATCAGATTTCTGAAGCCTCTGTCCTCAACTATGGAGAACGGCTGGTTTTCCAGGGCCATAAATTCAAAAATGTTTCTCGTAATTGCTTTGGTCTTTTCACTGCTCATACCAAGGAAAGATAGGAGAGACTGCTGACTTGTGGCTGGCTCCGAGCTCTGGCAAGATTTATCCGCTTTCCCTTTTTAACTTCTTCAAACTGGGCATGTTCAGCTGATGGTATTTTAAGTGTCTAGTGGAGTAGTGCAGGTATGACCTAAATTTGTAATACTGATGTATTTTATGTCGTAGAATAAAACGTGAAAGTATCTTGAGTTTGTGTTAACCACAGACCTTATTTCAGTCATTTACTTTGGGACGATGGAACCAGAAGTGCTAAAATGCTAACTCGTTTCCGTGTTTTGGCCCAAACGTGCAGATCCATGCATGTTATTAATTCAGTGTTCACTCTGATGGATTCAATTAGTTTCTGAGAAGAAATCATGGAATGATTCAAACTGTCTTTTTGTGCATAAAAAAAAAAAAAAAAACTGGCTCGTAAGAATAATCTGTTCATGATTCAGACTACACTAGTCACAATGTATTGTTGTTTTTGAGCCCAGCAATGGTTAGCATTATTTCACGGCACCCAGGGTTTTGTAACCCGTCACATTTCAGACTGTGCAAACTCACAACAGAATTATAATTTCACACCTTTGGCGTGTCAGTGCAGATTCAGCAGCGGCTGAGCGGCGCCACTGACACATACAGAAAAATACATATAGGTCAAACACTCATTCCAAAACCACCACTGAACTCTTACTCTTGCCATTGAAACACTTAGACCTGATCTAATACATACACCAATCAATACAAACTCATCAAAAACACACAAATACATCAACACCATGGAGCCATTTAATCCAATAAGAGAATCAATGAAGAACTGCTGTAATGTTTCCGGAAAGTCTAAAAGAATAACCTTGCAACATCTAAATGCATTACAATGCCCAGATGAACAAAGAAAGCCAGTGTGAGTGTGTGTGTATGTGCTGACACGGCAGTAACAGTACCTGTGTGAAATTACATTTCCATTGTCAGCTGCATTGACTTAAACACATTTGTTATGTCCTGACATATTTCTTTTTTTCATGTGCACACATAGATACAGTTTGAGCCAGACAGGATGTCCCTCTGACCTCATCATAGGATTACTTCTTTCACTGCCAACAGCTGGAGCCATTTAAAACAGTGGCATAACTCTCAGATCAGATTGAGAGACTCACTGGATTACACACATTCATTCTACACATGATGTGGACACACGGAGGAGCTTATTTAGCAGTCGTGCTTGAGTATAAAGGTTTACGTGACCTGTTGAAGTTACTCTGCAAACCTACAAAGCATAACACTCAATAATAATAGTACTCACTCAGTACTTTCAAAATGATTAATCAACATAAACGAATTACAACAGACTGACACAAAGCCAGAAAATCCAATACATTTATGAAAATGCAACATTCGTAATGTCCTTGTCTGCACAAATAGCTAGTTTCTTTGCTTGTGTGGGAGACATTAGACAGAAACATTAACAAAAAAAATGTGATCTATTTTTGAAACCACCCCCCCCCCCCCCCCAAACTCAAGGGCAAACAGCTTTTACACTAGAACTATTGTGTTACGAATGAATCCACTGTATATTTACGTATATGCCTGATAAATGCTTCTAATTGATTAAAAATTAATTAAAATATTATAAAATGCACCATATCATATAAAATGCACAATATAAAGTACTATAAAAATGCACCATATCATTCCAAACCTGTATGACTGACTTACTTCAGCAAAACACAAAAGAAAATAATTCTGAAGGACACTGGAAACCAAACAACATATGAGACATTTCTCAAAATATCTTGAGTGTGAGTAAATTACAGAATTTTCTTTTTTGGATGGATTCATTTTTTTTTTTTTTATCCACTTAAAAGATCATCACCACTGTCAACACTGCTCTACTTCCTGGCATTTTTATCTAACAGCTGTGAGCTCAAAGCACCAGAATCAGGTCAAAATAATCAATACGCACCAACCATGGATAAAAATCACAGCATAGGAATAACTTGACTGTTTTATCACTTTAAATGAACAGAAAGGGAGTTGGGAGTAAGAAGGGATGAAACCAGATCTGTTTAAACTGACTTCTCACAGGTAAACACACATGCTTATGAAAAACACAGTTTAAGTGGGCACTTGAAGTTAATTTACCCCATTATTTTTCCTCAGTTCTCTATAAGAGCTGCCATTCTGTGGTCAAGAAAGTGCGTCACAATCAAAAGTGCACTTCACTGTAAATTCATCATTGATATGATTAACGGTCCAACCCACTATAACAATCTGACATTCACTCTCTCACAGCCTCATTTACAATCCTTCCTCACACAGCCTCATCTACCATTGACTCTCAGAGCCTCATCTAGCATTCTCTCTCTCACAGCCTCATCTAGTATTCAGCCTCTCCAGACATTCATCCTCTCATAGCCTCATCTTGAATTAACCCTCTCACAGCCCCATCTTGCATTCACTCTCTCACAGCCTCATCTACCATTGACTCTCAGAGCCTCATCTAGCATTCTCTCGCTCACAGCCTCATCTAGTATTCAGCCTCTCCAGACATTCATCCTCTCATAGCCTCATCTTGAATTAACCCTCTCACAGCCTCATCTTGAATTAACCCTCTCACAGCCCCATCTTGCATTCTCTCTCTCACAGCCTCATCTAGTATTCAGCCTCTCCTGACATTCATCCTCTCATAGCCTCATCTTGAATTAACCCTCTCACAGCCCCATCTTGCATTCACTCTCTCACAGCCTCATCTACCATTGACTCTCAGAGCCTCATCTAGCATTCTCTCTCTCACAGCCTCATCTAGTATTCAGCCTCTCCAGACATTCATCCTCTCATAGCCTCATCTTGAATTAACCCTCTCACAGCCCCATCTTGCATTCTCTCTCTCACAGCCTCATCTAGTATTCAGCCTCTCCTGACATTCATCCTCTCATAGCCTCATCTTGAATTAACCCTCTCACAGCCCCATCTTGCATTCACTCTCTCACAGCCTCATCTAGTATTCAGCCTCTCCAGACATTCATCCTCTCATAGCCTCATCTTGAATTAACCCTCTCACAGCCCCATCTTGCATTCTCTCTCTCACAGCCTCATCTAGTATTCAGCCTCTCCAGACATTCATCCTCTCATAGCCTCATCTTGAATTAACCCTCTCACAGCCCCATCTTGCATTCTCTCTCTCACAGCCTCATCTAGTATTCAGCCTCTCCTGACATTCATCCTCTCATAGCCTCATCTTGAATTAACCCTCTCACAGCCCCATCTTGCATTCACTCTCTCACAGCCTCATCCAGTATTCATCCTCATTTACAATTCATCCTCACAGCCAGATCTACCTTTCACCCTCTGTCTCATCTAATATTCAGCCTCTCACAGCCTCATCTGACATTCACCCTCTCACAGCCTCACCTATAATTCTTATTCTAACTGTCTCATCTAGTATTCAGCCTCTCTCAGCCCCATTTACAATTCATCATCACAGCCAAATCTACCTTTCACCCTCTCACAGCCTCATCTAGTATTCAGCCTCTCACAGCCTCATCTGACATTCACTCTCTCACAGCCTCATCCAGTATTCATCCTCTCACAGCCAAATCTACCTTTCACCCTCTCACAGTCTCATCTAGCATTCACTCACTCACAGCCTCATCTAGTATTCAGTCTCTCACAGCCTCATCTGACATTCACCCTCTCACAGCCTCACCTATAATTCTTCTTCTAACTGACTCATCTACAATTCACTCTCTCACAGCCTCATCTAGTATTCAGCCTCTCCTGACATTCATCTTCTCATAGCCTCATCTAGCATTCACCCTCTCACAGCATCATCTTGCATTCACCCTCTCACAGCCCCATCTTGCATTCACTCTCTCACAGCCTCATCCAGTATTCATCCTCTAATAGCCAAATCTACCATTCACTCTCTCACAGCCGCATCTAGTATTCAGCCTCTCCTGACATTCACCCTTTAATAGCCTCAACTAGCATTCACCCTCTCACAGCCTCATCTATAATTCTTCTAACAGCCTCATTAAGCATTCACTCTCTCAGTCTCATTTACAAATTACCCTCTTACAGTCTCATCTAGTATTCACCCTCTCACAGCCTCATCTGACATTCATCCTCTTATAACCTTATCTACCATTCACTCTCTCACAGCCTCATCTAGTATCCAGCCTCATCTAACATTCATCCTCTCACAGCTTCATCTAGAATTCACTCTCTCAGTCTCATTTACGAAATGGCCCTCTCACAGCCTCATCTAGCATTTGCCTTCCGCATAAAGTAATATGCAGAGAGGGAGAAGTCTGATTATAATGACTGTTATGATCTGCAGGACTCATTACTAAAATAGCACATCTAGAGGATGCAAAGCCTCTGCGTACAGTCATGCAGCAAAGCTTTTAAAACCACTGATACACAAAAAGATAGATATGAGCAGATAAAAATCTTTCTCTCTTCATAAAAGGAATGAGTGTTCCACCTGAGCATATAATGCAGCATCTAATATCCATATGTATACAGCTTCTGCCTCGTGAAAGAGATTTGGAGACATATGGTCTCCTCACGGGTCATAATTTGTTTTGAGAGTAGTGTGCATGTGATGTGAGGAATTGTGATAACGTCGGTTTTAATGTACTTTAAAAGACCTCCAGTCGCCATTAGAGCATATAAGAATCACTATCGCCGTGGTAACCATGCTTTCCTGCTGAAATGGATAGACCACATTATTTTGGGCAGTTCAGGGCTTGCTATAAGTGCACAAATGGAGTGTCAGAAATGCTGCTGTGCACTCAAACACCTTATTGAGAATATAAACATGAAAGCACAAAACAAAAACATTCACTACGAACAGACAATATATCTATATCTATATCAGGATTGACCAATATTATCATTTTTTATTTTTAATGATGGAGTCTGATTAGGTTGATAGATTAGAAGCTAATATCAAGTCTTGTTTTTGAAACAGTATTTTTGGTCATACTGCCCACCTTCAAACTCTTGTAAAGCTTTTCTGCAAGTCACAGCTGCCTGAAGGGACTGACGGGTCTCTGTTCAATCTCTCTCAATCTCTGAGTGAAACAATATGTGCGGACATTACTGTAGCCACTGATACGCACTTAAACACAAACAGACACAAATCTCAGTGAAGGGTGGGCATGTGTGTATTTGTGCTCACTGGAAATTGAGAACAGGCATAAAGTCCTGCCAGCTTACACTGAGAGGTGACAAAAAAAAAAAAAAAAAAAAAAACAGGCGCCAAGACTGTGGCAAACAATTTCACAATGCAGACCAGCTTACACACACACATATACATGAGGCTTTTGAGGCTCTGCCTGCTTATTTTTATTGTACAAGCAGCTTTCTACACATTCTACAGTATATACTGAAATTGAAATAATATTACTGTTTTATTTTTGATCAAACAAATACATATTAAAATGCACACATCTCAGACTGTTTTTGTAAGTTACTATTTTTTGCCTTTTCCTCCCCTATGTTTAAACATGCAGGCACATGAAGTTGTATTTCAGTACTAACAGCTTCAATTAACCATTGTTAATAACTCTTAGTAATGTTAGAGCTGTCAGGGTTTTAATTGTGTTTCAACACTGTACAGACTCTGAATTAATAAAGAGTTTAATAAAGCTCTTTTTAATAAAGCGTTTAACTCTGCAATTGACTTTCAGAGTCGAGTTACTCCGCTTAAAAGGGATCGACACAGTAGGAAAACGTCTTTAAAGGAGATTGAAGGTTATAGTGAGTATCTGTTTAAATGATGGTGTTGTGTTTATGTCAAATGTGCTGCTAATTTGAAACATACGGGAGCATAAACTCTTCAGGCAGTGTGTGAGGAATGACTCTAGTGGTCCATTGGGCTTCGAGTTTAAGTCACATCAAAGAATGACCTTCACATAAACACTCTCTCTCGTGAACACACACACACACACACACACACACACACACGTACACAGATGGTCGAGGTCCAGAGGTGCTGTTTAGGCTTGTGTGGGATCTGTCTTGTAAATGGCTCAAGAGGCCTTTGCACACTCACACACAGAGTCACAGAGACCTGTGTGTGTGTGTGTGTGGATAAACAGTTATGATTGATTTCAGCACTGTCAGAGTCAGTGAGGTTCATCTCCCACGAGACACTGGTAGCAAAGTGGCAGTCAGACTTCACCTTTGAAGATAGGAGATTGTGTACATATGCCTTTCTGATCTGTTTATTGTGGAAACACTTACAGGATTCACTCACTTTAAAGGGATACTCCACTTTAAAATGAAAATTCTGTCATCATATACTCACCCTCATGTTGTTTCAAACCTGTATGAATTTCTTTCTTTTGCTGAACAGATAGGAAGATATTTAGAAGAATGTCAGTAACCAGACAGTTTCTGGTCTCATTGACTTCCATAGTATATTTTTTTCCTACTATGGAAGTCAATGAGACCAGAAACTGTCTGGTTACTGACATTCTTCTAAATATCTTCCTTTCTGTTCAGCGGAAGAAAGAAATTCATACAGGTTTGAAACAACATGAGGGTGAGTATATGATGACAGAATATTCATTTTAAAGTGGAGTATCCCTTTAAGTCCAACGGAACCTTTTTACAGAATGTGATGACACGTTTACACAGTTATCAACACTTATGAAACAGTTTTTCATAATTTATTTTTTACATTTTTTTTAATATATATACACATTAACAATGCTATACTTATCGTTATCATTGCAATAACAATGCGTTATCTTACATTGGCAGTAAATTACAAAAAACAAAATAACACTGCTGAAAATTTGACATCTCTATTTTATTCTCTCTTTGGGAAAGTCATGGAAATGCCTTTCTGTGGATTTCGTTATTTAGCTATTGGGGAAAGTAGGCAGCAGGGAGAGTCATGGCCTAGTGGTTAGAGAGTCAGACTGGTAACCTGAAGGTTGCAGGTTCGATTCTCAATACCAACAGAAAATGACTGAAGGTGCCCTTGAGCAAGCCACCTAACCCCCAATCGCTCCCCGGGCACCACAGCAAAATGGATGCCCACTGCTCCGGGTGTGTGTGTCCAAGGTTTGCAGTGTGTGTGTGTGTTCACTACTCACTACTCCTAATGTGTGTGCACTAACTTGGATGGGTTAAATGCAGAGGACAAACCCTGAGTATGGGTTACCATAATTGGCCTAAACGTCACCTCTCTCTTTTTCACTTTCACTATTGGAGCAAATAGGCTACAATACATATTCTCTTCAACCCGTGGATTTTTAAAAAACAACCCACGGCAACAGTGTAAAACTTGGCAACAATGACCACAGACAGCAAATATGTGAATATACAGACTATAGACTTTTGGAAACAATCAAAGGAACATATTAAACGGCAGAACAACAACCACAACAAATAGTGTATGAGAAAAACAATTTTTTACAAACCCACAGACACCATTTTTTCACCCACACAGAGACCTCCATACACTTACAAAAATGTACAAAGTCATTTCCATCCACAGTTTCTTAGACACTACTAAGACTGTAATACTTTGTAACATCAGGCAAACACCAAAGTATATGAATATGGTAAATATCCAGCACCGTGATATACATTAAAAATGCCATTTGGTAACTAAAACTGAACCTTAGCACTGCTGTAGCATGTTTCTAGAAGTGTAAAATTCTTTGGCCTACACTTTTTTTGTATGTGTTGAATGCCCATGCGACTGAGAAAGTATAGCGCACCTCTGGTCAACAAGCTGCACCATTTGAGGTATCATTCATGTCAAGGATGCCTTAAAATGTAATATTTAGTATGTGCAATAATAATGATGCAAGAGGCAGCAAAAACGGGAGGGAGGTGGACTGCTTCTAAAAAAACGGACTAGAAAATGTACTTAGGTTTGAAAGAATTCAATGATTATAAAAGAAAATTCCCTTCAGCATGAAAGACTTTCACAGTAGTATAGACTCTTATGGCATCCGGAGGACAATAGGAACTTTTGGAGCAAGAGAGGTGACATTTCCGCAAATATGTCCATCAACGCTTCTTCCTGAATTGTATGAGCGAGACTGAAAAAAAGAGCAGAGAAACTCTAGATGACCTACTTTCACCCTGACTGGAGTAAAGTCATCAGGAAACCAACGGACCATGGAACTATCACATACACAGTGCACAAGGGATACACACACTCTTGAACGTACAAACACATTAGAGTGGACCATACATCCTCTTTTTCCTAGATATGTCTGGATTTGTAAATCGGCTAAATTGTCGAGGTTTTTTTGCATTGTTTGAAGAAAAAAGAAAAAAAAGAAAACTTCCGGAACCAACGCTGCTGAAAAAGGGGGCGGGAACTGTTGAACTATGGGGATCATATAGTGGTTTACATGTGGTTGCCATGGTTACAGAAGTCAATGATGTGAGTGAGGGGTGTGTGGTTTCCATGGTTACCGTCAGGCATAGGTGGGCACATTAGTGTGGTGTGGTTGCCAGGGTTACGGCACTTTGCATTGCGGGTAAAGAGCTTTCATTAATGTGACCAAAAGATAAGGCTAATGGACTGGCGGTTCACGAGCAAGGAGTGTGTGTTTGTGTTTGTGTATGGGAGTGTGGGTGTGTGTGTGTACGAAGCATACTGACTCCTAATAGTATTAATCCTGTGCATTTAAGGGAGTCAGTACTTATTGATTTCTCATTACTTCTGCTAACAGAATCATGTGTGAGATGTGTGTGTGTTAGATCGATAAGACCAGAGTGATTCCCCGTTCTGATCATTAGATCTGCTTAGATCAGTGTCTTGACATAAGAGAGGTTTTACATTCAGAAACATTTTTAATGTCTATGACACAGCCATGTAAACTTTAACATAAGGCCAGTTTAAAAAGTCTAGACACCAAAGTAAGAAAGACAAACAAAGAGACAATGTGAATGCAGGGATATAAGAAAGTATTAAGTGAAAAAGAAAAGTTTTTTTTTTAAAACCTCTATGCTTCCAATCGTCTTCCAAGGCAGCAGGAGACTCAACTAGTGCTGGTTGACTTCAATAGAGTTCAGAGTTAGCATGTTAAAGTAGCAATGAAACGGAAGTAGTGACAGATTTGAGTGTACAGATTACCAAAAAAGAAAAAAGAAAAGGCAGGTACTTGGTTCTAGTCTTGCAGGGGTGAGTTTAGTCAGAAGTTATAACATTAAAAAAAAAAAAAAAAAAAAAACCTTTTGTATGGATGAATCGTTTGCAATAAGATCCATAACATGGATTTATAAAATAGATCTTCATTTCATGCCGACTTTAATGGAATTCTAGGAACTAAAGTTCTTCCACAATGATCTATAAATCTGCAAACTTCAAGACTTTAACTTGAAGTTTGTCTTGACAAACATTCCTTTTTCTTGGTAATTACTTTAATAGGTCACCCTAAAATGAAAATTAAGTCATCATTTACCCACCCTGGTGTTGTTCTACTGCAGTATGCCCTGCTTTCTTTTTCGGACCACAAAAGGAAAAATGTTCTGCTCGCACTCATCCATATACTGTAATGGCAGTGAATAGCGACCAGCATCAAGCTTTAAAAAAAGAAGAAAAATCTACATAGCACACAGAGACATTGTCTGAAATAAATCCATTGTGAACCATGTGAACCATTTCATAAAAAAAAATTCAGAATTGAATGATTTCAATGAGCATTCTGGGATTTCTTCTTGAAGTATATATCTAATGCTGCCTGCAATTTTGGCCCAAATGAGCATAATGGCTAAGTAGGCAGTTCGCTAGGGTTTGGAACAGACATAATGTCTTCACAGGAGAGATTGAGTAGGTGTGTGTGTGTGTGAGTGTGTGATCTGTTGGCATGAATGCTCTAATTGGCTCTCTGTACTTCCTGTAACTCAAGCAGTCAGTCTGTTAGCGGCACCTCACACACTTCACTGTACCTTTCTACATGTCAGTCAGGACATGTGACGGGAACAGACCTACAGAAAAACTCTGTTAACCATCATACACGGGCTGTGGAAACTCCCACTAAGGGCGCCTGAAAAAATCAGCTCATATTTATATCCAAGCCATGATTATGAGTTACGACGTTTGAATATGAACTCATAATGACTCATTCATCTGAGTGACACATTCTACAGCAGCCATTAACAACACAGAGAGTGAGATAATATTTCTAAGCTAATGTCTTATAAACGCACGCATACACGCAGAGCTCACAGCATGACTGAGCATGAGCGTCGACAACAGAACCAATTAAATCTGAACATGTAGCCGTGCGCACAGGGGGACAGTTTTAATGTCACACTGGAGTCACTTCTTCTCTCTGAAAGATGAAGTCGCCTCACACCAGTAAAACTGTCGGCAGCCTAACGTGGTTTAACAAAAACCTCTGACAAATCGCTAACTTATGAGGTGCCATTTCTGTTAGGATGTTACTTAAGATACAGTGACTAATTAAATAGTTTATTAACTAAAAGCTGAAATAAACTCAAATATAAATTAGATGAAAAATTTAGCCTTGGTGTGGGAAGAGTGGGAGAAAGAAAGAGTGCTTTCCATAGATAATACAAATAATAAAAGGTAATTTAATGGGAAAAACATGGAAATAGTTGTTCATTTTTATTCTGTTGTTTTGCTTGGTCAATGTCTTTGAGGGTTTTGGTTCTTTTGCTGTTGTAGGCTGAAGGACCTTTGATAACTGAAATGTGTAGAAGTTTTATGGAACTGTAATGCGGACAAGACTTGCCTGGAACTAATTTAGCTGTGTATTTCCTGAATAATAACTGCACACCTTTTGTTTGCCAACCATAGACTGTAAAAAAAAAGATGGACGACAAGTCTCCATTTTCTTTCACTGTAGAAAAATGAAGCCAAAATATCCCAGAAACAGTCGTTGCCCATTACGTCATTTAGAACCCGAATCTGCTCAGTAGTGATTCTGAAGTGGAGTCGCGGTATCAAGGTCATCCGCAAACACAGCTGTCCATCATGACGTTACACCCCATTTTTATAGCATCAAAGAACTAACTAAATCCAAACTTCTTGGAAAAACAAACACTTAAACATTGGCCAGCGTGATAAGAACGACCTAAAATGACAGAAACCAGTGTAATTGGATTTTTTTTAGTTTGGCTTGCGGCAGACATTAAGACAGCTTACTTAGTTTTGGAACAGAGTCGCTATTCATTCCTTCACATGCTCAAGCCTGGTGTTTTCACGCCAGATGCAAGATCTACTTTACAAACAGTCGCACATGACACCCTAGAACAAGGAGGAGGAGAACAAACCACACGCAAATTTGGTTCTTAAGTGTAGAACGCTAAATACACTGAGAAACTAGCCTACTTGCAGTGGAGCTATATCCTGAAAAAACTGAGGAGTATAAAAAGACAGGGAGAGGAGAAGCACGTTCCCGACAGAAGAACAATGTTCTGTCAGTAAAGTAGGTCATCTTGTTGAGGGGTCAGAGAGAGGGCATCCACTCATTTCAGCGGAACTCTTCAATTCACACACACACACACACACACACACACACACACACACACACGCACAGGCACACAACACAGGCACACGCACGAACACACACAAACACATTTACATACTGATCCTTTCCTATCCTCATTTTCTACTTTCTAATAAAAAGACAAAAGTCAACAAACCCACTCCTATTCTAGTCACACTGCAAAGCATGTCCTGTTTACACCTGGTATTAACATCAGTTTAAAAACACAATTTTGTGTTTGTGTTTTTATTAAAATGATATTTCTGGATATTTAGAGATAATAATTGCCAAGCCAAAAATAGCATGTTGCTACCAGGTGTAAACAGGGCCATAGAAGTCATCTAGCAATTACCTTCTAATAAAAGCTACAGAGACAGTCCCAGAAGCAATTAAGGGCATAGTGGTGATCGAGGAGGTCTGGGATCTCAGTAACTCTGGTTTTTGGGTCACCCTGACTCAGTTCTGAACTTTCGACCTCTATTTGATGTCACATCTCCAGTGATTACAAGTTTAGAAACCGACAGGGAAACCGAGAAGATCTTAAACCATATGCCACATCACACAAAACACACAATCTGATGTCTCAGTGGAACATTCAGCTTTTAACAGATGGTTATTATCTGTTAATGTCTGTTTATTGTAGTGCTCAAGATTGTCGTCTGCATGTGTGGTCCCTTAATTAATAATCACAAGTTATGGAAGATTAAATCCATTAGATAACATTGCAAATACTGGATTTAGCTACATTATGGGAGGCCTGTTTGAGCTCACTAAGTGAAAGAGAAAGATTTCTTCTGTTTGTGTCACTTGTCAATGTTAATCTACGCAATATTTTCATCAATAACAGACACACAAGCTCAGAGACAGAGTTCTGCATGAAAGATGATTCTTTGTTTTGTGTTCCACAAGAGAAAGACAGTCATGAATAAATTATGACAGAATATTCATTTTTGGCTGAATTATTCCTTGAAATGAGCATTCACTGACTAGCCAGAGCGAGAAGGAAAGCGAAGGAGAGAGAATTACTGAGAAAACTTATCTCAGTAATTGTCTCAGAGAAAAAACGAAATGAAAAGGGTAATGTAGCTCTATATTGTGTTGAATGTCTTCTGATCCATTCATCATTAGCGCATGTAAGTTGGCCCAAATGAGAGATGGTTCAACCACCAGCGCTGTTGGGCTTCATTAATGTCACCCCCCTGCTGTTCATTTATAAACATTAAACCACAATCAGACACAAACTCTCAGCGGCTGGGACCACAGACCACCAGCCACTACAAACACACTGACCCCTCAGCGGATCTTTCCAAAACAAACCATGAGTGGAGTGTGTGGAACAGCCGCAGGGTCTGGAATATCAGCTGTGTTATGCTCACAGAAACAATAACTTCCAATATAAACCTAAAGAACGTATATAGCATGTAAAAAAAGTATTTGTGCTCTTCTGTCCTAAGATTTTGATGTGCTATATATAACACTCACAACAGAAAGCTCCCTTTCCCAGTCCTCCCAGAGCAAATTTTCCAAATAAGGCCTGTTTAAAAGTAGTTTCAGCCTATTTCTGCTTCAGAAAATGCATGATAAACCCATTTAGCAAGTTTATCTTTTACTATACAGGATTAAAGCAACATAAAGTGAAAGGCAAACAATCACTTTCTATACAGTAAATCAGAATCTGAGACTTCATTTAGCAAATGCTTTTAAATAAAAGATTACATTTCAAATAAACAGACTTTTCAGAATTCTCTAGAAGTACTACTTATAAACATAAGAATTTGCATTGAATCTAGCTGAATTATAAGCAGGTTACAATTACAGTTTTGGGAATGCAAATTTCTCATCCTCATGCAAATTATGATTCATGACAGTTGTCATCAAGTTTTTACTTAAAAGGGTTTGTCCATAAAGACAATTTTCCAGTTTTGTTATTAAAGGATATACAAAAATACATGTATTTTCTGTATTTTATTCGTATTTTCTGAGTACGGTTGGTTATGCACTACTTGCCTATTGGGTGTGAAACAGGCCTAAGCTGCAAAAACTATTATATCAGAAGTCATTACGATACTGCACTCATTAAGTATATTAACGCCTACTTTTACATACAAGATCTATTAATACTCAACAACTCAGCCCATTCTGTTTAAAGGGATAGTTCACACAAGACTGAAAGTTCTGTCATTATTTACTCACTCGGATGTTGTTCTTAATCTGTATGCCTTTCTGTCTTCTGTAAAACATAAAAGCAGGTATTTTGAGAATATCTGAATTATTTTTTTGTGTGTTGTTTGGTTCTCAACGCTCTTCAAAATATCTTTTGTGTTCCACAGGATTTTTTACAGAACTTTCATTTTTGGGTGAACTATCCCTTTAAAACACTGTGAACTACACTGCACACATGCGGAGGACAGTCAATCAGAAGTCAAGCAAAAGCAAATCAAAAATCTTAAATTTACAGAAGCACAAACAGCTTATTCAAACCTAAAGGTCAGAGGGTATTGTAGACAACAATCAGGTAAAAAAAAAAAAAAAAAAAACTTTACTAACATTTTCCACTCCACTTGAGAGAGAGAAATATGTAGAATATATTGTTTGTAACTGAAATCAATCTATTTAAAAACCCACATAGGTGGTATTTCCTTACAGTGGCACATCTGAATTTCGCTACCTCTCATTGCTCTCCTCTTTACTCATTTATTTCTTTTAATTAGCAGTGGTGTCACACTCTCTTTACCCATCTATAAGCTGTGAGTTTGTTTCTGACGCTTTGGTTTTTCTTAATCCCAGCTTTTTTTTTCCACGCAGCGTGCCAGGGAATGCTGATAATGAGCTTAAACTTGTGTGTGTGTGCATGTGTGTGTGTGTGTGAGTTCTCAGCGTGAATGCTGTGGGATTAGTCAGATGTTTACCCTCTGTGTGCGTTTGGCTGCTTTAATTGGCCTCTGCAACGTTCATTCTTTAAAATTCCCTACAGGGCTCATAGTCAACTCAGCAAGAGTACACAAACACACACACACACACACACACACACACACACACACACACACACACACACACTAAAGATCGGCAGGAGAAGGGAGGAATGTTGATTACACAGGGTGGTGGGAGACCAGAGACATGGACAGCAGCCCCATGGTCATCAGCTCAGAAGTGAACAGCAAGGGCTCAGATATCCTTGCTCATAAAGACAGAGAGAGAAAAAAAACACATAAACTGTGTGTGTGCGCACGTTGTCGCTCTCTGACTCAAATCTAAGAAGTCAATTTAATAAAACCTGAGAGAATCAAATCCCAGCTCAGAGAGGAGGGGTCAGGAGTGGAAATGAATAAGAGAGATTGAGTTTAATTCATTTAAACAGCCCGTCTTACACACACACACACACACACACACACACACAGCGCAAGGCATTCATCCCTCTTATTTTCTCTGATCCTTCC
The DNA here is from genome assembly GCF_965113295.1 of Leuciscus leuciscus. NCBI lineage: Eukaryota > Metazoa > Chordata > Actinopteri > Cypriniformes > Leuciscidae > Leuciscus > Leuciscus leuciscus. Next base: position 37,190,641 of record NC_138730.1, on the reverse strand, counting down.
ATTAACAATAAAATCCTCAGAGTGATTCAAGAAAGAAAAAAGAAAAAACCATACCAACAGATCACAATAACAGAGATTAAACAGATTACGAGTCGAAGATCACAAACACACGTTCAAACAAAGCCGCATGCAGTCTGGTGGGTGGACAGAGACCCCAGAGAGAGAAATATTTATAATTGAACTCACACCCTCAGACATCAGCCACCGCTCTGATCTCCACACACTCCACATATATATATATATACACATTCAACGGACAAAGAGAGAGAGAGATGCATAGAGAACCTTTTAGTATGCACAAACATCTCCTAAGACTCCTCACCTTGCATCTTAATGCATCATTACACCTCAACTGGACTTGAACTGGGTTGGTTTGTGTGTGTGTATAAGCCCTTTATCAGGCTTCAAAAGTAGTTCTGCTGACTGAACAGATATATTTCTCATTTACGTAAACGTTCTGCACTGATGGACTTAAACCATACTGCAGCTGACAGCCAGAACGCTGCAACGCTCTGATTTCTAGGTCAGATGCTCGGTATATGTGTGTGTGTGTGTGTGTGTGTGTGTGTGTGTACGTGTGTGTCCAGCTAAAGCAGTTACATTGTAAAAATGAGACTATTATAGTTGGATTTCCACTGTGACCTCTTTCACCTCTTTCTCTGGCGTTGTCCTGAGAGTTTAGAAACTAACTGATGCCTCCAGATTGCTCATGTTCCGGACCCAACTGTGCATTTCAATGGTTTACACAATACAAGTTTACTCAAGAAAAAGGACTTGGTCTGAAACTAGCCAAAGTCTCTTCTGTGAAATGTGTGAATGTGTGCGCTTTAGTTTAGGGGAAAATGTGGGGAAAAAACTACTTGCAGGAGTCCTCACTAGAAAAAAAGTTTAATAAATGTATGAAAAATGTTTCAATTAAAATCTAAAATCTAAAAAGTTGTATGCATAATGCTGATGCAAAAAATGAATCAATAAAATAATTAAAGCTGAATGAAAAACAAGAAACATGTTTCTGTACAACCTTATCTAAAATGTCGCACTCATTGTCTCATTCTCAATGTCTATGGATGATGTAGACCGATTAAAATATTTAAATAAAAGATTAATCATAGTTGCTAAAGAAAAACTGTTACAATAGGTTACAGGGATAGATGTTTTTCCTGCTAATTTAATGACACTAAAAATGACTTCATGTTGATGCCAATGTCATCATCTTGCCATTATATGACATAACAGCTTCAATCAGCCTAAATATCCTAAAACATCACATCGGGCATTTCAAGTCTTTTAAGACTGTCACAGCAACAACAACTTGGTTTTAACTAAAATGACCTGACAGTTTGAAAGAAAGCTGATTGGCTGAAACCCAGAAAACAGGAAGCTGTAAGATGACTATATATGCTATACTGTTTGCACACACACACACACACACACACACACACACACACACACACACACACACACACACACACACACACACACACACACACACACACACACACACACACACACACACACACACACACACACACACACACACACACACACACAATGGTCTCTAAAGACCATAAAAGCACACCCACCCACACATTGTGCCCCCTTTAAGATCCCCTTCCCTGTGCAGATTTGTGAGAATAATTCCCACAGTCCCATTTTCTGCATCTCTGCGGAATGACACCCACTTCCTGTTCCCTGAGGGTTCTTACAGGAAGTGGCCTTCCTGTCTCTCTCCGCCTGTGTTTGTTTTAGTCTCAGAAAAAACATGCAACCCTCACACAACCCAAACAAAACGTTCTCACAAACTGGGTTTTATGAAAGCCCTTGAGAATACTTTCAACACTTTATACAACTTAAGGAGATACATCTCAGACAGAGTGTTTAGAATAGCATCTTGACTTCAAAATGGCAGGTTAATTCATTAATAACTCAGGAAGTGGAAGGACTATGATATTTAGAAATGAGTGTCGTTACAGTAAATACCTGTCTGGCGTGGAGGGGTGTCCGTTGCGGCCGTTCTGTTTGTGTGTGTACGGTGAGTCCGGAGGTGTGTGGATCCGATGGTACCCGCCGTGCTCCAGCGAGCTGATGCCGGCGTACGGGGGCTCCTCGGGAGGAAGCGAGGTCAGGGTGGACTGGCTAAAGTCCTGGATCTCGGCATAGTCTCGTTCTCTGGCCTGACGCTGGCGAATCTCTCGCGTTTTAGCCTGGATCCTGCATAACAACATTGAAAAAGCAGTAACAGAACACATATTAAAAATAACAGAAAAACAAACAAGGAATAACAGATAGATCAAGATGAACGAAAAACGAAACTTTATGTTGTTCAGTTTGGTACTAACCTAAACACTCGCCACTTGTTATAATGTTATTTATAAAGTCTTATATTTTGGCATCTTATTTGTTTCTTTTTTATGTCACTGTTTTCTGTGTATATTGATGCTTTGACAACACGCTATGCAAATAAACACAAAAGAAGATATTTTGGAAAATGTCCATTTTTTTGTTCATACAATGAAGATCAGCAGGGTCTCATGTTGTTTTGGACCCCATTGAGAGCTAGTTTCTTCACACAGGACCTAAAAAAAACACCTATATAACCTCCATCAAAAGCAAGATGATGAATGAGCGTACGAGTAGGAGATTAAGAAAGAAATTGAAAGAGTGGTGATATCTCAGCAGGGTCTCACAGGACAGAAGGGAAAACGGGAGGGGGTTCACATGGCATTATTAATAAAACAACATGAACACACACACACCTGCAGGCAAACATACACACAATGAACTTTAAATGACAAACCTATTACACAAACATATAAAAAATATGAAAGTATCATAGTGCTTTAACAAAACACATTGCCAAAACAAACAGGACTCAAACAATCATGAAGGAAGAGGGTTTGAGGAAGTGGGTACGGCTGGCAGGTAAAGTGTCAGGAAATGCCTCTGATTAAAGGCTGATGATGGGGGAGATTAGCTCTGACTGTGTGTGTGCGTGTGTGTGTGTGTGTGTGTGTGTGTGTGTGTGTGCACCTCTCTTGTTCTTGTCTCATTCTGCGCATCTCCTCATCCGATACATGAGTTTCCTCTGGCTTCCACTTTGCACCATCCAAACGCTCGTCCTTACGGTACTTCCCAAACCTTGAAAACACACAAACACATTTCAGGTTGATGAAACGGTTTCAACAACAATTAAAAAGCTAAATAACAGTGCATCTTAATAAGAAAAAAAAAAAAAAAATTTTTGGAAGCTGCATTCAAACGCTACTTGGCTCAAAAATACTGAGTATTCAACAAAAATACCCCTTCAATTTTAATGGGCACTTCTCCTTAAAATAAAAGCTCTTAAACCTGTCTGCTCTATTTAAACCGACATTAAAGCTCTTAAACCATCTATTCTAATTCATTTAACAAACTAATCACTGTTTTGCAACTCTGCATAGCTTTTCTGCAAATCTTTGCTTTATCAAGCATATAGATTCATTATTATTCCGCTGACATGTGCATGTGAGCCGACTGAGGTGTGTGTGAGAAAGCTGAAAGGAGTTTTTCAATACGTTTGTATGCGTATGAGTTCTGATATTCGGCAGAGCTCATTAATATGTAGAGCGCTCATTAATATGTAGCAGGCAGCTTTGGCTCAGTGAGGCAGATGACAGCCATTAAAACACTCCACTGCCCCAGAAGCAGTCTAAAATATCAGACTTTTCAAAAATGATTTATCTATTGCTGACAGATTCAAAAACCTTCAAATGAGCTGCGTTCTTGCTCTCTCTCCCCTCTAGTCTTCTCGTATCTCTCTAAATAACTTCATGGAAACTCAAACTTTTCCTCTGTGTGTTAGATTTGACTGTCCATTCTGCCTAGAGCTCAGGAACATACCGTCACTCCACAGAGCACACAAACTCACAGCCCATCAATATAAATCATTATACATATTCTTTTTATTAATAGTACAGGTAATCTAGTTAGATGCATTGCGGTTGACCGTCTATATATACAACTGTTCAAAAGTTTGGGGTCAGTAATTTTTTTTAAAGAAATGTATTATTTTATTAGGCAAAGATGCATTAAAGTGATTTGTAATGCACCAAATCAGCATGTTATAATGATTTCTGAAGGATCATGTGACACTGAATACTGGAGTAATGATGCTGAAAATTCAGCTTCGCCATCACAGGAATGAATTAGTATTTAGTAATTTGGTATTTATTTAATTAGAAAGCACCTTTCAGGCTACACAGTAACTCCAAAGTGCTGTACATTACAAATAATACAAACAAAAGAATAAATACAATAAAGAAGACATCAGAACACCCACCAATAAAACACCCATTAATGTATTAAAATGTAAAAGAGAACAGGTATGACTTTAGAAGGCACTTAAAAGGTATTTAAAGATGGGGGGGGGATCTAAACACAAAGGGCAGGTTGTTCCATAATCTTGGGCCAGCGACAGAGAAAGTGCGATCACCCTTCAATTTAAGACACACTCGGGGAATACTTGTTTTTTGTTGTTGTTTTTTTACAATTACATTTTTAAATATATTCAAAGAGAAAACTGTTGTTTTAAATTGTAATAATATTTCACAATATTACTGTTTTTACTAGGTTATGTTATCACATAAATGTGGCCTTGAGCACAAGGGACTTCTTTCAAAAACAAAAAATTCTTACCGACCAAGTGATGTAAACACTGAAAATACTCAAATATTGTATGAAATTTTTGAATTTTTCCATTAGATATTTTCCATCAACAGTTTTCAGTAATAAAAAAACAAACAAAAAAAACAACAACAACATTTCTCTTGATTTTCATGCATTCTGGGACTACATAAACTGAAACAGACATTTAATGTTTTGACTAAAACAAAGTATTTAGTTTGCTAAGGCAACTGCAGCGCATATCTAGAAACCAGGATATTAAAAAATGTAAAGAAACTGTGCTATTTTAAAGACCCTAGCAACCACCTAGCATAGCTCCAGAAACTAGACGACCCTTGCAACAACATAGCAACAATGGCCCTGCAAATATCCACCTAAGAAATGTGTTGGCAAGATTTGTATGTGCAAACACCAGTCATTTCTTAACTCACTTCTTTCACTAGTTTTGTGTTTTCTGCCTATTGTTGGCAAAGTCTTTGAGTCGGAACATGGTTGCGTCGGTGGGAGGCTCACTAGTCTTTTTATTCTATTGTTGGAATTTGAGCTAATTAAGGACATGAAGAAAAAGTGCTCTGGGCTGATCTGCGCTCTTATCATCATTATTCTTAGTCTCTTTTATCTGACACAAAACACTGCTCAGATCTGCTTTTAATTACCTGAACATCTCTCCAAGGCCCTTGAGCATTCCTTTTTTTGTTTTACTCTTCTCTTTCTCTGGCTTCTTTTTGTCCTTCCCCCCTTTTTCTTTCTTCTTGTCGTTTTGAGGCGGGTTGCCATTGATCAGCTGTTGCTCGGTGACGGGAAGCGGAGTGAGATCAGCTACCGTGGAAACCGAATCCCGCCCTGACCGAGAGCTTCCTTCTGTGTCCTCATCCACTACAGGAAGAAAAAGGGAGGATAAATGCTATTATCAGTCGCAAAAATAAATAAAAAATCAACATCAATTAATCAAATTGGCAGCCGTTATCACTACATCTGCTGAATTTGTGTGTGTGTTTAAACCAATCAGGAGCAGCCGTACATGTGTCCATGCACTCCTCTTCATCTCCATTGGCTGCTGGCTTGTCGTACGATTTGTCGATTGCGGCTCGGAAGCTCTCGTTGCAGCCCCGCCCCCGTATGATGCGTGGCCGCGGCCGGTGAAAAGGCATGTCGCCGTTGAGAGTTACCTCGGCGACAGCCGTCTGTAAACTTTCCAGAGAGCTGGACTTCTTTAGGCCAAGAGATGGGCCAACGTCATGCGAGGAAGAGCCTGAGGAAGAGTTTGTTAGTTAAACCACAAAGTACAATCGAGCAGTTAGCATACAGTCTGTCCGCACAAATCTCAACCATAACCCAGATAAAAGTTTATTAAAGAGTGTGTGTGTGTGTGTGTGTGTGCTTCTATTGTATGTAGTCAGCCATGGAAGCAAAGGTGTGTTTCTGTATTAAGTGATGAAGATAAATGAATGTAAATGGAGGACAGGAAAGATTGCATGAATTTATCTTCATCACACAGCACAGCCTTACTGAAGCGTGTCAGAGCTCCCCTGCTATTTTAAATATAATACAGCTGTGTGTTTGTAATACTGCAATATTAAGATCAAATAAATTTTCAGAACAAAATGCTTTACAATAAAACTAAAAACTGTTGTGCAGGGCAATAATATATGTAAAGAATATATATAAAATTAACTAAAAGTTTGGGATCAGTATATATTTTTTTTTTATATTAATGGTTTTATTCAGCAAGGATGCATTAAATTGATAAAAAAATGACAGTAAAGACATTGATAACGTTACAAAAGATTTCTAGATTAGTAAAAGCTTCCACAAAAATATTAAGCAGCATTGTCTGCAATATTGATATAAATGTTTCTTGAGCAGCAAAGGAGCATATTAGAATGATTCCTGAAGGATCATGTGACACTTAAGACTGGAGTAATGATGCTGAAAATACAGATTTGACATCACAAAAGTGTGAATTTACATTGAATTTAGTGTGAATGCTGTAACCTGTTTATATAAGTGCTAAAATAAACATGTTGTGACAAACAGGCCTAGGAAAATAATCAGTGATGAAACACTGAAGAAGAACAGGCAGGGATGTAACAATCATGTAGTGTGGAAAAGAAGTGAGTGTGTAAGTGGTCATGCTTACCTGGGTAGTTCTCTGTGCATTGTGTGAGGTTAATCTCATCAGCCACTGTGTGAGGGGCACACATACATACACATACATTCACAGGATGGTTAGTTTGACCATTCAACATGCAGCAAGCAACCAGGCAATTAATACCATCAACAAATCAGACGACAGAAACAATCAGTCAGTACTCATTAACAAAACCGTTTGTTTCCATAGTGATTCTGCTGAGTCAGAATTACCCCTTTTCTACTGAGATGGTGCCGATGTCCAAACTGACTTCATTCCACAAGTTTCCACCAAAGAAAAGGTGGGGTTTTTTGGTGAGAAAAACATACTTCGTATTTGTCTTCTTTAACCTGCTGATATTAAAAGCAGGAATCACTGACATAATGGACCGAAAACATAATGTCATTGTAACAAAGTTACAAACAACTCAATCTAGATAGCTTAAAAAAAAAAAAATGTAGTTCAGCTCTAGAGTCATTGGAAACACTGAATGGTTTCTCAGAGAAGACTGCAGAACCCTTGTCTGAGCCCTGGCACCAGCTCCATTTCAGTGGTAAAGTGGTAAGTGAGGAACATCCAGCAGAATTGGATCAGTGGAAACAGTGTTCAGATTAGAAAGCACATGCACAAGGGAGACCAATGCAGACTTAGTGACGGTAGATGGTGAATGGTGATGCTCAGAATGAGAGACATTCTGAGAAGTGCTCCTATTGGAGGAGAGGAAAGTAACTTGAGCAAATGGATTGGATTTCAGGGTGGGATTTTATCTACTGGGACTGACCTTTAGAGTATCTAGGTCCAAGCAAGGTGTTTGGGACTGATCTTTAGATAAGGCAAGTATGTCAAACCTCTTGTCTTTGGGACTGACCTTTAGAGTATCTAGGTCCAATCAATGTGTTTGAGATTGACCTTTGGAGTATTTAGGTCCAAGCACTGTATTGGGAGTTGGGACAGACCCTTAGAGTATATAGGTCTAAGTAATGTGCTTTGAGTTGATCCTTAGAGTATTTAAGTCCAATCGCTGCTTTAAGGACTGATGTTTAAAGTATTTAGGTCCCATTACTGTTTTTGAGATTGACCTTTAGAGTTTTTAGGTCCTAGAACACTGTAATCTGTAGAGTATCTAGGTCCAATCACTGCATTTGGGACTGACCTTCGCGATATTTATGTCATATTACTGTTTTTGAGATCGACCTTTAGAGTTTTTATGTCCAAAAACTGTGTTTGGGACTAATCTGTACACTAGAGTATCTAGGTCCACCAATTACTGTGTTTGGGACTGATCTTTAGAGCAGGGGTATTCAATTAAAGATGCAAACGGTCCGGTCTCTTATTTCCTTCCCAGCGGAGGTCCGGACAATACTTTTTTGGAACAGTTATACATTTAAATCGGGCCAGCCATAGTACTTTGTAAAAGAAAAAATCCTAACATTCAAAATAAGTAGCCGATCTATTTTTCTGCTCACTGTGTTTCTGCTACTTTTGTTGAAATAGCCGCGTCAACTGCAGCTCTTAATGCTGTGCTAAACGTCTTTAGAGAGAGAGAGAGAGAGAGAGAGAGAGAGAGAGAGAGAGAGAGAGAGAGAGAAAGCGCACAGAAAGTGCTTGAATGAATTGTGTTTGGCTCCAGATAAATATATTGGAGGATGTAGCTCTGAAAGATCATTACTGTAAACGACCCTGAGCGCTTGTGGTGTGAACTGCTCCATGTTTTTATGGACTGCTCACTTTAAACTGTAGAAACGGTAAAATGGCACAATGTCTCAAGGATGGAACCAAGTTGGGGTCCGGACCACGGTCCGCCATTTGAATACCACTGCTTTAGAGTGTCCCGGTCCAATCACAGTTTCAAACTGATCTTTAGCACTGTGCTTTAGGGTTGATGTTTAGAGTAGCTAAGACCAAGCACTGTGTTTTCAAATTGATGTTTAGAGTAGCTAAGACCAAGCACTGTGTTTTCAAATTGATGTTTAGAGTATCTAGGACCAAGCACTGCATTTAAGATTGATCTTTAGACTACCTAGGTCCATGCTCTTGGACTTGCGGGTCTTGACGATGTCGAGTTGGCCTGCGTCTCCATACTGCTTGGTGCGTTTCTCAGACATGCTTTGCCTGCCAAAGCCTTCCCTCTGAAACACCCCCTCATCTTTAGCACTGGAAGAGCTGAGGAAGGGATCGAGAAAGAGAGAGACATTAAATCACAGCACAGTGTCCAGCCCTTGGCCCTGCTCTAATAACAGAGGCTCCTTTGACAAACAAAGGAAAGGCCATGGACTCAATTACAGCAGGAAGATCGTCAGAAGAGTCGGACAGTTGATGCTCAAAATAGAAACAAAGACAATAGATACTTCAATAAATAAATTGCAATACTTTCTAAACTGTCCACTTTTATTTACCTGTCGGGAAGCTCTTGGTCCCAGGGTGGCGGCGGTGGTGTCTCCACAGCGAAACCCATGTCATCGTGTGAACTGGATGATGATTGGTCAGACAGCTGGGTGGGGAGAACACGTGGCCTGTCGTCTTCAATTATGACCGTGTCATCCTGAGGCATGTTCACTGTCGGTGAGAGCTGATAATGATCTATAATGAGAGATAAGAGCAGGAAGGGGTGTAGGGACAATCAAATTATGTTATTATTATAAAGTAATCAAGTAATTCAGCTAATCCCAATCATGGTGGGGGTTTCATGATGAGCAGATGGTAAAAATAAAGATAACAAAAAAAGTGTAAGTTATAATTTATGCAAAAATAAATCAACTAATTCTGAGCAAAGCAGGTCAAAGTCACAGAGAATCAAGAGCAACAATGAATAATTTCTGTTGTACCCTGCACGTAGTGAGATGTACAAATGAAAGACTTTTAAATGCAATGCAGGCTGGGTTTTGACTGCTTTTTCTATATTTGTTTGTGCAGAAACCTTTTGCTTTTTGATTAAATACAGATAGAAAGTATGCATTTTAGACATGGGAAATAGTTCTGTTAGCTTGTTTTTAATCTGTTTGGAAATTTCCCACCCTAGTCTAAAATAAAGCCCATGAGAAACACTTTGCTTGTTCAGTATACTTTGATAAGTGAAACCGCGTGGGATGTAAACGATCACACAATGCACTACGGTTGGGAACAAAGTGCTTTCTTAAAAAAATAATGGAAACAAATGATTCTCTTCATGCCATTTAGCTTGATAATTGTTCATGAGTATCTTTTTCCACTAAACAATGTACTCGAGATATCGTACATGAGATATCCAAGCAAAACACACACCAGTATGTGCCTTTCCTGGGAATCAAACTCATGACCTTGGCATTAAGATCATCCGGCTCTACCAATCTACTTGCATCACTTTTTTCAGCGGCCTTGGTTCCAGAAGTACTTCTACCATTTATTTTCCCAATAGGGACTTTCGTTAAAGTTTTCGTTAAAGCGCTATAAGCCATAAACCAAACCACAACATTATTTTTATTTTTTTTGAAAATTGTCTTTTTGTCCAAGGTTAAAGACAGTGTAACTAATTAACATTCCCTAACATTATTTATGACAATCAAATTAAAAATGACAGAGAAATAAAACTATTGATTTAAAAATGTTGATTGTGTAATGTATACATATTTGTAAAATATGCATATACAGCATATACAAATATTTAAGGTGTTAAAGAGTGTAGTAACTCCATTATGTCATTTGCAGTGATTCATGGGAGTGGGCGGTCACTAAAGATTTATTTGGGGCACAATTTGTTTGCTGTGATTCTCTGATTGGGGGACATTTCTTAGCAGAATCATGGCTATAGTAGTTTTTCACCAATAATTCTTCTGTTAAACATGATTATTTAAAAAATAAGTTGTACACAAACTTTAAACATAAAAATATGTAAAAAAAAAAAATACTTCAACAAAAGCACCTACCACCGATTAACAACCCAGTTGCTCACAGTAGGTCTGTCTTTAAAGGTTTACAAGTTATCACTAAAATAAATTCCCCATGGAGAAAATGAAAAGGACTTTTACTTTCGAAAGCCAACAATATCCACTATACCCCTCCACCAAACAAACGTCTCATAATAAGCCAAGTCATCCAAAAAACAATTCAAATTTTCATAACATTTGTATAAGAGACATTAACCTGCTGTCTGTTTATACATAACCTCACCTGTGCAGATGCACACCCAGTCAGCACACAAACTACAACATCCTCCTCCTATTATTGACACACATCTTCTGGGGAGTGTTTGAAAACAGGTCTATAGATAGACAGTCACATTCTGATAGAAGTGAGTCTGTATCTCTCTGCAGGAGCCTTCGAGTAGAGCGAGCTAATGAAAGCCTGTCTGTGTGAGTGTAAATGTATGGTATGGTATGGTATGAGCATGACTCTGCATATATATGGTGAATGGAAAAGCATATGCACTTCTGTATGTGGCACCCTGCTACTGTCATTTCCCATGAGTGGATTCAGTTGATGACAGGCGGGATAACAGCTCCGGCTGGGCGCTCTCTCTCTCTCTCTCTCACACAGAGAGCTCTCAGTGAACCTCCACAGCTCTGCATCTGTTTGTCCAGGGTAACACTCATATGTTTTCTGTTAGACCACATGTTTCTTACACACTGCAGCCCAGAGATGCCAGTTCTTCTTCTGAAACCTGATGCTGCGTTCAAATGTGATCGTAGAGAGCATCTGGTGATGGTTAACTTGCAAAATAATGCAAATAATTACTTTCCTGAAAAAAATATTAACGATGCATTCCCCAAACCCAATGTGCTTTAGTTGATCTGAAGACCATAATATCTGTACTTTATGTGTGTAATTTTAATAAAATGAGATTCAAGACTAATATATAATATATATATATATATATATATATATATATATATATATATATACACATATGCATATATACATACATACATACATGCATACATATACATATATATATATATAAATAAATAAAGGAAAAGGTTTTATGTATTTGAGGAAAAGTGTCAGTCTAGCATCTGTTGCTGACTCATAGTCTATACTGTCTCAAATTGCCTGTGCTTAGCACTTAGTCTTTAATAAAATGAGATTTTGGCCAAATGACAGAAAAAAACTGAGCGCCCACATAGCTACAGTAAACTTTATAGCCTGTAAGTTGATGAAAACAATGCCATGCACTTACTGCCTCAGATGCAGCCGTTCTAATGACGGACAAAAACGTGCATGTCATAAGTTCTCTCATTTTGGTAAAATGTTATTAATGACACATGCAAGTATATATAGTATATCAACTATACTGCCAAAAGTTTTGGGACGTCTGCCTTCACATGCAGATAAACTTTAATGACATCCCATTCTTAATCCGTAGGGTTTAATATGGAGTTGGCCCACCCTTTGAAGCTATAACAGCTTCAACTCTTCTGGGAAGTTTTCCACAAGGTTTAGGAGTGTGTTTATGGGAATTTTTGACCATTCTTCTAGAAGCGCATTTGTGAGGTCAGGCACTGATGTTGGACGAGAAGGCCCGGCTCGCAGTCTCCGCTCTAATTCATCCCAAAGGTGTTCTATCGGGTTGAGGTCAGGACTCTGTGCAGGGCAGTCAAGTTCCTCCACACCAAACTCGCTCGTCCATATCATTATGGACCTTGCTTTGTGCGCTGGTGTGCAGTCATGTTGGAACAGGACGGGACCATCCCCAAACTGTTCCCACAAAGTTGGGAACATGAAATTGTCCAAAATGTCTTAATATGCTGAAGCATTAAGATTTCCTTTCACTGGAACTAAGGGGCCAAGCCCAACCCCTGAAAAGCAACCCCACACCATAACCCCCCCTCCACCAAACTTTACACATGGCACAACGCAGTCAGGCAAGTACCGTTCTTCTGGCAACCACCAAACCCAAACTCGTCCATTGGACTGCCAGACAAAGAAGCGTGATTCGTCACTCCAGAGAACACGTCTCCACTGCAGAAAGTTGGCTACTATATATGGTTACTAAATATGTAAGTCTTTTGAAATAAATAAACGTTTACAAAAAAATTATATTTAGACATTTTAGAGAGGTTCGGGGCACTTTTTAGCTGGTCAGAAATTACACACTTTAAATTTTAAGTGTTATAACTCACTCATTTTTCGGTTATTTGTGCTGGCTTGCGGCCTCAGGTTGTCATCAAGCCCCTCGATTCCGTATAGCGAGTGTGAGATCCGTCGCTCGTGGTCATCAGGGGACGGGCTCAGGGTCCGCTCTAACCCCCGGGGACTGTATCGGCTCTCACCCTGACAGAATCCAAAAGAGCATGAGGAACATCATGATTCAATTAAAGCACACAACCTATATCATAGATTTATCTTCTCAGAGATGTAATTAACTACTGTGGTTTGTGTTGTGGTGACAGAGCGGTCAGAATCAGCTCTGCTGGACTCAAGACTCCTGTCTTGTTCAGACACAGACACTAGACACTTGACACAATGGGAAAATCTTGTGCATTTATGATTCTGCTCTGGGTAAGACAATTACCATCAGCCGACACAATTTATAACAGCCCAGTGACAGAAAACAGCAAGAGACCATCATAGTTTCCCCTTCAGAATTACAGAAAATACATCTAGAAGGTCCTTGTGGACAAACTTGAGAAATGCAGTGACCTGATTACCTGCTCTTTAAACGGATCAGGCGTTCTCTGGAGAAAAAGAAAACAGCATGCAGACAACCTTAATGTGTGTGTGTGTGTGTGTGTGTGTGTGTGCGCTGAAGTAGAGATGCCCTGAAACTGTGTCTGTTTCTAAATTCAAGGCAAAACTGGAGGATTTCAAATGTGAGCCATGACAAAATACGATCAACAGAAAGAGAGACATCTGAGATGCAGTGAGATTTATATTCTGAACCAGGTCAAGTTGAAAATATTTATTAACATTTTATTTCAACTAATGAATGTCATTTACATAAGTAATACATTAAGCACTATTCACACATTGACATTCGCATGAACAATGATCAAAGCTTTCAGGAACTCCTCAGCTTGACTCTTCTTCTCTTTACCTCGAGGCGTTTGTTGATTCTTCTTGCCACGATCAGCTGAATCATCCCTCGCTTGTTGCCCTCCGTTGACATGGACTTGCGCAGCGTTTCCATGGCGTCCTGGTTTGTCTTCCCTAACAACGACTCCCCATTGACTGCGATTAGCTGATCGTTGACTCGCAGCCTTCCGTCCTACACCAGAGAATGAGATTATGAAGACCATTCATACATTTAAAATGTAGACTGAGCTACTAATAACAAGTAAGACAATGAACACTAACAAGTAAACACTTTATATAACAATATTCAAAAACATTAATAAAATATATACGCTACTGTTCAAAAGATCGAGGTCGGCAAATTTTATTGCATTAATTTGATCAAAAGCGAGAGTGAAGACATTACAAAAGAATCTTATTTTAAATAAATATTGTTCTTTTGAACTCTATTCAAGGAATCATGAAAAAAATTATAAATTTCCATTTCCACTAAAATATTAAACAGCATAACTGTTTTCAACACTGATAATAATACATGTGTCTTGAGCACCAAATCAGCATATTAGAATGATTTATGAATTATGATGTGACACTGAAGACTGGAGTAATGATGCTGAAAATGTTGCTCTGTCATCACAGGAATAAATTACATTTTAAAATATATTAAAAAAGAAAATGGATATTTTAAATTGTAATAATATTTTACAATATTACTGGTTTTACAGCATTTTTGACCAAATGCCTTGGTGACCATAAGATACTTGCTTCAAAAACAGACCCCAAACTTAAGAACTTAAGTGCTTTTTCATGATGGAAAATAATAATATACAAATATATCATATTAAAAATATTATATAAAATAAATCATTAAAAAATGGATCATTAACCGCAAGGATCATGAAAAAAGCAGATTTCGACTGGATCTGCTAAAAAAACAAACATATTGTGTATACATCTAACCTTACATGCTGCTCCTCCATTGATAATAGACTTGACGAAGATGCCCAGGTCAGCGTGGCTCTCCTTTGACCTGTTACCCTTGACACTGACTCCTAATCCCGCCGAGCCAGAATCACTCAGAGGCACTTCCAATGTCAGGAACTCCCGCGTCCCGTCTGGGGTTAAGACCAGCTCCTCCTCTTCTACCTTCTACAGAGAGAGAGAGTGAAAGAGACACACAACTGTAATTGTCATCTGTAGTTTTGAAGATGAAACAGCCATTTAAAAGCAATGATTACGGTCTTAGGTCAAAAACTGGGGAACAAGGACAGCCTGGAGAGAAAGGTTCATTGGAAAAAACATAAATATCTTCATTTTAAGACACTACCATGGTTTGTGGACTCTGGGGTCGATCACACACTACAAATCCGTTGTCCTGAGATTATTTTAAGACATTTTCTCACCCTCAGGTCATTCCGAACCCATTTCTTTCCTCCGTGGAAGACAAAAGGGGAAATCATCAGGAAGCCTCATTGGAAAAGAGTCACCAGTACAATTTTTCTAAATATTCATTTTGTGTCTCACAGAAGAATATTCCTTTTGTGTCTCACATAAAGCAAACTAAATAATGACATTGGCTGAATAGTCATTTTTGAACGAATTATCCATTTAAAACCTGACAGGATAGCAAGTTTCTGTTTGCAGTGTGCAACAGACTTTAATAAACACCATGAATCTCTGCACTAGTAGTTTTTGATTTAAGTCATTCTCCTGTCCATTACCGTCGCTGACATGCACAGCTGCTACTTTCACCTGCATTTGAAGGAAATTCAGCATATGTAAATGAGGCGGGGAGGAAAGCCTTTGTGAGAAATGATGCCTGCCAAACCTCTGCTCTCTGATTCAGACACATAGATAATAAACCCATTACGTCTGATGCTCTCCTGACCTCTCCAGTGACTCCCTCATGTTAGCGTCTGCCAGTGTGTGAGTGTATGTGTGGGAGAGAGAGAGCGAGAGAGAGAGATGTGACGGTTTTAAAAAACCATCTACTGAGTGACTGCTCTAGAAAGTCTATCTTTATTGAGCTTTATTTACCTTTACTTTAATGTAACAACCTCTGACACACACACACACACACACACACACATACACACACACACACACACACTTGTGTTCAGAAGGTAATGGATGGCTTTCATTTAGTTCTCTCCTGCTCTCTGGACCGGCACTGCTAAAGCAGATCTTATCAGCCTTGAGGGGTTAATGCACAAACAGCGGCGAGTGACAGAAAGAGAAAAACAGACAAAAAGGAGAGAGAGGGGCAGGATGAGCTTTCACACTGACAGTGTTTTTCTGAAGCGAAACAGCTGCGGCTCTATACAGACAAAATGTGATTTGAATTTAAGGTGCACAATAATAATAATCACATAACCAAAAAAAAAAAAAAAGAAAAAAAAGATGCTTATAAATCAATCAAAAATACTTCACTGAGGAGATCACAGCATGATCTGTCTATTAATAAACCAGAGAGACAGACAGAGATACATAGAGAGAAAGTGAGTCAGAGTAAAGAGATAGTTCACCAATACATTTTTGAAAATTAAATAATTTAGTCACCTTTTTGGAATCAAAATTAGTAATCGATAAGAATCAGAATTGATAAATAGAATTGGAATCGTTATAATTTAAACGATACCCAACCCTAATGGTGGAAAAAAACTGTGTGTGAAAGGATAAAGTCATGAGTTTTGGAACAACATGAGAGTGAGTACATGAATTTTCAATTTTGGTTGATATATCCTTTAAAGAAAGTGCGCTGGACTGAATCAGGAGTGTTAAAGAGCCTCAGAGACACATGTATGTACCTTAGTGACAACAACTGCACTGAACCTCTCTGTTAACAGTTCCAACATAAGTGAAAAACCTCGCCATGTACAGATGTAGAGAAGTGTGAGTGTGTGTGAAGATGCTTGTGCAGTTCTTACCCATTCTCTTGTGTTCTGCATCGCTGGTTCTGTGTTCTAAAGAGAGCGAGGGAGGAGAGGACTATGGTAAAACTGCAACTGAAAACCCATGAATGCTTAGAAACAAACACATGCACACATTGCAACCAAAGATGGGTCTTTAAAGATCACTCAAACTGGGGTTAATATCAGAGGGTGAATTCAGTTAAATTGGCTTTTTTCCTTTAATATGAACGTGAAAAGTGACCCAATTTACCTGAATTGACCCTTCTAAAACTAAGATGGAAAACAACGTAGATGTTTTCAAATCAGTAGTAAAATTATATGTAATGTTTAACAGAAACTAAACACTGAAAAGGAAAAAGCTAAAACTGCAAATAGTGGTTGAAAATCAACTGAAAAAATAAAAATAGTCCTCCTTATAGGGTTTTCACTGAAATGCAAATAGAAATGGTGTGTGAAGAAAATTTGAAATTGCTAACATTTTATAACCTTGACTCTAACAGTACTTGTGAAAGAAGTGCAGTGAGCCTCAGTTATATGTCGGAGATGCTGTGCGATAGTGATGGACAGTTTTGTGAGGACATTAGCAGGAGGATTTCACACATCTCATAACTGTCACTCAAACACACACAGAGACAGATCCTCACCATCTCTCTGGGTAGAAAGGAGTCTTCCTGTCTCAGTACCAGAAGACTCACAGTGCCGCCCATGGGAGTCGCCCTCAACAGAGAAACCACCTCCTCCTGACAACGCCCATTAAGATCCACCCCATTGACCTGTGCCAACCACAAAATCATTTGATAAGTCATTCTATATTCAGACTTTTTTATTCATTTATGAAACTCATTTTATTAATATATTCTTCACCTCTAGCAATCTATCGCCTGCTTTCAGTCGCCCGTCCTGTATGGCAGCGCCTCTTGGCAGAATGTTCTTCACGTAAATAGGGGCGGAGCCTCCAAGAGGGACGTCTCTTGATGTGATGCTGAACCCGAGACCTTCAGGCCCTGTCAGACACAGAGAACACAGTTGAAAGACAACCAAAACCTAAGGACATATACAACTATCCATTTCATTCAGAGAAACAAGCGGTTGTAAGATTATAGCCCTATTAAATGGCATTTATGGTCATGCACAGAACCAATGCAGTATAACACAAGCTTACTGGTTTGGTGTCACTTTCTGGTAAGGCAACAACAACAATAATTATAAAAATAAGAATAATAATGGAAATAACAACAATAATGTTTTTTTTTTTAAAGAAATAAACAAAAAATAAATGATAAAAGTATATTAAAAAACAAAACAAAAAATCAAAAATAATGATTGTAATAATAAAGAAAATTTTGTCGCAAAAAAAGAAAAAGTCATGCCGTCCGTGAGGACATTTATGTCGGGTTCTTGTGGTAAGTACAGTATGTCAGGCAGGAAATCCATCATCCATCGACCTTAAATATGGCTTATCATTTGAAACATGTAGGCGGTGGCAACTTTACTTGGCCGCTCGCTCTAATGTTAACCTAGATAAATGTATCCAAGTGTTTGAGCAGATTGTGGAAGCTAAAGCATAGCATGCTTTTTACTGCATGACATTGAGGCGCTGGTCCGATCACTCGCATTTTTTCCCAGATAACAGCAAAAACAACTTAAAATACTGTAATTTTTGGCCATACAGATTTACATTTGAAACTATAAACTCTCTACTTTTACATGTGTCTTGCATTTGCATGCATTTATTTCACTCTCTAGTTTTTATCCACCCCATTTTTTGAGTCTGCTTTCTGTGTCAGATTTCTGTCTGTCTGCGTGTGAGCAACATCAGATGCTTGCGGCTAATAGAAAAAATTGAGCTACAGCCTGTTGATGGAGACTACAAGGCTGGAACAGAAGCAACCTGGACTATAGGAGGTCTGAATAGCAACACAAGATCGTGACCTATTGACCCTACAGCAAGGGCTATATCTTCCAAGGTTCAGAAATTGGAACCTGTGTGAGACGGCTGAGCTAAGACCATCTGAGCATGAGAGAGAGAGAGAGAGAGAGAGAGAGAGAGAGAGAGAGAGAGAGAGAGAGAGAGAGAGAGAGAGAGAGAGAGAGAGGCCCCCACAGGTAGAGTTCAGTCACACTTTACACAAAGAACACTGCAAGATTTCCGGTGTGTGTGACTTGGGTCCAATAAAACACTGAGAGAATCAGACAGCCATATGGAAACACATCACACTGACACGAGGCGCTGCCTAGCAACGCTCCCTGCACCGCTGTTCCGTAACCCCGCCGCCACCCCATGCACCCGCTGGGCCACCTGTCCACACACAGGTGCCAAGACTTGTGCCAACTGTTGTCAATCATTTCACATCCCACACCTTTATAGCAGGGACACACACACACACAGGAAGGAGCTGTTGGCAGATAACAGAGCAACATTCTCCCAGTTGAGCAGACTCTGCAGGATGGCAAAAATATGCTCAAGAATCCAGGGCATAAACCATATTTTAAAACAACATAATTTAGTAATACATGAAAAATAAAAACTAACTTGCAATAAAATATATATAATTCATTGGGATTTTCCAAGATAATTTAGTACAATTAATTATATAAAAAAAATGTCAATAAAAAATGTTAATGCCTATTTAATGATTTAATTGTCTCAAGCAATAATAAAAAACTGTATCAATCATTTTCATTTTGAGTATCTTTTCAGTAAATATTAATTTATGCAGTCAATTTGATTAAATACTAGTATAACAGTTTTGTTTATCAAGTGACAGACAACTTGAAGTTTTTACTGATACCTTTTCTAAGCTGGATTCCGAGCTTCCGCCCAACCTTCTTAGTGAAGCCGGATGTAGGGGCGGGGCTTAAGCCTCTTTGGGGAGACGAGGCATGACCTGATGGAGGTTTCCCTGATGAACCAACAGAATGATGAGGGGGAGAGCTAGTGTCCAAATGGTTAATGGGTGGGTGTGGCCTGTGCTGTGCCAGTCGGTGAGCGGCATGATCCAGTCCGGCATTGTCGACCAGATCATTGGCGAGGGAATCTGGGCTGAAACGTCCAGACAGGTCAATGTTCGCTCTGGGGTTGTTCTCATTATGGGATATCTGCTCATACTGGGATCTCATGGGGGATGGAACCACGTGGAACAGGATGACGGGAGAACGCATTGCCTGACGAAACATGTTCTGAGCTCTGAAAACATACAAAAACACAAACATTTAGGTTAAGGAATACCTTAGAATAAATTTTCTGAATTAAATGAAACTTGTGTAATTGTACATTTATGTGTGAGTGGATGGGTTTTAATGCAACACCATTCAGACATACAGCTAAACAGAAAATATAGGAGGCTCATTTAAAGGGATAGTTAACCCTAAATGAAAACTCTGTCATCATTTACTCACCCTCAAGTTGTTCCAAACCTCTATGAATTTCTTTCTTCTGCTGAACACAAAAGAAGAAGAATATGGATAAACAAACAGTTAATGGGCCCCATTGACTTCCATAGTATGGAAAACAAATAATACTATGGAAGTCAATGGGGCCCATCAACTGTTTGGTTACCGACATTCTTTAAAATATCTTCTTTTGTGTTCAGCAGAAGATAGAAATTCATACAGGTTTGGAACAACTTGAGGATGAGTAAATTTGGTGAACTATCCCTTTAACATCAGAGAAAAGGAGACACAATGGATGGTATGGAAGGTTGGATGGATGAATAAAGGAACAGATGGATTAATGGATAGATGGATGGATGAACAGATGAGGATGGACAGATAGATGGATGGATGATGGATGGGTGGATGGATGGATGAACGGATAAATATGAGGATGATGAATAAAGAGATAGATGGATGGACAGATGGATGAACAAATAAAGAGATGAATGGATAAACAAATAAAGAGATGGATGGATGGATGGATGGATGAATGAACAATAAAAAGATGGATGGATAGACAAATATATGAAAGGAAAGATGAATGAACGGATGGATGGAGCGATGGATGCAAATGAATGAATGAACAGATGGATGAATGCATGGATAGAGGGGTCAAAGGATGGAGGGAAAGAAGGAATGAAGTAGTAAGTAGAAAATCATCTGTGGTTTTGACTGACCACAATCAGATGATTAATCAATAATAGCGGCTGGCCAACAGAGTTGAAGAGAAAGAGTAAGGAGTTAAAGTGACAAACAAGCACTCTGTACACATATCAGAGTTCAGGTCTTACTGCTCAAAGCGGACATTCCGCAGGTCTCCGTTGTTGATCCGAACGATGCAGTCATTCTCCTGAAACAAACCTTGGATATCAGCCTTTCCTCCACGCTCCAATCGCTTCACCAGCAGACCCAACGTCCTGCAGCACACACACACACACACACACACACATTTGATCTATGCCTGGGAGCCAGAAATTTATTATTCATTTAGTCATAAGCGTCATCCATTTGAAATGAAACATTAATTTGATTGATATCGAATTGAAAGAACTTGAAACTAATGCAGCATCATAAAGCACTTCTGAACGAAAGCTAATTCCTCAAGATAAATAACGCTCTTCATCTTTTTAACTCTGTGTTCTGTTGCTGCAGCTCGCCGCCTGAAGATAGAAGCAGATCACAGAGATATGAAGCGGCTTTTAGCTAGATTAGTTTGCCTTTTGACCGCTCACATACAGATGCTGTTTAGATACTCCATCTCGTCTGGACAGATTATTATGGACTCTCTGCAGGGGATTCAATGACTCTTTAGAATCACCTCAAATCAAACAAGGATCACTCAGAACACATACAAGGTGAATTTAGGTGATGCAGAAGGAAGACTTTAAAGTGAACTAAAGCAGAGCTCTTGGTGGGTTAAATGAATATTAAATGTATTAATATAATATTCCGTATGCAAACTATATTATCAGTTCAGGCAAACATACACTGACTGGTTTATTGAGTGCTGGCCACCATGAACAAGCTTTATGTTCAGTTGTTGAGTTTCATCAGCAAAAAAATATTATTTTATTTTTACTTTTGGCCCTTTTATTGATATAACATTGGGCTTTGGTGACTGTTACCTGCGGTCTCGTCCGCTGAAGGGCACCACGTGGATGCCGAGTGGACCTCCGTCATTGGACACTTCCACCAATTTCACGATATCACTGAAGGACCAAGGCAAAAAAGAAAAGAAACCGTCACACTCAGAGTAAATAAGCATACAGTTCCACATAAAGATCCATGGGGGCGGAGTCACAACATGCAAACAGAACAAATGCTCTGATTTGCTGAGATTCAGCCGTCACACAAACTACACTCTTGCATCTATATAGACATTGTAAATGATGTTCATGCATCTATATAGACCATAAATGTCAAAATATGTCCTAAAATGTGAGCTAGCATTTTAGTCATTATCTTTATCAAGAGCCCCTTTCACACAGCAATCCTGGTAAATTACCGTAAAATTACCTGAACGACTTTTCCGGTAAACACACAAATGTGCGGTTCACAAATGCAACGGCGGAGTCTTTTTAACAGTAAGATATCACCAGACCTTGTAGATGCTCATACAACTGATCCTGTTCTTTGTTCACACACTGCGTCATACCAGTAATTTACTGGTAATGTTACTACTTATCATGCAGGGAAATGCAGCCAGAACTGATTACCAGTATTTCCTGTTCACGCATGATCTCTTAACGGTAACTTACCAGAAAAGACTATGTATGAAATGGTTCTAAAGATTCACACCAAAACTCTTTCATTTTGGCATCAATGTCATCATATCTAGAAAGTGTCACACAGAACTGTGAAAGACTCGACTGAGAATATAGATGACAGTTTATAAGAGATTCATCCAAAACATTTCAATCTGATCTCAGTGTTTAGAAAAAAAAACTGTCATCTTTTACAATAAAACTCAAGAGCTGAAATGTTTCATTACCTGCAAATCAAACTGACAGCATGAAGGAGAGATTCACATAAAATAAGAGATAACATCACTGTTGCTGTCAGTCAGCGAACGCATGTGTGTGTGTGACACTTACTCCAACGATCTCACTCCCATGTGTTCCAAACATGTATCTGCACGTCCGACAGGCTCTATCCTACCGTTCTCCTCCTCATCCTGCAACAAGAAGAAAACTGTTTTACCCACAATGCATTGCACTCAACAAAACCCCATCCAGCAGTACATTTGACATGATATCAATGAAGAACATGTATATATGACATGACCTGGGTGAAGACTTCAACTGGAAGCTCTGAAGTTCTTCTTTTTCGAAACAGTTTGAAGGAATTCATCCTCTGTTCATACATGAGATGTTTCACCTGATACACTACGATCAGGTGAGAGGTACACAAGAGCTCATGCTCACTACGGTCACTTGATTATCCGAGTAGTGCCAGACTACCAGTGACACACACACACACACACACACACACACACACACACGTACACACACTCTCATTAAAGTTTCAGTAACCAACAGGTCCATGTTCTGCTGCCATGGCACCAATTATATGTTCTCTCACACACACACTTTCAATGTCTTTGAAGGTAGTTTTCATACAATCGAACTATTTTAGACCTTATACTGTCATACAATCTGTAATTAAAGAAGAAAAACAACACACACACGTAACTCTAAGTCCAAACACAACACTGGGCCTGAGACAGTTACATGAATTATTCAGCTCAAGGGAACAGTGGCAGTGAACAAAAAGGAAGGAGAGAAAAAACCAAAAGAAAAACGAAAGAAAAAAAAAGGACAAAGATTTAAAGCGCCGTTTCTGAAGAGAGTGCATGTGCATACGTGCTCTAGTGCGTAAAAAGAAGCCTATGACTGAATCTGGAAATAAATGCGTATTAGTCCTCAGATGCCATGTCCGAAATTTATAGCAAAAAATCGGCCATTAATTCGATCTCAAATAGATAAATTAATATTCGTTTTTACTCCACCACCTCCGTGACATCATTAACCGACGTGGTTGAACGTTCATTGAGTCACATCGCTGAACGGGAAACACAGCCCTGATTCGCCCCATGTTGTTTCACTGTTACATTGGTGGTTTATCTAGGGCAGTTGGTCAATCACTCTTTTCCTCCGGGAACAAGGGTTTTCAAAAGTGTAATACAGAGAAAAAACACAATGGAAGGAAGTGGAGAAAATAGCTTTGATACACAATACACCCTCTACGGCAGACATAACCATCACGTTTTATATAACAGCTGTCTGATATGACAAAAGAGTGTGTGTGTTTGACAGCATAACTGTATTAGACCGGCACCGCAGACCCTCTGACAACATTCAACATGCTTGAAATTATCAGATTCGGTTGCCAAGCCATTGTCCTGCTCGGATCTGATCCAAACCTTTCCCTCGCAAACAGAGATTGTTTTCCACGGTGACTGTGTAGCCAAGTATTTTTCTGGGATTTTCTTAAACTGAAATGACTAATATCTTAAGAACGCTGTTTTTTCCCTCACTGAAGCTGCACATTAATACATAAATTCAACGGTAAACCACGATGGGACAAATCCACATTCACAGGATAAAGGCCTCGTAATTCAGCCAATTATAAGTATATGGTCGAGTGTTACTCCTGCTCTTATTTTGGAGACGGCAAGCCTCACTTTAATTTGCTGAGGTGTTGCTATGCATGATGAGAAAAAGGCAGAGAAGTAACAGAGGAAATTGTTTAGTCTTTCATTATTAATCGGTGAGAGACAGACCAACCTCTGGAAGAGGGTGAGAATTTCAGAAAAACATTCCAACCAAAAGGGAGTTGTTTCCATCCATCCATCTGTCTATCCATCAATTCATCTATCTGCTTATCAGTCCGTCTGTCCATCTATCCATCCATCCATCCGTCTATCTATCGTCTGTCTGCATTTCAGTCTGCCTGTCTGTCTGTCCATCCATCTGCTTATCAGTCCACCTATCTATCCATCCATCCATCCATCTGTCTGTCTGTCTGCTTATCAGTCCAACTATCTAGCATCCACCCATCCATCCGTCTGTCTGATTATCAGTCCGACTATCAATCCATCCATCCGTCTGTCTGTCTGCTTATTAGTCTGACTATCTATCCATCCGTCCATCCATCTGCTTATCAGTCTATCTATCTATTTATCTATCTATCCATCCGTCTGTCTGGCTGCTTATCAGTCCGACTATCAATCCATCCATCCGTCTTTCTGGCTGCTTATCAGTCCGACTATCTATCCATCCATCCATCCATCCGTCTGTCTGTCTGTCTGTCTGCTTATCAGTCCGACTATCTAGCATCCACCCATCCATCCGTCTGTCTGTCTGTCTGTCTGTCTGATTATCAGTCCGACTATCAATCCATCCATCCGTCTGTCTGTCTGCTTATTAGTCTGACTATCTATCCATCCATCCATCCATCTGCTTATCAGTCTATCTATCTATTTATCTATCTATCCATCCGTCTGTCTGGCTGCTTATCAGTCCGACTATCAATCCATCCATCCGTCTTTCTGGCTCCTTATCAGTTCAACTATCTATCCATCCATCCATCCATCCGTCTTTCTGGCTGCTTATCAGTCCGACTATCTATCAATCCATCCATCCGTCTTTCTGGCTGCTTATCAGTCCGACTATCTATCAATCCATCCATCCGTCTTTCTGGCTGCTTACCAGTCCGACTATCTATCCATCCATCCATCCATCTGCTTATCAGTCCGACTATCTATCCATCCATCCATCCATCTGCTTATCAGTCCGACTATCTGTCCATCCATCCATCCGTCTTTCTGGCTGCTTATCAGTCCGACTATCTATCAATCCATCCATCCGTCTTTCTGGCTGCTTACCAGTCCGACTATCTATCCATCCATCCATCCATCTGCTTATCAGTCCGACTATCTATCCATCCATCCATCCATCTGCTTATCAGTCCGACTATCAATCCATCCATCCGTCTTTCTGGCTGCTTATCAGTTCAACTATCTATCAATCCATCCATCCGTCTTTCTGGCTGCTTATCAGTCCGACTATCTATCAATCCATCCATCCGTCTTTCTGGCTACTTACCAGTCCGACTATCTATCCATCCATCCATCCATCTGCTTATCAGTTCAACTATCTATCCATCCATCCATCCATCCGTCTTTCTGGCTGCTTATCAGTCCGTCTATCTATCAATCCATCCATCCGTCTTTCTGGCTGCTTATCAGTCCGACTATCTATCAATCCATCCATCCGTCTTTCTGGCTGCTTATCAGTCCGACTATCTATCCATCCATCCATCCATCTGCT
Organism: Leuciscus leuciscus; assembly: GCF_965113295.1. NCBI lineage: Eukaryota > Metazoa > Chordata > Actinopteri > Cypriniformes > Leuciscidae > Leuciscus > Leuciscus leuciscus. The sequence continues at coordinate 37,164,683 of NC_138730.1, read as the reverse complement.
TATCAGTCCGACTATCTATCCATCCATCCATCCATCTGCTTATCAGTCCGACTATCTATCCATCCATCCATCCATCCGTACGTCCGTCCGCTTATCAGTCCAACTATCTATCTATCTATCTATCTATCTATCTATCTATCTATCTATCTATCTATCTATCTATCTATCTATCTATCTATCTGTCTGTCTGTCTGTCTGTCTGTCTGCTTATCAGTCTGCTTATCAGTCAGACTATGTCTGTCTGTCTGTCTGTCTGTCTGTCTATCTATCTATCTATCTATCTATCTATCTATCTATCTGTTAAACACTAAACAGTGGACTGACAAAGTGAACATGAATGTAAGGAGATACTAAAGAGAAATAAAAAAACAATTACTGTGATACAACTGACCTACAGCAGCACCTACTGGAGAGAAACCGAGATAAGAGGAGAAAGAGAGATCTATATATAGTCTTATCTCATTAGCAGTCTAAAGCTGAGAGTGATTTATAATCGCTGTTTTACCTTTATGATTAATTACAGACACACACTCACTCTCACACTCCCCTCCTCCACACAAACCCTCTCTTGCTGGATCTTCTCTCTGATACACCAGCCTTATGTCTCCTCTCTCTATACGTGCTCAATGCAACTGATTCAGAGCTTGCACAATTCTCTGTGTCTAATAAACACAATATAACACAAATAGACAAACATTATCAGCTTAATTCAGACCTCATTCACAAAAATGTTTGTTAAAAAAATGAACTATTTATATTTCAGGGGTTTTTTTCACTAACATTTTTGTTCAATATATTATAAAATGTCATTTATTTGTCACATGATCATTCGTAAATCATTTTAATATACTGCTCAAGAAACATTTTTTATTACAAAATTTGAAAACAGTTTAATATTTTTAATACATTGAATTAAGAAAAAAGATGTGAACATTTTTTTTTCAGGACTTTCAGAAAGTTTTATTTAAAAATGGAAATCTTTTGCTACATTATAAATGTCTTCACTGATCAATTTAATGCATTGTTCAGAATAAAATAGTAATTTTTTTTCAACAGTAGTGTATATGAAGTTTTGAGTTATGTGTCATTATGTACAAATTTTGATACAGAAAATCTAATGTAATGGAGCACTTTTGTTAAGAAGATTCTCGTGATCATCTCTGACTACCAGTGGAAATGTTACTAATTAAAATAAATGTTTGAACATTTTCCTGTCTCAAGAATCAGTGTGCTTTGCCTTCGCATGTGAACTGAAGAACAGTGGTTTTGCTGTCAAGTCGAATATAGCCCCCCCCATACTTTAATAAGAGCCTATTTACAAAGCCTGCATTGCATTGTGACAGATTCATGAAACAATCTGTGCTAAAAATGTGCCGCAAAATCTTTAAAAAATTTGGACATGTTTAAGCCATTCTTTCCTAACACTGGGATCTCTCTGAAGAGTATGGAGAGCAGCAGGCACCACACACAGCCAGAAAAAACGCTGAACTTTCACACATTTTACTGTTTTTTTTCTCTGGTGTTTAGCAAAATTAGGATCTATCATGCTTTCCACTGATTACCTAACCATAACTGGCCTACCAAAGTATCTGATCTCCCAAGAGGAGACACTAAATCACTGACATCTGATTTCGGTCTAAAGTCAAGTATTTGTGGAAGTTCACAGATTCATTTTTATAGCCTAGTTTCAATTAATCATTTTTGTGTACTGTGTGTACTAGTGTATATAAATGTAACGAATTATTATTAATTACTTGACAAAGTTTTAAAATGTAGAATGTAGAAACATGACCATTAAAATTAAAGGCACACTATGCAAGATTTGTACCTTAAAGCTGCCGTCGGCAAGTCTGGCAGATTGGGTCGATTAGCCAAAATTTTGAATGTTTACAACTCTCATGCCCCTCCCCACTACCAGCGAGCACCCTCCCATCGAGGTCGTGCTCGTCAGTGCGTCACTGTGCGTGTGTGTACCTGATTTTCTGTGAACGCGTCCGTCTCTTCAGCATCTATCAACACCATGGACTCGGAGGTAGGCTGCCCTGGCTAATCTAGCCATAGATAGCAATAACCGAGGAATTGGAAGCTTGTTAGTAGATTTTCTCTCCGCCATCACGCTTCATGCAATCTCCAGGCGAACTTCAGGCGTGGCGTGTGCATGTGATATTAACGTGCGCGAGTGAGGGGGATCTGTGGCGTGTGCACGACCTGTGATTGACAGTCAGATCTCACACCCCCCTGCGCTGATTGGACCTGATGAAGCGGGAGCGCTGGATTTTTGCAAAACAAATAACACGCTCCAGGTGGAGTTAGAAGCTCGGGTTTTTTTCTAAAACCACCTTATTTATGTTGTTCTGCCGGATTATAGTGTCGATTACACTGAATATGATCAAAAAAATGTTGCCGACGGCAGCTTTAATATAACAGCTTTGAAATCATTTTGATGGTAAACGAACTTGTAGTAGGGCGAATCATCCCGATAGCAAAGCGGGGGGGACGCCGCTGGCAAAACCAGCATTGCAAGTTTGAGAGGTGGCGCCCCGACAAATCTCGCGAGAATCACGACTTGCTTTACGGCACGACGTCACATACATCAACAACATATGAAGCAGCCTCTATGGAAGACACTAGCATGCATTTCAGACGTGAATCATGGCAGAGTTGACGAAGAAAATGAAGAAAGCGCGGTCGGAAGAGTGCAGAGACGGCTCTGCGCGAGTGGTATTTACGACAGTAACGTTAAATACAAGTACTCCACAGCGACTCTGGGGGTCGCTGTTTGAGAAAAACGGAAACTGCATAGTGTGCCTTTAAGACCGAAATCATGATATGATACTGTGATTATCAAATTGCAAAGGCAGTGATATCAAATAATAAAATAAATAAATGAGATGCATGTTTCAAGAGTTATTATTATTATTTTATAGTCATATTTATATCAAAAAATTTTGTTAAAATTGTGTAGCCTTACAAACAAGCAGAGCAAACCTGGAGCTTTATGAAACGTATTTTAAATCACAATTTTATCAGAAAAATTGCAATTAGAGTTTCTTCCCAAATCTTTCAGCCCTACTTAAAATAGAAAAATATTTTTTTTTTTCATTTCATGATATATGGGAATGTGGATCATTACTGTCCCAACCTGTTCTTGTCGCTCCAGCCAGCAGTCCACCATGGGATGATTGGCGCTGAGTGAGGAACGGGCCTTCTCACGCTGAAACTCTTTCTGATTGGACCACTGCCCAGCATCACGAGGAAGACTGCGATATGTGTCAACACTTTGGCCCTGAAGAGAGAGTGACAGAAAGGGAAAGATGTATAGAATATTATAATATGTTTAGCTCCCTGTTGATTCTCTACTCAGTAAACTGTTGTAAAGTAATAATAATAATCCAAATAAATATGGAAGGTCAGATTACAATTTAATATACTATACATATATAGTATATATAGTAAACTGCCATGTATGCCCAAATCTTCTTTTTTTTTTTGGTACTGCGCTGACAGATAACAAGAAACGGCTGTAAATCAATGCCTAATACTGCAAAGGAATAACTGAGATGAGAGGGAGAGTGTGTGAGCGAGTGAAATCCATAACTCATTGTCTGGAGAGTTTTATGACTAGCATTGACATAAGCATTACTCTGCTAAAAGGAGAGAAGACAGAGAAATGATGGTCACATCAGCAAACGTATTAAATGAACTCACACACGCACACAATAAATTTAACAAACAGCAGCACAACATTCTCTGCAGTCACATGGCTTGTTTTATAGAGCTCTTACTGTTTGTGAAACGTGGGGTTGTGAACCTTTCAGCAATGACAGTAAATATTCATAGAGGTGTCATAAAGGGTGATGTGACCTCTGCCACTAAAAATGACAGATTTATCGGATATGATCTGAGAAACGACACCAGCAGGAACCCAATGGCCTCAAAAGCTGCAATACCGAATATCGGCTCAGAGAGCAAATTCAGCCGCCCTCTTAGCACTTACTACCTCTAAATATCTTTGACAACCTTTGTATGAACATTAATAAGCATCAGAAATGGGCATTAAAGAGATAGTTTACACAAAATACTATGGCTTCATTTACCCTCATGACGTTCCAAACCTGTATGACTTTTTTTTCAGTGGAACATAAAAGAAGATATTTTGAAGAATGTTTAACTATACAATGAAAGTAAATGGGGTCCAAAACAACACTGGGTCCTAATGACTTTCAATGTATGGACAAAAACAACAACACTGAAGCGTATTTCAAATGATCTTCTTTCGAACAAGAATGTTTTATCGGTTTTTAATGACATGAGGGTGAAAAAATTATGTCAGAAATTACATTTTTGGGTAAAGTATCCCTTTAAAAGGCCTGTTCACATCAAGGACGATAACTATAACAATGAATATGTAGTTTTAAGAAATCGTTCGAATCGTAAAAGAATAGCATAGTTCACACCACAACTATAAAGATAATGGCAGAGATCATTTGGAATCACTTTCACAAAAAAAAAATTTCCAGCTGATGAATGAGATTTTTTTTTTTACAGCCAATCAGAATCCATCCTGCTTTAAAGAGCTCGAGCATTTAAAGCAGAAGACAGCATTACTGCAGTGCGTGCCTAAAATAAACAGGATGATATCGTTCTTGGTGTGAACAGGCCTTAAGTCAATCATGTTTTCCACAGCTGCTTCATACCTTCCTTTCCAGGCTGTTGGTGCCGGTGGAGAAACGTGGTTTCAGGAAGCCAGCGGTGGTGGACCAACGTGTGGGGTTTTTTCTGGAAGGTTCTTCGGGTTGCGCGCTCGGCTCAGAGAAAGACATCGCTGTCAGGTTCAACATCGCCGGGTCGCTACTGCGACGAACATGCAAAGGCATGTCTGTGAGAAAGGAGAGACCACTGACTGACATAAAAAAACCAAAACTTCCACAGCAGTGGCACATATCGAAGTTTCAAAGACCTAGACTATAATAAGAGATTGTCTTTCTGTCTCTTACTGGTTCGAAGCGTGGATGTGGTGACCTCTATCTCGCTGTGAGGCAGGTACGGCTGGAAGGCAGATAGTGGGGTGGAGGAGGACGGCTCTCCAGAGAAGATCTCAGGCGACTGTGTGCCCGTGGAACTCGCGCTGGTGCCGTCACCTCCGACATGAGGCTCTTGTTCGTCAAACACCGCAACCAACTGCAAAGAGAAACACGGAGACGGAAAGAGTGAGAATGATGCGTTTACATTTAAGAGGGTTAAAAGTAAAAAGGCTTAACAATAAGGATGGTCCTCTGCCCCAAACTCAGTGAGAGTCACTTCATGCTGTTTCAGATCAGTGCTGCGTTGCCACTAAAAATCATATATCATTGATGGTTTACATCCATTTTTATTCCTTGCAAACTTAAATATTTGGTTTTCTGTGATGTCTACTGCTTATTTGTCACTAACATAAATGAGGTTTGGCTAAAATCGCAAAAATGGCATGTGAAATACCATATTTTTCCAACAAAAGTGTGTTATAGCTATTTATTACATGGCTTGGTTGAATTCTAATGTAGAATGCGGTCTTTTATTTCTTGATAACAGACGCTGCTAAGTATAACACACCGTTGCCATGAAAAACAGAGCGTTGCTATGGACGCAGGATTCTAACCGTAGAGACGGAACGGACTATTTTCTTTAGCGGAAGCAATACAATCGTTTTTAAATAAATAAACTCCTTTTTAAATCAATATTTTGTGTCAAATTATTGATTTATTTGGTAGGTAGCCATGTAATAAGCGGGATAATGTAGAGCGAGGCGGCCTCGCTCTACATTATCCCTTACATAGTTTCTAGATTGTTGTTTCTATTTGCAAAAAAAAATGTTGGTAACACTTTACAATAAGGTTCAATTTGTTAATATTAGTCAAAGCATCTGGTATCATGAACTAATAACGGGGGAACCAAAAAAAAATCGAGTTTAAATAATCTTTATTAATCTTATTCATGTTTGTTAATAATGTATTAACTAATGTTAATTTATACAACTTGAAATTATCATGTGACTGAAGACTAGAGTAATTATGCTGAAAATTCAGCTTTGCATCACAGGAATAAATAACATTAAAATATATTAAATTAAAAACAGTCATTTCAAATTGTAATAATATTTTACAATATTATTGTTATAACTGTATCTTTGATCAAATAAATGCAGTCTTGGTAAGCGCAAGAAACGTGTGAACAGCACAAAAAAAATTAAAATATTTCTGAGCCCTGAGTGATACAAACGATCCTGTACATGTTTATCAATGTGACTGTTTTTATGATGTTGTCAGTAAGAACCAATACGAGCACTTGTCATTAACTGAGATGCATTTGTGAAGATTAAGATGAAAGACAATTGCCGCTTGCTTTACCCGAAATCTCAATGGCATCATATCATACCACCTGACCAGTGCCAGCAATCGTAAAAGACAACAAAAATCACGATCGCCAGCTTTTGACAATATAGAGCTAATAAAAACTTGATTATTCCTGACCACAGGGAGTCATTCAGCTTTATGAAGTCTGAAGAGAGCTTCAGCATGTGTGTGGTGTCCTCATTTAGAGCAGGACACTCATCTCCGTGTCCCTCAAGACACTCGAGTATTTGGGACAAAAGGAAACATCTCAGCTACAAAGTGAACATCTGGTCTCAATTATGTGTGTGTGTGTCAACATGAATGATAATGCTTGCAGCACTGGTTCAGTTGGTGGGTTGAAATGGTTGGACACACCCAGTGAATTTCAGGCTTGGACTGACTGATAGAGGTCCGGACCAATCACAGGAGTGCTGCTGAAGGGCACATTACCCAGAATCCACAGGGATGGTCCCCCTTAGAGGATTTTTGTGAGTATGTTTTGCAATCCAACCTTGGATGTGGGAAAATCAAGCACTAAAATGTGCGTGCATGCGTTTCTGCATTTCTTTAAGATGATTGCTAATGTCTGTCAGAAAATGAATGTTAATGTCTGTTTTGTATATTATTTTCTGGTCTGGATTATCTCAAACATGACGCTTCTGGAAATACACTCAAGGGAACTACTTGAGCGCGTATATACATTATATGTATGTTTATAGCTTCGCATTGTTAGCTTTATATGACCAGCAGTCAGTGAGGCTTCCAGTGTTTCACAGCAGATCTTCTGAGTGCAGCAAGAGGTTCAAACACACACACATAATGAAACGGCCCACATAAACCTATTTACCTGTGACACACGTTCCCATGAGACAGATCTGCTCTCAGCACGTTTGAGGCTTAAACACTAAAGCTGCTCTCTCTCTCTCTATTATAAACATTACAGACAAACTACAAAACTGAAAATAAAAAAAAACATAATTTACTTTGAATACAAATGAGGACACCCTAAATGTCCCCAAAGGTTTTGCCAGATTTTCGCACACACATGATATTTTCCCCACTGTAGAAACAAAAGGGCAGAGCAGAGAAGAAAAAGAGAGATGGAAAAACAATAGAGATGAAGGGGAAAGATATATGAAGATGTGAAGAATGTCTTTAGCTGCAGTGTGTGTTTGTATGTTTGTGTGTTTCTTGCTGCTTCAAATACTCTAGACCTCAACGAACTTTAACATTACAAATAACACTGCAGTGCTGTTATTCATAGGGTTGAGTAATTCTTTACTGGTTACCTAAACAAACATGACACCTCATGCATTACTGATATACACAGACACTCTCTCTCACACACACACACACACACACACAACAGCATTACAGCTGGATAAAAACAGCGGCGTTGAGAAATCCCTCCATGTGTTTCACAATGGCTCTAGTAAAAACAAGAACTCACTGACCCAAATCGCATCTTAAACATCTAACACACACACTGGAGGTCAAGAGAGGTTTGTGTGAGCCAAGCGTGCTGACAGGAAGTTCCCAGGAGAACATTTGTATACTTCCTGTGTGGATATTAATTTCCTCTCTTTAAAAGGTTATGATCTTTGAGCTTCCCAATCTGTTGAACCCATCTCACTCTGACCCACACAAACACACGCTCTGCCCTATAGCTTAGTTTACACATAACTGACCATATGAGTCTGAACCCGACCAAAGGAGAGGAGGCCACAGTTCATCTTCAGCTGGACAGTTACGGACAGACTGGACATGTTTTATGGGGACTTTCCATAATGATTTTTATACTGTACAAACTGTATATTTTATCCCCTACCCCTAAACCTACCCATCACAGAAAACTTTTCAGCATTTTGACATTTTCAGAAAACATCATTAAAGTATGATTTATAAGCCGATTTCCTCATGGGGATCAAAAATGTTTCCCACAAGGACAAAAATGACTGGTTTTACTATCTTTCAATGATCCCCACAATGTAGGGTTTACCAGGATATCACACACACACACACACACACACACACACACACACACACACACACACACACACACACACACACACACACACACACACACACACACACACAAACACAGAAGTGTCTTGTACCCCTTCAGATTAAGATTAATGTAGTAATGCAAAATTTGACTTGTTTCGCAAAAGTGCACAAGATTAGCCATTAATATTCTTTGTCCATTTTCCTAAAAGAGACATTTTAAATGCTTATCAACAAAACGCATGCCATTTCATCAACATTTAAGAGTGTGTTGGCATTTAGATGGCCCCAAAGACTAAAAGACACAAAATTGCTTTTTATTTATTTCATGGGATCCTTAAAAGATAACTGACGTCAAAATGCAATCTTGGGTCTTTATGTTAATCTACCCGAGGCAAACTTTCGTTTAAAAGCATAATTAGAATGGAAACGCCACTTTTTTGCCTCTTCATGATGACTCGCTTAATTTAGTCCTAATCTGTAAGTCGCTTTGGATAAAAGCGTCTGCTAAATGACTAAATGTAAATGTTTTAAGTTTGACCGTATTTTTGTTTTCGGTCAAATTGCCTTTTGAATGTGAGTGAATGGGGCACTACTATGATAGCATCAAAAAACGCTATTTTTAAAACACTAAGAAGGCTCACAACATGAAACTTTGCTCGAAGTATCACCAGGGGCTCCACACATGAACTCGAGCATTGAGAACATTGTTTGTGTCCACAGAGTTTACTAAAAAAAAAAGATTTTGAACAACTCACTGTAGCTGTGTCCGCCCGCATTTTGACAGTCAAAAATAGTCGATCTCCAAAAGTGAATGAACTGACTCTGAATTTTTGTATTGTTTCTTATATGAGGATCCTTTTTCAAACACAAGGTCAATATTGATTTTCACTAACGACAAAACAACAAATTATCCGTGAATATATATGGAACTAAGCTTTAGGAGTTTTCCATCTTTACTCTCCTCCCTGTTACGTTGCATTTGGAGATCGACTATTGTTGACTGTCAAAATGCCGGCGGACAGAGATACACTGAGTTGTTCAAAATCTTTCTTTTTAGTAAACTCTGTGTACACAAACAATGTTCTCAATGCTCGAGTTCATGTGTAGAGCCTCTGGTGATACTTCGAGCAAAGTTTCATGTTGTGTCGAGCCTTATTAGTGTTTTAAAAATAGCGATTTTGATGCTATCATATAAGTGCCCCAAGCACTCCCATTCAAAAGGCAATTTGACCGAAAACGAAAATACGGTCAAACTTAAAAGTGGCGTTTCCATTCCAATTATGCTTTTAAACGAAAGTTTGCCTTGGGTAGATTAACAAAAAGACCCTAGGTTGCATTTTGGCACCAGTTATCCTTTAAAAAAAAAAAAAGAATTCTCGCATATTGCCAAGCCACATCCCGTGTAAACCATAGACTGTAAAAAATAAACCATGTAAACCCACTGTCATTGTACAGTCTCTCGTGGCTCATTGCTTCAATCCCTCATGAGGCCTGTCGCTAATGGAAACAGGTTTGTGTTTGAGACGGCCACACCAGCTCACTGAACTTAAAGGGTTCGTTCACCCAAAATATTAATAAGTTGTCATCAATTACTCACCCTCATGTCGTTCAAAAGACTTTCATTCATCTTCGAAAGATAAATGACAATATTTTAAATGTAACCTGTGAAATTTCTGTCATTGATCAGCGCACATAAAAAAGCTCAACCGTACTTACTGGACACGAGAGAACAAACCTCGCTCTTTCTGAAGCTCAAACGCGCTGCGTAACAAGAATGAACCTCATTGGTTCTCACACGTCAAGTAAACAACATGCTTGAGCTGCATGTGCGTTGATGAATGTTTATATGTGAATAAAAGCCTGAATTCAATCGGAAAATTTGGACTAAACCGCTCAATTCATGTAGATTAGTTTTACGATCTCTATGAACATTTGAAGCGTCAAAGTGTCAGATGCATAGCTGTCATCTGAGAGACAGAAATCTCTTAGATTAAAATATCTTCATTTGTGTTTCGTAGACGAACGAAAGTCTTACGAGTTTGGAACGACATGGGGGTGCGTAAATCGTGACTCATGAGGTTTATGAACTAAACCTTTCAATTATAACATATATGAAATGATTCACTGGTCATTGGTGGCAGGATAAATCTCAGTCCCACTCTGCATGATCATACACACGTAACAGATCATGTGGTCAGAAGTGAATGCAACACACCCAGTAGCACCAATTCACAGACCCTTCCTGTTAAGACGCCACCACTCACACACTTCCTTAAGCATTGAGGAAAACATCCACACAAACAAGACGTCCACACATACACGTCTGATCCAGAAGCAGCACGTTTAGATGCTGTAACACGTCCTGTTTATAACCGGCGACCGCTTCCCGTCCAGGAGAAGAGAGAGGACGTTATCACAGAAGGGGGCATAAAAGAGCTTTTGTGTTGCTTAATACCTGACAGAGGGCCAAACATGAGTAGTAGCATTGTTTTAAAACAAGCAATGTTGATTAAAGAAAAAGTGTGTGGGGGGGGGGGGGGGGGGGGGGGGGGGGGTGGTGAGAGAGAGAGAGAGAGAGAGAGAGAGAGAGAGAGAGAGAGAGATGCTTGTCTAGGCAATCACATCTGAATCGTTGGCGCCCTCTACTGTCTTCTAGCAGAACTACATAGTCAGTGTTTTTCTTTTTGTTGTGGCCTAAAAAAGTTTGATTCACACAGAAATTAATTTCATAATATATAAGAGAATAGTACTTATTCAGTTTGGGGGAAAAAAACCTAAACAAAATGTGTTTACAGTAATGCACTTACAAATGAAATGTATAGGGAAAGGCATTGCACCAAAATAAATGTTCAATTAAAAAAATATAGGCATAAAACTGAAAAATCATTTCAATATAAGGCTGATGTGATAAAATCGCTTATCAATCTAGTCAAGTAAAATGTAAAAACATTTTCCATTTTTTCTAATACTAAAATTTCACATGGTACATGCAAAGAGAAAGTAACAGATCACACAGAAATATTCACCCACAGGAATCACACCATTAATGCAAAAAACTGAGAGATGAGTGTTTTCTGCGGTAAACGTACTATTTTAATATACAGTACAGGCCAAACGTTTGGACACATTACTATTTTTAATGTTTTTGAAAGAAGTTTCTTCTGCTCATCAAGCCTGCATTTATTTGATCAAAAATACAGACAATTTTTTAATATTGTGATATATTATTACAATTTAAAATAATTGGTTTTCAATTTATTATACTTTAAATTATCATTTATTTCTGTGATGCAAAGCTGAATTTTCAGGATCATTACTCCAGTCTATCACATGATCCTTTAGAAATCATTATAATATGATGATTCATTATCAAAGTTGGAAACAATTCTGCTGCTTAATATTTTTTCATAACCTGTGATACTTTTTTAGGATACTTTGATGAATAAAAAAAAATAAAAAAAAATAAAAAAAGAAGCAAATGTTTTAAAAATAGAAATCTTTTGTAACAACAATATACACTACTGGTCAGTATTTGGGGTCAGTAATTTTTTTTTGTTTTTTTTTTTGAAATAAATCAATACTTTTATTCAGCAAGGATGTGTTAAATTGATAAAAAAGTGATAGTAAAGAAGATTTATATTATTAGAAATTATTTTTTATTTTTTTGAATAAATGCTGTTCTTTTTAACCTTTTATTCATCAAATATATTAGGCAGCAGAACTGTTTCCAACACTCATAATAAATCAGAATATTAGAATGATTTCTAAAGGATCATGTGATAGACTGGATGTCACATGTGACACTGAAGACTGGAGTAATGATCCTGAAAATTCAGCTTTGCATCACAGAAATAAATGATAATTTAAAGTATAATAAATTGAAAACCAATTATTTTAAATTGTAATAATATGTCACAATATTACATTTTTTTTCTGTATTTTTGATCAAATAAATGCAGGCTTGATGAGCAGAAGAAACTTATTTCAAAAACATTAAAAATAGTAATGTCCCCAAACTTTTGGCCTGTACTGTATAACCCTAACACACTACACTGACGCTCAAAAGTTTGTGGTCTGTAAGAATTGTTTTAGGGTTCTTTTTGAAATAAGTCTCTTATGTTCACCAAGGCTCCACTGATGATCAATAATACAATAGAACAGTAATATTGTGAAATATATATATATTTTTTAATTATATATATATTTTAAAGGGATGGTTGATTATGATTTAACTTTATTTAGTGTGTAATGTTGCTGTTTGAGCATAAACAACATCTGCAAAGTTACAACGCTCAAAGTTCAAAGCAAAGGAAGATATTTGCTTTTAAAGAAATCGTTTTTTAAGGACTACAACAAACGACTGGTAGGAACTACACGACATTCCATACACGATTAGTGACATCACCAACCCTAGAATTTACATAAACCCCGCCCCCGGGAACGCGATTTATAGATTATCGTGCATAAATTCTTCAACTAACCATTCAGAAATGTCCTGTTGCAATCTACATGTGGTCACTTCTTCTTGAGTCTCTCCATCATTGTCTGACTCCAGTTTGAACATTAAAGGCTAAAAGTTTTTGAAATTTTCAGTGCATGTCTGTGTGAGGTAAAAGAACACAAGCTGTTGTAGCTCCGCCCCCTGTGCCGGGAGCAGCAGCTCATTTGCATTTAAAGGGACAGACACAAAAACGGTGCGTTTTTGCTCACTCTCAAAAAGTGACAAATTTTACATGCTACATAAAAATATCTGTGGGGTATTTTGAGCAAAAATTTCACATACACACTCTGGGGACATCAAAGGCTTATTTTACATCCTGTGAAAAGGGCATTATACCACCCCTTTAATACATTTTATTATAAATTAAAATTTTAATAAAAAATTAAATATATTTTTAAAAAATGTACTATTAATGAATAATATATATACAAAATTAATTATATTAATTAATTTCAATAATTTATTCATAATTCATGATTATTATCAGTTGGAAAAGATGTGTCGCTTAATATGGGTTTTGCTTAAGTTTATTTGAAATAGACATTTTTGTAACATTGTACATGTCTTTTGATCAATTTATGCATACTTGCTGAATAAAAGTATTAGTTATAAAAAAAAAAGAATAAGAAATGAAGAGAAACAAACTACTTGGTACCCTTTCTGACCCCAAACCTTTGAACAGTAGTGTAATAGAGCGGTGCAGGTATGACGTAAATTTGTAAGCCAAAACATTTCGTTAGTTTATAGACTACCTTTAGCTTTTCACTTTTCAAAATTCATCAAAGTTCTGTTCATCTGCGACAATTATCTTGTTGGACAAAACGTGTAAGTATCACTTTTGTTGATCACAGAGCTTGTTTTATGCTCTAATACAAAAAAAAAATCTAAAAATCTAAAAGGCATAAAAATGACCACACAAATTTTACTTTAAGTTGTGGATAACTAATGTAATCAACCTACTAAAATAAAATCTAAAATCCCAAAACTAAAATATTGAATAAATAGTCATAAAAACTCAAAAGCAAAACAAAAAACTAAAACTTATAGTCACAGAGAAAAAGAGAAAAAACTACAGAAAACAAAACTAACATGAATGGACAAATAGAAAAAAAAAAAAAAAGTAAATTTAGAATACAAAATGATAAAACCCCTGCTCTAAGTGTGTATCCGTGCGTTTAGCCTGAGAATGGACATTGGTTTACCACAGACCATTATACAAAAAAATGTTCATGGAGCATTAATATTAGCCAGTCCACATTTCTGCACATACATGTGAGTTTCTGTTCTTTTGTGTGATTGCAGGTTGAATGAGTCACACTTAGCCACATTAAAGCGGTATTGTAGCACTTCCTGTTTGTGGACAGTGTTTCCTGTGACCGCAGGTGCAGTGTGAGTCATTCAGTCAATCAATGTGAGATACCAGGATGTGACGTAATCACTGGCTGACAGACAGGATGGCATTTTTATGGTAAAACTAGACACTATCAGCTATGTGTGAGCATAACTCTGGTGGTATGATCTCACACGCTCCTTCAGGCACAGATGTGAAGTGTCTTTTATTTCACATAGAGAACTAAAATAACGCACACACGCCCAGACACACCCACCACATCAAACACACAACTACATTCTAGCAAAGTGTCTGAGGTCTCGGTAAGCCGATATCATCTGTTCTGGGTCAGCAACATGTTGAAATGTGGGAAAGACAGCGCACCGCCTGTGTTTGGCCAGAGGGGGGCAGACATTCACCTAAACACAAAGCCAGAAAACAAAATCCCTCCTTGCTATCTTAACCATTCATTCATTTTGTTTATTAAATGTTTGCAACAGTTCAATTTAAAGACTTTTAATATAGAGTACTACTAATTAGAGATGCACAAATATTAAAGTTCTGTCTGATACCAATGTAATGAGCCACTATTCAGCAAGGACTCAAAGTGATCAAAAGACATTTACAATGTTACAAAAATGTCTATTTCAAATAAACTTTCTATTTATCAAAAACAAAAATATTAAGTAGCACAATATCTTTTCAACTGATAATAATAATAATAATAATAAATTATTAATAAATTATAGTAATTAATTGATATAATAAATTATAATAATTAAAAAAAAATATATATAGCCTTTTTTAATAAATAATACTTTAAAAAAAACAAATTAATTGTTTTACATTTTTTTTATATTTTAAAATAATATAATAATATTTTATAAATAATTATAATTACTGTTCTTTAATTAAAAAAATATATATATATTGAGGGACCCAAGCCATAGGAATGTAGGAAATATCCAGAACATCATAGACTATTATTAATAATAATAATAATAATAATAATTAATCATCATCATCATTAAATAATAACCTAAATTAATATTCTGCATTATTTTGTCAAAAACTAAAATCAATTTATTTAAATGTTATGAGTGAATTTAGGCATCACAACATTATAATGTACCATACAAAATTTTTATATTTTTATTTAGCTTTTTGCTAAGGATTACACAACAGTGTTTCAGGATTACCTTTAAGTTCATCTAAATGTAAAAATAGGGTAATTAATCATGCAAAATTAAATATCCAATATCAACAGTGTGATGTGATATATTTTTAAAAAAACTATATCAGGCTGAGAAACAATATTGTACCGATATATCATGCATTTTTACTTCTAATGCCTCAGATTAACAATACCAAGTTCCACACAGAATCTACATATTTTCCTTTGTTTTGTTTTGGGAGTCTGTGGAATTCTAAGGAATCCCTATGGTAACCTGTTAAATGGAACTGAGAGTTATTTACTCCTGTAGGTGAAGCTGAAGGCATTAGCAAGTTAACTCAATTTTTGCAAAACAAACACACAAAGGAGAGAAATGTGTAGAATTTTCTGAATGACGCAGATTGGAAATTTGTGGAAACTTCCAAACAAACCTAGTGATGCCATGCCTCAGTCGAAAGAATCAATTCAGGTCTAGCGATGCCTCAATCGAAATAATTATTGGAGTTTAGAGCAGTGTGTGGATGTGTTTGTGAATCTATTCTCAAATTAGGTCATGGTTATTGGGAGACAAGAGTCATCCGATACCTGTAACTAAAATACATACTACTAAACCAACACACACACAGGAGCGCTGCTTGTTTTAGAAGAGAATGCGAGCAGTGTGTGTGTGTGTGTGTGTTTGACTGAGAGAATGCATGTCTCACTCTGTCTTTGTCATCAGCCACATCACACAGAACATCATCCAGGTCCAGAATTCCTCCATCACCGTGTTCCAGCCGGTACACCTGAACCCAGTACTCTTCACCCTGAGAGAGAGAGAGAGACAGAGAGAACATGTTCAACTTTTGATTGACTTGAACTTAAGTGAAAGTATTCACACCCCGGCAGGACCTTAAACACACTAAACACATACAGACTCCATCAGATACAGGACACTCTAATCAATGAGGAAGAGCACACACACATAATGAAGGTTTAACTAATCAGGATAATGCACCTGAATCTAGACCATCACCCAGACAGAACAACACACACGGGTCATCATTATAACCACTCGACACACACACACACATACACACGCACACGCACACGCACACGCACACGCACACGCACACGCACACGCACACGCACACGCACACAGACAGACAGACAGACAGACAGACAGACAGACAGACAGACAGACAGACAGACAGACAGACAGCAGAGAGCAACTGAAGTTCAAAGTCACAGAGAACATGAACTGAACTATTGGACAGCAACATCTGTCAATCAAAAATAAAATGCATTTTCCAGTCAGGGGGCCTGTAATAAAAACAGAAATAATAACAATATTCAATGAATAAGTCATATTTAATAATAAAATCATATTTGATATAAGTAAAAATTATTTTCAATAATATCAATAATAAAATTCATAATATTTTATATAAATAATAATATGTATGCATGTATGTATGTATGTATGCATTTATATAAAATATGAATTTAATATTACTTATATATTGATTATTATTACTACTAAATTAATACTTAATGAATAAGTAATATTATTATAATCATATTTTATATAAATAATAATAATAATAATAATAATAAGTATAATGAATATTAATTTTCAATAGTAAAATTTATATTTTATATAAATGTTTTATTACTATTTTAAATATTAAATGAGGCATATAACTGTAGTGACCAAAAAATCATAGAGACCATTATTAATATAATTATAATACTCAATAATAATAATAATAATAATAATAATAATAACAACAACAATTTAAATAAAATAAAAATAATACAAATTAACACAAGTAAAAATAACAATATTTATTGGGCAAAAATCTGTGTAGTGCTGGGTGAGTCAACTTTTTGGTCACATCTGCTTGACCTCAAAGCTTATGGAGAAAACCTGAAAGCCACAAAACTCCATAATTTGATTATGAAGCGTTTAAGATGTGGAGAAAAGAAATCGAGCACCTCTATAGCACAAACGGCACAAGTGTAACAGGCCAAAGTTTAGCGGTTTAAAACAACAACAAGCACCTCTAATAAAAGCATTTAAAAATCATTAGAGCATAAATACAGTTTCACCACGGAGTCAAAACAACAATAAATAAGTAAACGATTCATTTTGCTATAGCCAATCAAGAGTCACAACGTAACAAGGTTATGAACCAATCAGCGCTGACTCTACCTGCTTAGCCCAGCCCTTTTCCTCCCTGAGTCTCTTCTGCAGAGAGAAGTGATGCTTCCACATCTCTAAACATCACAATCTATCTTTCTCTACACACAAAAGAGAACAGATCCAGCTAAACATGCTTTCTGTCTCCTTCTCTTCATTCCTTTCTTCCTCTCAGCTCAGAAGCAAACAGTCCTAAACGAGGACGCGTTCAGTAACGTGAGAAGTTCACTCTCAGAAAGACCCGTGTGTGTAAGCTGAGAGCATTGTGCCTTTAAAGACAAGTGAGTGTATCTGATACGGGAGAGTCCATGTCTTATTGAGCATCCGAGGAGGAGAGACATGTACACAGCAACCGGATATTCAAACTTACTTTACACTGTTTGTGTGGGTGTATATGTGTGGGATGTTTATTAATGCTTTGGTAATGTAATCCCTCACTTATGATGCTAATAAAGCTTGGTAAAATCTCTAGACAGAGAAAGCACATGTCCGCTAACTCAAACAAGGGAACGTCAGTCTCCACCAACAGAGAGCAAAGTGTTTTCATGAGAAAGAGTCTTTATGAAGCCTCTTTTTTTCAACAAACTGGCTCTCTTTCTGCAGGATACAGGAAATAAGAGTCATTTAACATTGCAAACTCACACACACTCATGTTCGGCTTAATGAGTGTTTACTCTAAAGAGGTATGCGGGCATCTGAAATATTTCAAAATGTGACCAAAAAAAAAAAACAGTAAGGAATGTGTCCTTACCGTTGTTTGTCACATTTTGAAACATAAAAAATGCCATGTATTTCACAGGCTGGTTCAGAGTGTTTGCAGAGTTATGACAACAGACAGCATATGATGTATACAGTAAAATACACAGTAATTAGGGCTGTGCGATTCATGGAAATCATAATAAAAACGTAAAAGATGTAAAAGCATGATTTTTCTGTCAGTGCTTTCTCGCCTAAATCTAGTTGAGAACAGAACAGAGTGGGTTTACTGTTACGACATGGAAGAAAGCACAGAAACAGGGAAGGTGAATTCAGGACAGGATAAGGACTTGGCCAAAAGAAATCAACATCCATGGTTTGGGAATATTTTGGATACGGGAGAGATGATGTAGTATCATCACAGAGCCAGGTAACATGCAAGACCTGTCACTGAAGCAAAACAGAGGACTCATTCACACAGAGCGCACTGTTGCGGTTAAAAACACGAGACGTGTTTTTTACAAGTTGAACTTCTTTTACTGCCTCGGAGAACACTGTGAGTGCAATGGTCAAAGACGTCAGTCTAGTGTGTTTACATAGAAAAACAAAGGCACATTCAGAACCAAAAAATAATCAACCGATAATAAAGGCATTTGTGAACTGAAAAACAGAAGAAAAAAAGTTCAAAAAGGCATAAAGAAATAACCGCCACCATCAAGTAACAAATACAGTCAAAAATTGCGTAAAAAAACCTGCAATATTGATAAAAAATTTATAAAAGTCACGATAGTATATTTTTTGCCTTAAATGCCTTAATTTGATTCATTGACGTGATCCTTTAACATTGAAATTCTATACAAAATTCAATTAAAATGACTGGAGATTGATTTCAATTGGAGATTTGAAGCATAAAAAAAAAAAAATCATTTTTAATAAGATTCAACATATACAATTGAATAAGGTTCAACAGGAAAAAACATTTGAGAAGATTCAATTTGAAAAGAGATTCAAAATAAGGGGATTCATTTTAGTTGCAGATTTGATTCCGGAAGAAAACAATCGACTGAAAAGATTCAATTTGAGAATAGATTTCATTAGATTCGAGAAGTGATTCAAGCAGCTACATGACTCCACAGAGACTTAGGGTACGTTTACATGACAGCGATGTACTAAAAACAGAAACGTTTTTCATTTTGGTTTTTAAAAAAAAGTTTTGCATACAGAGGACAACATTGTTGAAACTACGGATCCACGTAAATTACTAAAAATGCTGTATTATTCATGCCAGGCCAGTAGTTGACGATGCCACTTTGTAAAGAAACACTAGTCTGAACATGTAATACGCATGCGCATGACATCAACGTTCTCACAAATTCAATAACGGTAGACGATAACGGTAACGTTTTCAAAAACTTGCACTTTGAAACCCATTTTCCCCCCAAAACGCTGTTGTCGTGTAAATGAATTGCCAAAACACATTAAAAAGTTTTCTATTTGTAGTTGGAAACAGTGTTGTGTAAACACCCCCTTATAATCATATTATAATCACAAATAAAATATGTGCGGTCAATGCAACTTACTACCTCATAAAAAAATAAAGTACAGTCCAATGGTCATTCCAGGACAGGCAGAATCTCTCTCGGTCTTATATTCTTACAGCTTCGGTCTCTCTCAATCGCCATTTGGCTGAAATTATAGTTGCTCTGATCTGGGAATTTAAATATCAATAAATATCGGATAAATATCAAGATTACACACTAAATATTGTGAAAATGCAATTAATCCCAAACCTGCACTCAAAAATAAAGGTTCTTCATTAGCATCTATGGTTCCATGAAGAACCTTTAACATCCATGATGGCACCGTTCCATTGAACAAAGGGTTCTTTATAGTGGATAAAAGTCCTTTACACGAATACAAAAATGTATATTTACAGAATTGATCACTGAAAGGTTTTTTGGGGAACCAAAAAGGATTCTTCTTTTGCATCACCGCAAGAAAAAAACCTTTTTGGAACCTTTACTTTTAAGAGTGTGTACAATAAAATCTGCAATAAAGTATTTCCCATCATCATAATAATGAATAAACCACCTTGTGTTTGCAAGTTCAGTTCAATAATAAAATAAAATGTTTCCTTGTTATCCTGATTTGGGTGCTTTTTCACAGTGAATCATTTAAACAATTAGGCTATTAATTAATTAATTCATCTGCAAAACCAGTAATTAATTCAAACTTAACAACCAAGGCTTAAAACACCTTGTAAATCTCTATACCTTTGCCCCACTCTCCCTTTCATAAGCATGTCTGTACACCAGCACAGTGAAGCAAATCCCTGTAGCACAGCTGCACTCTTACATAACCCACACACAATGCTGTCTGATGTTTTCAGATTTCTGCATTTTATTCTTTCATTCGGTCTTTCTTTGTCCAATGTTTCAGAACAGATGACAATGAATGAACCCATAAACTCGCTCTCCATCCGAGCTGCTCTTCCCCAGAGCGCACATACACACACACACACACACACAGTCAAACTCATTTCAGCTAGACTCAATTAAGGCACATCCATTAATGCCTCGTCTAAGAGTTAAAAATAGAACGTGTGTTAACACTCATCATTCTGTCTTCAGCTGGATCTGCAGGCAGAAGAACAGACTCAAAAAATGACTGATAACCTTGTAAAACCAGTCACAGGTTCAGCACAGAAACACCAGTCCAGCAGAAATGCAATATTAAAGGGACAGCTCACTCAAAAACCATAAATCTGTCATTATTTAAACAGGTTGATCAAAACACAAATGACTTTTTCTCCTGTGGAACACAAAATGTCATTTAAGAATATCCAATCACTTAATAAAAGTGAATGAGGAGTGGGGGTGTCAAGCTTCAAAAAAGACCCAAAATCACCATATAGCCTATGAATTATGCATTATTATGAATTATGAATTAAGTCGTTATTCACTGAAAATCTTGACCAAGCACAGACATTCTTGCAAAAACTTCGTTAGTAGCAAAACAGATACAATTCGCAATTTATGTAAAATATTTTCAGAAAATAAACATTTCAAAAGTGTACGGTATATTTCACTCTTTTTTGGATTTTTATATTTGAGCTTGAACACATATTGGATGCACTAAGACTGGCCACTACTCGTAAACTGTTATGGCCAAAGACAATTCTTCACAATTTTGTCTACATAAATTAGAAATAAACACTAAAAACTAAAAGCAATGGTTTTAAATGTGAATTTAGGCATCACAATATTATAATGTACAGTATGAAAAATGGATATTAATTTTGAGATCTGCAAAATTTGAGACATTTAAGAGTGTTAAATTATTTGTGTTTTTACAGAATAACTTCAAGTAAGCGTCAGATGACAAAAAAGGTCATCTAAATGTAAAAACATGGAGAAAATGAGCATGCACAATTAAAGCTGCCGTCGGCAAGTCTGGCAGATTGGGTCGATTAGCCAAAATTTTGAATGTTTACAACTCTCATGCCCCTCCCCACTACCAGCGAGCACCCTCCCATCGAAGGTCGTGCTCGTCAGTGCGTCACTGTGCGTGTGTGTACCTGATTTTCTGTGAACGCGTCCGTCTCTTCAGCATCTATCAACACCATGGACTCGGAGGTAGGCAGCCCTGGCTAATCTATCCATAGATAGCAATAACCGAGGAATTGGAAGCTTGTTAGTAGATTTTCTCTCCGCCATCACGCTTCATGCAATCTCCAGGCGAACTTCAGGCGTGGCGTGTGCATGTGATATTAACGTGCGCGAGTGAGGGGGGATCTGTGGCGTGTGCACGACCTGTGATTGACAGTCAGATATCACACCCCCCTGCGCTGATTGGACCTGATGAAGCGGGAGCGCTGGATTTTTGCAAAACAAATAACACGCTCCAGGTGGAGTTAAAAGCTCTGGTTTTTTTCTAAAACCACCTTATTTATGTTGTTCTGTCGGATTATAGTGTCGATTACACTGAATATGATAAAAAAAATGTTGCCGACGGCAGCTTTAAATCAACTGACATGGTATCAATATATTGTGCATCCCGATTCATACATTAAAAAGCATTTGAAAAGTATACCAATATAAATGAAGGCATAGAAAAAGTTTCTACGTTTTGACCTTCATATAATAAAAAGAAAAATGTTAAATCTGTTAGTTTTAATAGAAATGAGCCTCTGGGACATAAAAGTGCCCATATAGCTGACGAAACACCTGTATATACACTGAATCCATGTTTATACAAACACTTGAAGCTGCTTATAGCAGAAAGCTGCCGTCTTTGACTATTCCAGCGACATTAGAGCTGATGTTTTAAATATCATGACAAAGATCTTACAGACACGACCATATAAAGACACAATCCCTCCATCTCTCCCTCTCTCGCACACACACACACACACAGCGGGAGATTCACACAAATGCAAAAACCGTGCTGCTAAAAGCCGTCTCCTGAGGAATAAGTCCTTCGTGAGCTTCATGCAGCCTGAAATACCCCTCTGTGGATCTCATGCTATTCAGAATAGCTTGGCACCCAGATAACAACTTGCACAAACACACAGTGTTCACTTGTATGGGCAGGCTTTGCCACCCTTTTGGGGACAAATTTCTGAATATGTACCCAAAAGAACAGCATTACCTGTCAAAACTAGTAACAAATGTTCATAACTGGACAAAATAAGGTCTTGTTTTACATCTGCAAATTTCAGTAAGAGTTTTGGTTATAGTTCACACTGATACATACTAACACCATGATACATACTAACACCATGATACATACTAACACCATGATATTTTTTGTTAGTGTAGTAATCATAGCTTATAGCAAGAAAATAAATGGAAATGGAAATTACTGGCAATAACATACAAAGTCATATGTGTCCTAAACAGAAGGTGCAGGGTCGTTCTGACATTTACACCTAAACAGACACTTACTGAATGTTTGACAACTAACCAACTTAATCACGTGGGTGTGCTGTCCATCTATAATGTGCGACTGTCACTTTAAGAAGCATTGAACCAATGAACTCATCCGTGTATGTGACCCACAGCAGTACTGAGAACTTTACACCACAGTGTCCACACTGCTGTTTTACAGGCATACTGTGTGCATTTATGTCATATGTGGGGTTTAAAACACAATTTTACATTGTAACAATTAGCCAAGACTTGCAGTGATATCAAAGAATGCCTTCAAGTACAGAAAGATGATCCATAAATGTCACAACTCTGTCCATAAATTCACCCAATTCTTCACATTAGATCTGAGATAGTCTTTCTGTAAATTTAACAGCTATTTAAGTGTTCTCTTAGGCCCAATCCCAATTCTATTTTATACCCCTTCGCCTACCCCTAACCCTTCGCCTACCCCTAACCCTTGCCCCTTGAAACAGAGTGTCAAGGCGTAGGGGTGAAAAAATTCCCCTAAGAAATGGGACACCACTACTACACCGTTACATGTCATTATACATCGTCGCTAGCGCCTACGTCACAGGAGATGCGGCAATGTTTATTACAAACTTCCAAGATGCCGTCGTCAGCTGTAGTCTTGCGTGAGTTACAGCTATTTTTTGTATTTTTCTTCTGAAGTTTGCAGAAAATAACGAAGATGACGATATCTTCGACGCCTAAAAGCTGCGTTCACACCAAACGCGAATAGAGCGTCTGGCGCGAGTGATTTCAATGTTAAAAGACGCGTCTTGCGGCGCGAATGAGGCGTTTAGTGCGGCGCGGTGGACGCGAATTCGCCTCATTCGCGCGTCCACTTCACTTCAAACTTTTGCTTTTTACACGCGTCATATTGTTAACGAACTTTAACGATTTTTTTGCAACTGTTTCTTTGAAGAACATGACCGTAAATATGAACACAAGATTGAATGTGACAAAGAAAATGATTATTTGCAGTCATGTTGCCTCTGTAGCCGGTGTATGCAGGTACATTTCTCATACCCCTTCGTTTGAAGTGTGGTCCCGAAAAATCTTTGTTTCAAGGGCTATCTGGCCCTTCCCCTTACCCCTACCCCTCCAACCAAAAGAGAATTGAGACAGCCCTACCCCTTCACGTGCACACGCAAAACAGAGGGGAAGGGGTAAGGGGTAGAATTGGGATTGGCCCTTAACATATGCCAAAAATGTACCCTAGCCTGGGTTTCCCCATGCTGCCTTGAGCGCAGCGCGATTTTTATTCACGCTGCTAGGCAGTCTGGACACCATGGACCAGATTTTCCCCTCAAAAAGGGATCCAATCACAGAACGGGGAGGGAGCAGCAAGACGATGACGACATTTATGCGACACACCGAAGCAGTTTGTTTATATCTATGGATCCAACATGGCATCAGACGCGAAGTTACCTTTCGATGCAGCCTTAGATAGTGTTCTAAGTAGTTTAGAACGCAAGTTTATTTCGTCTTCTTCCTCGTCGAATTTCTGTCGCTCTACATACGTCATCTGGTATAATTGAAACGATTGGCTATGAGCTACGTACAGGCGCATTTGATAGACATTCGTAGCGCCCAATAAACGGCTCTGGGCATTCGTAAACCACGCCTCAAATACGAGAAAATGAACATATGGTTCCCAGACCACGTCTCAATGAGATGTGGTCTGACGTTAGCCAGGCTACCTGTACCCAGTGCTGTACGTTAATGTTTTCGCTCATAGCACTGGTGATCAGTTCATCAGTTCAAAATGTAACTGAAAAAAGACATTAATGTTCCACACAGGACACACAAAATACAAACCCTAACAAGAAAAAAAAAAATTTTTTTATATGCCAAAAATGGCAGACTGCAGGAACGTAACCACCTGCTTAAAGTGCCCCTATTATGCTATTTTAAAGTTCCCTAATGTTGTTTTGGAGTCTCCTACAACAGGTTTACATGCATCAAAGATTAAAAAAAAAATTCTCAAAATGAATTCTCATAAAATACATTTGCACATCCCCACATTTTCAATGAGTCTCAACCGACTCGTCAGATGAATCAATCTCTCTAAATCCCTCCTTTCCATGAGCTGCTCTGCTCTGATTGGCCAGAAAGCTCAGTCTGTTGTGATTGGTCTACCGCGTACAGCACGCGTCGGAAACAAAAAAGTCCATTGCCAAAACAACGTCAGCTCTGCTTGTCCTGAGGCTTCCTACACCGTTAACTAAATACAGTAATGAACAATGACATCGATTTCACCATATCAGTAAGACAGTAAGAATGTGAGTTAACCAGTTAGCAGCAGACCTACACAATATAAAACTCAAAACTAAGTATTTTGAACACCATCTTTCAAGAGCAAGCGGTTTGTGAATCCTGCATTGAACTCCGAGATTTGAGAAGCAGTCGTAAGTAAAATAAAGGGAACACAGCAAAAGTTTAGGATTATACTGCTGTGATATTGTGGTAAAGATGAATTTTAACCACTGATTCTTCACACTCGTCCTTTGGCAGAAATTGGCAGTGAAAATAAACTGGCTTTACCTTCACATTATAGAGCACAGCGTCTTCTCGACATGATGCTATCCAGTATCCACAGGAATCAGCTGTTGGTTTGAGGGGGTTCAATGGTGTCTGCGCGTGCAATAAGTGGGCGGGCAATATGCTAATGTGACGTCACAACGAAACGGCTTATGACTCGTTTGAAAAACGATTCATTTAATTGACTCAGAGTCGACTCTTACTTTTGAAAGACAATAATTTTATATACGGTGCACTTTCAGATTAAAGAATTTGCAGTATGTTTTCATTCACAGCTATGTTACACACTACATGAAAGGTCATTTTCAAAAATCCATAATAGGGGCTCTTTAAAATGTTTTTTTTAAATTAGTTTATTTTCTATAGCCCAATATCACTAATCACAATCCAAACAACATCTGTTTTGGTTACGCACTTGAAAATACTGCTTCATTTTTCTATAAATCATTAGAGAGTTCCACAGTTTTATTATAAAGTATTATAGTGTTATGAAAAAAATCTGTGATGGTCAGGAACTTTTGTCAGGAAATCTTATGCATCCACTGGGAGACAAAAAAAAAAACTCTATATCTAAGTTTCAATCGAAAATTTTACTTTTCCTAATTTTGAACACATTAGTGAATACATTACACACATGTAAAATAATGTCTGTTCCATTCATACGCGTAGCTGGAGGGCATCCTTGCGCATAAAGTCAACAAGTGAGACTTGGAGAAGTCATAAAACTTATGATGTTCCAGGAAATCATTTATATGGATAAAGACATTCAGAGATCGCTGCAGCAGAATAAAACACAGATAGAGATGTTTTCTGACTGATGAAACATGAAGACTATAAATATGATTTCAACAATAACTGGTTTATCTGTGTTTTTCTAGACATCTCGGGTATTTTCATAAGAATAAAGTATATTTATAATGCAATGTATAAGTGACTCAAATTCACAGCACTTGCAGAGATGGAGCAGCATTACTGCAAACCAATCGATCCGCTCTGATATCAGTGAATTTTACGATTTCGGTTTAAATTTGGTTAATCGATTTATCTCACTTTTGATTTTGTTAACATTACTGGTGTAAGTACTTATTTTTAAATGCATTACCTGGACATTTCTTTTCCAAACTTCCGCAATACGTAGAACAACCAACTTAATAAAATGCTGCCAGATCAAGGTTCATCTGTTTAGGATAAAACTGAACATGCTTGTTAGCGCAACATAATATTTATCAGAAATGTCGCCACAGGCACGTTTTTCCCAATGTTTTCTGAAAGGTTATAGCTGAGAGTTTCTCCGAAGAAAGTTTAGCAGCAGGCTGAGGGTTTCTTTCCACAGGGAACTTACTAACACAGTGTTTTCCAAAATACATCTAGTACACCAACAGCGTCATTCCCTGTGGAGAAATCTAGGATTCAGTAGAAATAGGAGGATCTACCCCACCCCCACCCCAAAAAAGAGGAAGCCAATCACAACTCAAGGTCAAGATTTTCCTATGCCA
This sequence comes from Leuciscus leuciscus, assembly GCF_965113295.1. Taxonomy (NCBI): domain Eukaryota; kingdom Metazoa; phylum Chordata; class Actinopteri; order Cypriniformes; family Leuciscidae; genus Leuciscus; species Leuciscus leuciscus. The sequence goes on along the minus strand of NC_138730.1, from coordinate 37,137,451 downwards.
CAAAAACCTTACAAAAACACAACATTCAAAATGCAAACTGACAGATGTTTTCAATCCACACTTATAGGTTATACTTCAGCTAAAAGTTTCTTTCTCTTTTTTTCCTTTTATACAGCAATAAGTGCAAATACACGCTTTACGGTAAGATGAAACCTCTGGTGGCCTGGAGCGCAGTGCCTAGTTGTGTCAGGAGGATTGGGAATCACCTAGAAGCCCATGCTAATGAGACCTGGGCCTCGGTAGGTTATCTGTTAAAGCTACACCGATAATACATATACATTATATAGATAGATCGACAGATCGATAGACAGACAGACAGCCAGCCAGACAGACAAACAGACATAGACAGACAGACAGACAGACAGACAGATAGACAGACAGAAACATTTATACAAAATATATATTTTACTGTATGTTATTATTAAAATTGTACAAAACTAAATTGTTTCACATCAAATTCATGTCATAGTTTTAGCACTATGAGCAGCATGTTGAATAAATATAGCAGTGCTTCAGCAACTTTCTTCTTCAGGGTTTTCATATCACTTTTCTCAAATGAGAGAAGAACATGATAATTGTGTAGAATGTCTAAAAAGCATGTCTAATAATTTTCATTTATAAAACCTTAATTTAATCAATGTTTTAAAATGTATCTATCTATACACACACACACACACACACACACACAAAGAGAGAATCAAAAATAAAAATTATATATAAAATGAAGATATTTATGATATTGGGCATATAATAAATAAATCACAATTAACAATCAACTCAAAATCAGAGCTCCTCCCAGTCATATTCAGATCACAACCATTACAGCTTTAAAAAAAAATGTTAAGCAATTCTTTATTAGATCCTTATGGACACAATCCCTAATTTTCACAATTCAGTGGCTTCTGGCTTGTGTAACTATTTTCTGTGTCAGTGTGAGAGCTGAGCCCTCCGTCTACTCAATCACATCACAGAGATATTACAGATACAGACACCCTCAGTAAGATGAGTGACAGATAATCAACTTTATTTGGAGCTTATTAAGTCATCTGATCAAAAATCTGTCAAAATCTGTTACATATCGATGATTTTAGCTCTAATATTCCAGGGGTGAACTATATTTGCTTTTTGGGTACTTAATACAATAAAACTTAATAAAATGCGCTGGAGACTTACGAAATGCTTTTTGTGTAGTTCATTATGCTTATTTTATGGAATGATGAAGTTTATTTCGTGGCTCAAATAAATGACATGTTCAGGCCCTTGCACACTGAGTCCGAAATTCGCATCCGAAATTTTCGCACATTAAAAAATAAATACGGCCTCTCATGTTATGTCAATCACGCTTATGTCCATCATACTTTTTTTTTTTTTTTTTTTTTTTAACCAGGAAAGGGGTTTTGATGCACAAAGTTGTCGTTTATCATTGTCGCTAATCACAAAAACCTTTTTTAACCCATGAAAATGCAGATCCTGTTGTAAACAATAGTGAAATCACTTTTTTAAAACAGCTGTTGTTCCATTAATAACCTTTAGCAGATTTTGACTCATGGACTCTTTCCCACACTGATCTGAACTCATTTATGAATGAGTCACTGAATGAGGGAAATATGCTGTACTTCCCTCTGCGTTCACATGTATAGAAATCCAATATTCTACAAAACGTTTGATCAATTTCTGTCTTATGCAGCATGCATTTATCAAACAGCATGTCAACAAAAAGATTTTGAAGCTGCCGACAGTAAAATGACAGAAAAAAGGCACCATAATACAAAAAAGACAGTCAGAATCCAGTTCTATAGGCACAGCTGCTGCATGAACACTTGCGTCTGAAAACCTGCCAACACACTGCAACAGACCAGAGGAGTGATCAGCTGGGATAGCTCCATTTCATATGCAAGGTTACATTAAATGCCCTTGTTTTCAGTTTGATGCCTTTCCATATTTCTGTTGTAAATCTGTTGTCATATTTGAGTTCGCTGTGATCCAAACAGGGATTATAGGGCCCATTCAATACAGCACACACATACACACAGACTAATAACCCTTCAAATTTAAAACTTACAGAGATTATAAACAGACAGGAATAATGTGTGCTGGTGCTCTGATGGATAATAATTCCAGACAACAGATCAGCCCTAAAACCGAACCCCACAGTCTCACACAGAACACCTTCGTTTGTGTGTTTGGTTTAAAGAGCAGCTGAAAGCCTAGAACCTAAAAAGAGAACGAGAGCAATGTGAGCAGAAAGAAAAAAAAGGCGAGCTGAATGGAGTTAAAGAGTAGCAGAGGTATTTGGGGAAAGCAAATGGAAAGAGTGACAAAATAACATAACCAAGGACACCGCAGATCACACATTCACTAACACCGTCCCTGTCTTTCTCTCTCAGAGCACAGACACCGTTTTTAATTATTCACATGACTCCATTTCCTGTGATAAACTACAAATGGACACCAGCGTATCAGCTACATCACAACAGCACTCCACTTCCTTGTAATAAAGCAACATCACACAACGGCAACATTGTCTCAACGACACTCCACACACACCATCACAATTTCAGCTAAATGATCTCAACACCCCAAACATGCCACATCATCATACTGACTTTAGTTTTCCCTCATAATAACAACACTCCAAATCAGCATAATATCAGCTAATTATCATAACAACGCTCCACGCCTCAACAATAAGGATGTGTTTTACTTGTACTTGTCCCATCAACAAATACCTGACCCCATCTTTTATATATATATATGTGTGTGTATGTATGCATGTATGTATATGTATATATATTACGTACCATGAACTTTTTAAATTATTTATTTGTTTATTATATATTTAATATATATTTGACTGTTTTACAAAAAGAAAACAAGCTAAAAAAATTGCAATTACAAAAAAAACCATTAAATTATAGAAACCATATTATAGAGACCATAACACATTACAAAAATTTCTCATTTGTTAACATTACTTAATGCAATAACTAATATGAAATTAAATTAAGCATATTTTTTACAGCATTTATTTTAAAGGACACAACATTTGATTTTAAAAATATATTAGTAAATGCTGAGATTAACATTAAATACAATTAATAAATGTCATAATTGTTCATTCATTGTTAGTTCATGTTAACTAATGTTAACAAATTAAACCTGATTGTAAAGTGTTACCAAAATGAGCAATAATTAACCATTTTATCCATTTCAACCATATTAGCTGGAATTATAGCCTAGTATAGCTATGATGTAACCTCAAGACAGCTGTAAATAAAGCATTTTGGCTGGAAAATACAGCGATTTATCATTTTCGAACCATTCTAACTGATACTTCAGTTCTTGCTATTTTTGACAAAGCCTCTTCTATATAGCCAGCTAGTTATCTTTAGCTTTGGTGACATTTTTATCAGTGACAATGTTCAATATACAGATCACAATTCCAAATGTTTACGTTTTCAGCGCAGGACAACTGACAGTTGGGTCAACTGGCTCAAACTTCTTAAACAGGCCATCCTTAACTTCATCATATTATTAGATTTGCCATAACAATAACGCTCCATTAAACTGCTCCATTACAATAAAACTCTATATCATCATGACAAAAATCTACATCATCCAACAACTGTCATCATCACAGCCATATACAACAGCAATGTTCTCTTTAATAGCAAACAAAGTGGCAATAACTTTCATTTAACACTGAATCTTTCACCACACACAAACACACTCACAGGTGGCGAGCACTGTAAACACATGTAAACTATTCTGCTCATACGCTACTAAAGGAGAAAATTATTTATTCATGTGAACAAACATGCTTTTGTCTCTCTCACTCCTGCTCGTCCTTTGTATATCGAGCTGAATCTCCAGGCCTCGGATCATTTAACTTTAAAAGCTGCGTATTGAACGCTATTAGTCTAAGTGCTGCTGATTCTGAATGCTGATTTCCCACCGGCGCAAATCAGACTTTGAGGTATTCTGGGAGATCAACTAGTGAAAATGGTGGTCAAAACACAAGTCCAAGCTGAAGTTAAATACAGATCAATGCTTAGAATTAAAGTTATAAAACTAATTCAGTCAAGAGCAGAGAGTGATTTTCTTAGTCTTTTGTTCTTTTATTAACATGACAGCAGCAGGAATATTAGACTGCTGTCACTTTAAGAGTTTATGCACGGATCCAATATACTGTTACACAACATGCGTTATCTTTCTCAACTATTTAACATTCCGAAACTGACTGCGTTTAACAGAATACTTGTCAAGATGGCATTTTGACATAATTTTGTGTGTATTTTGACCGTTTTAGCTCATACTTCGCTTATGCGCATTCCACCCCGTCTCGGAGCGCGCGCACAGGAGGCCGCCTAGGGAACAGTATCTCTTTCGTGGCTTAATGCGCTTTAAATAACGCTGTAATATCAAGCACGTCCGGCAATTTAGCAACAACAGACTGCATTTTACAACACTCACTTATTTGGCTGATTTGGATGACGGAATGCGGGAGCGGCACAATTATCATTTCACATCGATTATCTTGTTTTCATAATCGTTGGAAGGCAAAAAACGAAAATCAATTACGATTAATCCCACAGCCCTATTAAGCACATAACATTACAATAATAATGAACTAAACAATTTACAGAGATCCTACTTGCAGATTTATTTCGGTGTTGATGGTGTTGACAAAGAAACGCATAAATCCGGGTCCGAGGACTTGATCAGCTCCAGGTAGAATGTCATGTGTTGACATCTCGAAATTACAGTTATGACATGGCGTGAACACAGCATAAGCTTTGTTGTTTTGGTTTAGAAGGAACTGTAAAAGGCGGCTGCTGTTTGTTTGTGGCGCTCGGTGACTGTCTGTCTGCAACTCTGGATAGCCTTACGGAACGCGCTGATGATGCGTGATGTCCGACGAGCAGAGTGCAGGGAGGTATGGAAATACATTTGTTGACAGGCAGGTAGGACAGCGTATCATTGCATTCGGACCGAATGCAATGATTGGATGAATATTTTTTTGGTCCTGAGACTTCCACAGAAGATATATATAGGCCTACATGTTTTAATATTTAGATCACTTATATTATTGATTGCTATCAGGATGTGAAGAGAGTTTCAACCAGTATAACAAAAAGTGTTTATAAAAGAAATTGCCGACCCTACTGTTAACCGGTTTGTAAGGAAAAGAAAAAAATCACGCCATCTCAGCATGATAGGGCCCATGAGGGGTCAACCCCTTATATAGAGTAAAATAACATTTTCTATTAGTCTGACATGACATGTCTAGAGACTTATGATATTAGAGACTATATATACAGAGAGAGAGAGAGAGAGAGAACCTCAAACGCCCCACAGAAAACACTGACGCAAACTTTTGACGCAAAATGAAACTTGCAGTTTAATCAACGAAGCTGAACGTCCAGAACTAGGCGCGCGGACAGTGAGCTCTTTCTCGCGCTACACAGACAGCTTTGTTGATTCCTCAACGACAGCGTTGCGGATTTGTCGCGTCGCTCTCTTTAAGTGTAAATATGTTGTAACTCGGTTTAGACGTGCCAAATGTTTAGAAGTCATATCACAGTGATCACTGTTAGCCTAGCTGCAGCAGCAGCTCTCATTAACTCATTGAAACAAAGCGCAGGACTCATACACATTATGAGAAAAGTTCAAGACGATTTTTTTCCCATTAAAAATAGCATAAGGACGCGTCAGCTGCAGCAACCCGCCATGTAAACAAAAAGTTAATGTACATGATATTGCACCCTGGTAAATAATGTAATTTCTAAAGGGTCCCAAAGTAGGGTAATAACGTCTGAAACGTGGAGTAAACTTCGCTCTCTCTTATATTAGGCTACTTCATATTTGCCCTATTTCTTACTGGTTTCTAGCAATCTGCTGTAGACATAAAGAACAAAGAAGACGTCCCAACGCATTAGAAGAGGGTAAAAACGCACAAAGCTTTATTAACTTGTGAATAAATCCGTTTTTCCCCCTGTTCGGTGGAGTTGAAGTGTCCGGACTGTCCCAATCCCTTCCCCCGCTCACTTACTCCGTCTCTACACCGCCATATTTGCAGCCCTCACCGGCGCAACTATGTTTCCAAAGCACAATCAGATGATACACTAAAACAGCAGCTCACCTTAGCGATCGCTCTCCTGTACCGCATCGCGGCCTGCTGAACGAGCCAGTGCACTTTAATGTTGCCATCTCCGCAGGGAACCACGACCCGAGTTCTTCCAAAACACACCGTCACTTTCATAGTTCCAACTCTCCTTAGACCTTCCCGAATCCAAGGGAAACTCGGGATCAAAGGCTCCAGTGCTCTGATGCCCAGATCATTAATAATCTTTGGTTCAGCACCTTGACGGCTTATTGTAAGTTACAATCGGTACCCGTTCCGTTTCATCGCGGCGGCCGGGCGCTGTGTGGCGGTGTATGACCACCTGTTTAGTGTTTTGGGATCTGTGTACGGGAACCGCGCCGTGTTCAGTCGGTTCGGGAGCAACGAAAACGAGCTTCTCGCGCCCTCTGGTGGTGGTAAATGTGACTGCTTGTACTTGGGATGACAACATAAAATTTTATTTTATTTTTTTCAGTTTTTTTCAGTTTTTTAAACGTTCAGGTCCATGTTTTAGGTCCTCACATATATAGTGAAACATGTGAATATCAATTTGTGAGGGTTGGGTTAGGCAGAAATGCAATCACAATCTCTTAAATCACAACATTGACTAAATTGATCTTAAAATTAGAGCCTTGTGAACAAACCAAAGTCTCCAAGTCTGCATGGAGAAGAATGTTCTCTAAATGTTGCAACATTATACTTAAAAGTTAAGTTAAAATCAAATGACCTTCCAAGTAAAACAACCAAGTAAAACCTCAAATAATGTCTTTTAGACAATTATTGCTCAATTGACAAGAAAACCTCTCTAAATAATATAGTTATATAAAACTAACCTGCAGCATATACACAACTATTAACCAGGATTTACGATTTCACTCCAACTTGAGACAGAATAATACTTGGACTTGACTCAGAATTGGCCTTGGAAAGACTTATGACAAAAAAAAACACTCAAGTATGTCAGTATGGAGAGATAAAACTAAAATAAAATAAAATGAAGGATTAAGTTATCAATTTAATAATTTAAACATAAAAAATTTAAATAAGTAAATCACTTTTTATATGGACACATTAATATACATATTTATTGTAAAGCGACCTTGAGTTTTATGAAAGGCGCTATATAAAATAAACACATTATTATATATGTGTATTAATCTGTCCATTTAAAAAGTGATTGATTTATATACATTTTTTATGTTTACATATTTTTTTTTTTTTGTATTTTTTATTAATTATTTATAATTCTTATTTATTTGTTTGTTTAAAATTGTATTGATTAATTTAATTGTTTTGTTTATTTTAAAATATGAATTAAGTTCTAAATATGTTTAAAACTTAACTCATATTCTAAAATAAAAAAATGCCAGTTGCTTTTCTTTATCCAATCATCTTTCAACTCAATTTTTAAGAGAAACCCACTCTCTAAAATAAAATACGTCTATTACATTTTTCCATTTAAAAAGTGATGTATTTATTTATTTCCATTTTTATGTTTGAATTCTAAAATATATAACTCATTGCTTCATTTTTTTTTATTTTTTTTTAAATCACTCCTATCATTTGTCAGTGTCAGCATGTGGACATTAGCTTCCAGACATATGGACAATTGTGCATATATTTATGTATTTGTGTGTGTCAGATTTAACTTTCTGCTTGTAGGACAAAGCTGTACTAAAATAGAAACATTGGGAACATAAAAACACACTCAGGGCCTGATTCAGATTAGTTCTACACACCCAGTTGAGGGAAGCTTTAGTGGAACAGCTGTAGGATTACGTACACATGCTTTGATCTACGTATAAGGCACGGTGAGCAGATGCTAGATCCATTACTGAAGAACTGAAGCACTGAAGAGAACCGTTCTACCAACCCTCTCACACAGAGTCAGTTCTGTGAGTTGCTGTCTGCATGTTAAAGCCATGAAGTTTTGTCTTTGTTGAATCCCAGAGGTGGAGTCTACAGTGACTCATCATTTATGGATGAGCATCTGCTTTTCGCTGACATAGTCAGTGGCCTCCTCCTGTTTTTCAGTTATCGGTGTGGTTTCCAGTCCAACAAATTTGGCAAATAGTTTCCAACAAATGCAATCAACACTGACTTGTGAGTTCTTTGCGCAACATGTTACATTGTGACCTCAAAGGTGCAATTGCTTGCAACAAACAACTAAAACTATCAATCAATCTATCAATCTATCAATCTATCAATCTATCTATCTATCTATCTATCAATCTATCTATCTATCTATCTATCTATCTATCTATCTATCTATCTATCTATCTATCTATCTATCTATCTATCTATCTATCTATCCATCGATCCATCGATCCATCATCTATCTATCTATCTATCTATCTATCTATCTATCTATCTATCTATCTATCTATCTATCTATCTATCTATCTATCTATCTATCTATCTATCTATCTATCTATCTATCTATCTATCTATCTATCTATCTATCTATCTATCTATCTGTCTGTCTGTCTGTCTGTCTGTCTGTCTATCCATCAATCCATCATCTATCTATCTATCTATCTATCTATCTATCTATCTATCTATCTATCTATCTATCTATCTATCTATCTATCTATCTAGCTATCTATCTATCTATCTATCTATCTATCTATCTATCTATCTATCTATCTATCTATCTATCTATCTATCTATCTATCTGTCTATCTGTCTGTCAATCTGTCCGTCTATCCATCGATCGATCGATCTATCTATCTATCTATCTATCTATCTATCTATCTATCTATCTATCTATCTATCTATCTATCTATCTATCTATCTATCTATCTATCTATCTATCTATCTATCTATCTATCTATCTATCTATCTATCTATCTATCTATCTATATGTCTGTTTATTTATAGCTTTCTGTCTAACATTACACATATTACATCTACTGTGTGTGAGAACTGAAGAACTGAGAAATGATGTCGTTCTTCTAGCGCAAGATGGCGCTACTACATCAAACGTCCTTATTTATTTTTTATTTAAATATATTTAAGCTTATTTTTAATAACTGAAATATGTTTCATTTTATATTTTGTTTTTTATTTTAATTTTTTTTATAATAAAGTTGTTTCGATTCATCTTTAGGTAGGCTGAGTCTTATCAGTCTGGAGCACTTCTCATTATTAAATTCGAATTATTTTTTATTATCAAATTTAAGTCTCAAATGCATTACTTCATTATGGAAATAAATTCATTTTAGCAAATAGGACAGTGTATGGCATTTGGTGGGTGACAGCGGCCTCTCAGCGCCTATAGGCTCCGCCCAGCATGTGTGTGTTTTTGTGTGTGTGTGTGTGTGTGTGTGTGTGTGTGTGTGTGTTGTAGGGGCCTCCGGCTGCATTGTTCACATTTCCCAGGCGCATCATCAGAGCTGACGTGGGCTCTACGTGTGCAGCGAGTCGGGCTTCCTCTTCACCCGTAACGAGTGACGAGACTCTACGTAAAACTCGGGTAAGTTATTGCTGGCATGTCGATCTGCCGCCAGAGAGGACCTGGAGATGAGCGCAGCAAGACGAACATGACATTTAGCTGCTGTTAAATTAGTTTCTCAGATATAATATGTGCGCGAGGCGAAGCTGTCTGGACGCGGTTCCAAGTTTAAATAGCGCTAAACTAGCTGTTGAAAATAAAATAAACCTGCGAACAACGAAAAACGCGCAGATTTCATATTCTAAATGTTTAGACTATTCGTCAGAGTTAAGCTGAAACATAATATAAGTACGAAAGCAAATTCAATTCAGGGTCGGCGATATTAAAAATTAAATGAGCCTGTGGAGAATGACGCAGCTTGATCCAGGAATGTGCCAGTATATACAGTAGCCTACTCAGCTTGCCTAAAGAACTAAAAAAGTTTGCAAGTTGCTTTACTGCTGTATTTATTTGTGAGCCCATGAATGTTTCAAATGTATGTCATATCCTCGTGCCACCGTTTGCTGTTACATAAGCGCGAGCTGTTCAAAGTTTGCGCGCGTTTGTTTCTGTCAGAAGAAACAGAAGTTGAGAGAGCGCTGACATAATGAAACAGCCATAAATCAACATAGGAAGGAACAGTCTCAATAAACCACTAAAGCAATCGAGTAAAATATATTTCCTCATAAATTGTACGAGTCTGCTATCTAGAATAGTTTATAAGTTTGTGCACTGGTCAAGAAGCATTCAGAGAAAATAAGGAAGTGCACGCGGCCGTTAGAGCGCGCTCCGGTTTTGTGTGCGTGACGTGCAATTTTTAATTACCCCATAAAAAACAACTATTAAATGATATTAAATATACATTTTTTACATATAAATTTTTTTTTCATGATTTAGAATTCTTTGTTTATGTTTAACTGCAGCAATTCAACTCTTGCAGTATTGTATGAAAATTATTTTGTTTTCCCTTCAAGTTCTTTAGAATTTAAAGTCCCTCTGACCTAATCAAACCCAATGGACTGAGTTTCGTGACGCACTTCCGTTTGGAAATAGTACGTCTCACTTATTTCCGGTTATGTTTACCTTCAATGTATTACTGTGGTCAATGAGTTGTTGAACAAACTCCACCTAAAATGAGTGTCCCGTGTCCGTAATAAGATTTAAAAATGTGGCAATTTTTATTGACAGGAAAAGGTATATTCTAATGTTTACTGTGTGCAGAATTTTCCAAACTCATCGGAAAATGAAGTTTTAATCCAACCCAAGCCGATCTGAGAAAAATGATTTCACCGTAACGCTGAAGTGTATGAGAACAGATGAATAACATCAGTACGAACCACAAACATTTATTTATTTGGATTAAATATTTAAATCATTCTGTGTCATTTTTCAATGTCAGTCTTTTCACTATTTACATGTTTATGCCCAAAATGCTATAATATTCAAAGTAGTTGATTGTCATTCTCCTCTACTGTGTACGTTATTGTTTAAATAGCCTAGCCTATTTAACATTGTTACAGGCACCTCGTTAGCATTCATTCATTCAGTTATTTTAAAAGACTGGAATAAACACCAGCGCACACAAGCAATCCTTTTAATAGTCAATTTCATTTAAAAATGTAAACCCAACAGGTATGAAATGTCAGGAAGAGAAAAACACTGTTAATGAGAAGACCAACATATAGGACTGCTGCAGCTTAGTGGATAAATATTTTTAGCCTATTTATTATTCAGAATGCACAGTTGGAAAGAAAATATATTTATAGGAACATTTCAGCAGGCTCAAGATAATTAATACAGAGATCATTATTCATTGTTTTGATCAATTGGCAGCCATGAAAAGCGGAAATGCTTAGACCTGTTTTCCGGTTCGAACGCTGGGCGCTCCGCATAACCCCTACTGGCAGCCATAAAACAAAGTAATAATCTGCATTCTCATGTATGTACTGTAGGTGCGCTGAACGCTCCCGATATGTACTAACTAGAACACAGAAGTAGTTGTGCAAGTAGTCCATTGGTAGATATTATTGAAGCTTTGGCCATCTGTTCTAACTTTTTTTTTCATGCATTTTTCATTTCTCACAAGATCGTGGAAGGGTATGTTTCACAATTCACCCTGATGCAGGTACTGTATATAAGGCTAAAACGGCCATTTACACTGTCAGCAGGTAATAAATCCACTGTGGAAAATAAGAAACTGCTTCACAGGTCTAAAAAAAACATATACATATCAACACAAACACTAATACCGAACAGTTTTATTGCCTCACATCTTGGACCACTCGATTGGCAAACCTTTGGCTGAAAGGATGGATTATTGCATCAAATGCAATTTAGGCTTTTTAAAATCTTGTGACGTATGACTGTACAGAGCGCTGACTGTGCATTTCCTTTCTGCTCTGTCGCTAGGCCAATCGCCATGGAAACTGCAACCATAGCGCAACAGGAAGCCAGTGCAACTGAGAAAATTACAAGTGAGATACAGTCAGATTCTGACTCACTCACACAGGTACAGATATGACGTCTGTTTCATTTTGTATATAAAGATCATGCCAAACTGAACACACATACATTAATGTTTGAATAAACTAGGGAAAGTGAATGAATGAAGAATTTATCTACTATTGTACACCCAAGGCACTTTATAATCATTTCATTTCAGAGTCTCTCCTCACCCACCACCACCACCACCACCACCATTTTGAAAAATGTTTCAAAATCTTATTTACAATTAAACCGACACTGTAATACACATTCCTAACCATAGAAAAAATATGGTTTGACTATCATATTAATATACCGTGGTGGTATTAATGTGGATTTCCAAGTTACTTAGAATAATAACATGATAATACCATAAAAAACATGGTAATATTATGATACAGTGTCCAAAAAACATGGTAATATGATGGTACTTATATGTGTTGTTAGACTGCAATATTTACAGACTAAATGTAAAAATAAAGATTGTGCAAAATATGACTTTATTGTATTAAAAGTGTGTGTTATTTTAGTATTATACACTATTAAAGTATTTATTAATATTTTGAATTTGCTTTTATATTTATATTTTTTGTTTTAATTTTAGTTTGAGGTTTAGATTTTTTTATGTGCTTTTGCCAATTTTGCAATTTTAGTAATTTTAACTTATTTAACCTAATTAAACTTTTTTTTATTTTAGTTAGTTGCTTGTTGTATTTAAGTTAGTTTATAGTTTTTGTTGAATCTAATATTTATATTTTATTTGATTTCAGCTTCATTTCAATTAATTTAAAAAATATATATTTTTAGTTAAGAGATAGTTCCCCCAAAGTTGAAAATTCTGTCATCATTTACTCACCCTAAAGTTGTTCCAAACCTATTTGAGTTTCTGTTTTTCTGTTAAGATATTTTAAAGAATGTTGGTAATCAAACAGTGGACGGTAGTCATTGACTTCCATAGTTGAAAAAAAATAATAATATAACACTTTAGTTTAGGGTCCAATTCTCACTGTTAACTAGTTGCTTATTAGCATGCATATTACTAGGATATTGGCTGTTTATTAGTACTTCTAAAGCATATATTAATGCTTTATTCTGCACCATTTTACATCCCTTAATCCTAGCCAATGCCTGAACTTAACTTAACTACCTTACTAACTATTAATAAGCAGTCATTAGGAGTTTACTGAGGCAAAAGTCATAGTTAATAATAGTAAGTTAATAGTGAGAATTGGACCCTAACCACACTTTAGTGTGACCAAAAAATACTATGGAAGTCAGTGGTTACCGTCTTTTGTGTTCAGCAGAAGAAAGAAATGAGTAAGTGATGACAGAAATGAACAATAACAACACTGGTTTAAACAGCCTCAGACATGTCTTACCCTCTGTCTGTCTCTCTCAGGTGGACGAGGGTGTAGCTGTGGTGTCATTACCTGATGGACAGACACTACATGTGCAGGGAGTCATTCAGACAACACAGCCCTCTGTTATACAGTCACCTCAGATACAAACTGTGCAGGTACACACATACAGGTTTTTTATGTATGTAATACATTTGTACAGGACTGGTGTACATATTAAGCCTTAGGAAAAGTTACCATCTATACAGTCCACACTTATTAAACCATAATGTGTGCTGTTCTGTGAGCCATTCAAGCACAATCCTGTTATTCATTTACCTGTTCCTTCACCTGGAGAGGCTGACCAATCACTTTGCGGGCAGTTAGAGCTGTAGCCAATCACAGGGCACGTTTACTCATCCTGGGCTCAATGGGATGAAGGAGAAGCAGATTGACATAGTAACAAGAAGAGTGAGAGTAGCTGTATAGAGCAGTAATGAGATTTGTGTGAGAGTCAATGCATCTGATCTTCTTGGTAACACACACACACACGCACAAAGCCCATGTCAGACAAAACAAATCTGCTCAGGAGAAGATAGAAAACTCATGGTCACTTGGGACAATTGTTATCTATAGTGACACATATGTAAAATACATATTTCATCAAGTACTAAAGATGGATTTTGAAAGAATATCCTAATTTTTTCATTCAATGAAGCCTTAAAATGATGAAAAAGCATTCTATATAGAGCTAATACTAAAAGATGTGTGTAAAGAACACCCAGAAATGTAGTTATTCACTGAAATTTTCCCCTCCACATGTGATTCTTTTGAAGGCTCATTTGGCATTAAGGCGAGTGCATATGTGTGTTTTTAGGTAGCTTCTGATACCGGTGGCCCAGGTACAACACCATCCGATTCTCAGAAGAGGAGGCAGATTCTGTCCAGACGCCCATCTTATAGGTGAGATCCATTCTTGAACGACACAGTGTTATTTTAGCATTATTCATAAACTATTGTAGTATTTATTAATATTGATTAGTTTTAGAATTAGCTTTTACTTTATATTTTCAGTTTTCATTTTAGTTGAAGTTTTAGTAATTTTAACATGCTTTTGTCATTTTGATTTAGTTTGAGTCATTTAATACTTCAACTTCAACTTATTTAATATCTAGTTCAGTCATGAAACTCTAGGGTGTAGGCTGACAGGTCCTGTACAAGCAGTCATATCATTAGAGCATGGCACAAGCTGATTGGCCTCTGCTGATCCTGCAGCCAATGAGATTGCTTGCCCAACATTTAAATAGTCTGGTTCATTGTTTGCTGTAAGCTAGTCCTGCAGTGCATTATCAGAGTTCCTCTGAAACCCTCCACCTCCCCAGCTCCACCTGCCTAGATCTGCTACGCGGATGAGGAGGAGGGAGGGTCTAGCTAGCCTCCGTTTTGATTGACAATACTTCGAACGTCAACAAGAAGTGACGTCACCAACATCACTTAGAGCACCTTTAATATTTATAATAGATTTTTTAACAGCCTTATTTTAATTAACGAAAATTATTTTTTGATAGAATTAGCTACATAAAAACACTGGTGGCCAATCAGATATCTCATGACTTGACGTCATTCATTTCATCCCTGGAGTCAACAACAAAATGCTCCAAACTCAATAATACCCAGAAACCCGCACACATGTTAGTTCTTGTCTGAATATATTGACATTTTGTGACAGATACTGATGTTTTAGTTTACAAATGTATTTTCAGGAAAATTCTTAATGAGTTGTCATCAGATGTCCCTGCTGTGCCAAAGATCGAGGAAGAGGAGAAAGTTGAGGAAGAAGCCCCGCCCACCTCTAATGTTGCTACGGTGACGGCACCATCTTCAATCTACCAGACCAGCTCAGGGCAATACAGTACGTCTGAGTTCATTGCTCAAATAGTTATATCACATTGTGTGGCATGATGTGTGAATTCAAGTTATTACCCTTAAAATGAAGGGTTTTGTTGTTCATCAGCCCTCTCTTACGAAACAGCAACACATTAGATACTGCACAAATGTTTCCTAAATTTATGAAACTCTTATCAGTTGTTATAGCAAGTGTTTGGGAAATTGAAGATAAACTGTCTTATTGTTTTGTGTCTGTGCAGTTGCAATCACTCAGGGTGGAGCGATACAGTTGGCCGGCCCTGGAGGAGAGGCCTTGCAAGGGGTTCAGGCTCTGACTCTTCCCAGCCCCGCCACACCCCAGCCTGGGGCCACTATCCTGCAGTACGGCCCCCAGCCTGGAGACCCTGGCCAACCGCTACTGCTAAGTGCTGGACAGGTGCTCGTTCAGGGTAAGACACTGAAACTTTTATGAACATCTTTAAAAGCTTTAATCTGAACCACATCTCTTCTGAAGTCAGTCAGACAGAAAGAGGTTAAAAATCTTTTACAAAATGTTAAAATTGTTGTAATTTCAGCAAAGTGTGTATATGAGCTGTTAGCTGATAGCAGGCCCTGATCGTGGAAGGACAATAAATATACACGTTGCATTGTGGGAATCTAGTTAGATTTGCAGTCAAGTTTGTGTAGGAAGTGAGAATTTTTTTAGTTTTTTTTGTGAAATGACATTTACAAAATAAGGTTGAAAATCTCCTTGATTTGCAAAGATAAGAGTTTCAGCATGTGAACCCACTCACTATTGGTTGGAAATACAATGTTTTTTTTAATATTACCCTAAATAACAATAATAATAGAAGTACCCTGATACCCTGGTAAACCCTGGTAAAGTATCTGTGTTGAACATTGCAAAAATAATTTTCTTAAACAGTATTTTGGTCTTGATTTTCAGTAAAATATCGAAACATCCTTGAGATATTTTAAAATGAGTTTTCAGAGAATATTAGAGAATATACACTACCGTTCAAAAGTTTGGGGTCAGTAAGAATTTTAATTTTATTTTTGGGGGAAAGAAATAGAATAAATCAATACTTTTATTCATCAAGGATGAGTTCAACTGATCAAAAGTTACAGTAAAGACATTTATAATGTTAGAAAATATTCTATTTTAAATAAATGCTGTTCTTTTGAACTTTCTATTCATCAAAGAATTTTGAAAAAAAAAAACAGTTTTCAACATTGATAATAATAATCATATTAGAATGATTTCTGAAGGATCATGTGACACTGAAGACTGGAGTAATGATGCTGAAAATTCAGCTTTGATCACAGGAATAAATTACAGTTTAAAATAGATTAAAATAGAAAACAGTCATTTTAAATTAATTTACAGTCATTTACAATATTACTGTTTTTTTTATTGTTTTTTTATCAAATAAATGCAGCCTTGGTGAGCAGAAGAGACTTCTTTTAAAAACTTTTGAACATTAGTGTATACTTATTATAAGTTTTTCTTACCCTATTTGCAAATAGTTAGTTTTATTGTTTTTTAAGCATAAATCCAAAATCAAACATATATATATATTTCCTAAAACAAGTTTTATTTATTTTAAGGGTTTAAATTTTTTTACAAAAAATAAATAAAATACTGAAAAAGACAATCTTTTTTTGCAGTGAATAGAGAGAGAATGAAGTGTTTAAATGTTCATCTAACATTTTTTTCCCTCAAAGTGACTAGTCTAATTTTTTGTGTTTGTTAGTTCAATAAAAGTAACTAAAAATAAATGTTTTATACTTTGCTCCTGGTAAAATTGTAATATTGACAAAGAGATGGAACATTTAAACAGCAGCTCTGAGCAGAATAGATCATAAGAATAGATAGATTGTTTCAAATGATTTCCCACCTATTGAAACAGATAGGCCTTTAGAGATATCCTTAAAGATATTCATCTATGTAAACAGAGTAATATGACGACTGACGTGTGAGTCTCTATGTGTGTGTGTGTGTGTAGATGACCATTTCAGATGCCTGTGTAGTGTTATGAGGTGAAATGGGCACAGTATCCTTTTGTTTGAGCTGCAGTGCTTTTGCGTCACCATGTTCTAAAAATACATACTCAATAACATATCCCTCCTTCTCTTGTCTTCTTCCCTTCTCTTTTACCATGAACTTAAACATTTAAATTCCATGCAGTTGCAGAGACTTGTTAGACTTGTTGTTTTAATGTTGCTCAGGCCATAAATTTGAGCATAGAAGTTTAATCACAAACCTAGTGTCTTCTTTCTCTCAATCTCTCTCTCTCTCACACACACATGGGGGGGCATTCTCCAGAGGGAGTGTGTTATTTCCCTGTGAGACTGCCGTGATGTCATAGTGATGTCAATGCCCTTAATAGTAACCTGTAATCTGACTGAGAGAGAGAGAGAGAAGGACGTAGGGAGGGAGGGAGAAAGAGAGAGAGAGAGAGAGAGAGAGGGAGGGTTAATGGCAAAACATTAAGTGTCACAACTCAAACTCAGACAGTCAGAGAGAGTCTATGAGAGAGAAACTCACTCAGTGAACCAGCTGAAAGGAAGAGAGAGCTTTAAGAGGAAATAAAGAGGAAACAGAAGATAGCGCTCAAAAGACAATCACAACTGGATTACTACAGCATAGAGATGGCAGTGACCGGGGAAGAGACCGAGTCAGGTGAGAGAGAGAGATGTGTGTGTGCATGTGTGTGTTTTATGAGGGAAAAGTCAGTGATGCTAATGTATATATGCTGTATGTATTTATGAAGTTCTGTATTTTGTCATTTGGTAAATAAGCTAGTAGCATGATGAAATAGACATTGCTTTGTATTGTTTTTTAAGTGAATATTGGTAGTTATTTAAACTTTAATTTAGTTTTTATGTAGTTGCTTCTTAACTTTTTTGCCTTTTACTTGTAAATTGAAAGTATGTGGTGTAGTAAATAAATGGTTCTATATATTCCATGTAGTCTCAATTAATATGAGTTTATATATTAATTATGGATGTATAATAATAATTTTAATATAATTATAAATATAGTAGTTATTATAAACATATAAAACTAAATAATAATTATGAAATGCTGTTTACATTTTTTTATATGGAGTAGTCACTGCAGAAAATGTCAACAATCTCAAAAGTAATTAATGTAGCGAATATAATATTAGATTATTAATAATAATAACATTTAATATAGTGAATATTACAATCCTACAAAACTGATAAAAATAAACAGAAGTTATATCATGTGTGAAAGTTTGTAAACACATCAGACAGTGGGAGAATGACACTTGTTTTCGGGCTTCTTTTGCTTGTTTCCTTTCATGTGGTTGAAACTTTCTTCTCAGTCGTAAACACACTCATTGACATGCTCCTGTTTTTCAAAATCAGGCTGCAAATCTGCCTGTCTATTCACACACATGAATCATTGAGAGAAAGGCAGACAAAAGCAGAGAGAGAATGAGGGGGGAGGAGGGAGGAGCTTTCGGTTTGACGTCAGTCTGTTTCCTGGAAGCCTGCCGAAGCCGAGACGGAGAGAGAGCGAGAGAGAGAGAGAGAGAGAGAGAGAGAGAGAGAGAGGGAATGGGGCGGGGGTTTGGGCAACGACGCACACAGTGACATCAGCATTTTGTCACATTGTCTGATAACAAACGCACACACACACACACACACACACACACACACATGCACGTTAAGTCAAGGCATATCCAGTTTGTTGAAGGACGTTTACTGCTGGGAACACTGACTGATAGCTGCATTAAAGCTGTCTGTACTGCACCAGTGACCTTATACTTATATTTGGGGTTTTGAATGTTACTTCAGGTATTTTTAATGTTGTTTGTGTGGCTGGATGTTATAGTTTTTATATAACTGCTCTGTTCATTGTTATTGTTTTGGATTTATTACATAAACTAATGAGTCCAATTAGACCTGCTCTTTTAAACCTGGTTACAATAGAAGTCAAAGCTGATTGGTTAGATCCAGTTGTGCCTCTTTATTAGTCGGCTAAGTGTCAAAAAAGAAGTGCTCCTATTTTCTCAAGATAACAACTTACTTTATGGGCTCTGTTTGCTTCCATATGTTTGGAAATTAATATTAATAATAATGATTAATTATTAATAATTATACAAAAATTGATTATACACCTTTTTTTATTATTAGCTCAAGGATTATCATCACTGATCAAATTTTTTTTATCTGTGAGTTTTTTTATATTTTTTAGATAAAACCAGAACTAGAATTGCAAAAATAATGATGATTATTATTATTACATACTGTTTTCTCAAGATAACAACAACTGTGATTTCTGTTTGTTTCCATATGTTTGGAAATAATAATAATATTATTGTATAATTATTGTCAATAATAATGAATTATATGAACCTATACACTTAATTATACAATACAATAAACTACTTCATTCCCTTATAATTTAACATGGAATTATGGACTTAATTATTTATTTGGTGTCTTAGCTCAAGTCCATATATCACCTCTGATCTACATTTTTCATTTATGAGTTTTAAACCTTTTGCAGATGAAACCATAAACAGAATGGTACAAATAATGATTATTATTATTCTATTTTCACGATTTACTCAGCTCTTTGCTTCCATATGTTTTGAAATAATAATAATAATAATAATACAATTAATAAATATAATTATTGTTATTATCAATAATAAAGAATTATACACTTTTTAAAAAATATATTTTACTTAGCCTAAGCATATACAGTATATCACCACTGATCTACATTTTTCATTCATGAGTTTTCAGATACAGATTAAACCATCAAAATATTGTATGTTGCATCACTGACCATCAATTATTGGTAACATTTTACAATATAGTTGTAAATGCTAACATAAACTAACCATGAACAATAATTTTAGCAAAATTTTTTGTAGTTTAATTTCAAAATCAGTTTAATTTCTAAATATACTATTGTACATTTTAGTTTCTAATGCATTATGTTAACATGTATGTTGAAATGAACATTAACTATGATTAATATGATGTAAATGCATTGTTCATTGCTAGTTCATGTTGTCAGCTATTGTGTAACCAATTTCACTGTAAATGTATACAACCAAACTTTAAAATGTTACCCTTTCATCTGTCAAAATATATAATGCATTTTGGTTTATTTGTGCATGTAGCTGCCACAGGAGACATGCCAGCGTATCAGATCCGCTCCCCGTCGTCAGGGTTACCACCAGGTGTCGTCATGGCAGCGTCGCCGGGGGCCATGCACAGCCCACAGCCGAATGCAGAGGAGGCCACACGCAAGAGGGAAGTCCGCCTGATGAAGAACAGGTACACACACACACCTGAGTCTCAATGTGTGCATGTGCTTCAACTCGTGCACTTTTCTTTTTGGGGGCTTAACTATCTCTTTGAGCCTGCTCCTGTTTGACCTTTTATTTGCGTGTTGTAGGGAGGCGGCCCGCGAGTGTCGCAGAAAGAAGAAAGAATATGTCAAGTGTTTGGAGAATCGTGTCGCTGTGCTGGAAAACCAGAACAAGACTCTCATAGAGGAGCTCAAAGCTCTCAAAGACATCTACTGCCACAAGCCAGAATAGCCCTCACAAACACTGCGCAAGGACTGTGTGATACACAAACTACCTGTCTCTTCTCTTCTTCTGTCGCACCGCCTGGATTTGATCGTTTTCGCTCGTTTGTTTAGCCAAATGTTTTTACAAGAAGTTGCTAACGTTGCTTTGAGGATGCTGAGGTCTACTGCTGTCTGCATTTTATCCTCTCTCACACACACACACACACACACACACACACACACACACACACACACATACATTTTAAGATTGGCATATATTATTCCTGTCCTCCGTGTTTCGAAAAAACTGGAACTCTTCATTGATATGTGTGGAAAAATGTATGAGCTTTACTTTAAGTTGAAATCAGAAAAAGCTAAGTTTGATGAGTAGATGTGAACTGGTTGCACACTGCGCACGTTAGCAGCATGTTTACAGTTTTGGCGCATAAATATGGAGAAAATACACTGTAAGCCCATTTGAAGCAACATAAAATAATGGAGTTATATACTTATTCTTTGATGCAGCAGGCTACATTTGTAGTGAGTTCCTCTTCAGTAAGTCTGACTGAATGACCAGGTGATTTAAGCAGTTTATTGGATGTATATTGGGTCCTTTTCCTCATGTAAATTAGATTTCAATCACATTTGTACATTCCAATATTTATTTTATAATTCATGGTTTTAATAAAGAAAATAGTAGTACCCCAGAAATCACTATTTTCTCGTTTTCTGTATAGATTCCAGATTCAGGTTATGCTGTTTATGTGCGCAGTGTGAAACACCAGTTTCCACATAGTAGTTTTTATATCGGTGAAATTATGTGTTAGATGGAATGAACTGTTTTAAGTTGTTTATTAGCAGGCATGAGCTCATGGCTGATTGTAACTGTGACCCATAACTTCACCAAGAAACGTGACATAATGTTGATGATTACATAATATTGATGTAAGTGCTTAAAGGGATAGTTCACCCAAATATTTTAATTTTGTGTGCACTATTTTTCTTCTGTGGAACTCAAAAGATGACATTTTTAAAAAATGTCAGTGGTGTCCAGTGTTGTTTTGGACCCCCGTTGTCTTTCATTGTCTAGACAAAACCAGTTCTTCAAAATATCCTCTTTTGTTTTCCGCAGAAGAAAGTCATACAGGTTTGGTCATACAGTCATACAGGTCATACATGAGGGTGAGTAAATTATGACAGAATTTTCATTTTGGGGCAAACTCTCTTTAAAACTGCTCTTAACTCCATTTATTTATATTATATCACACAGATTTACTTTTATTCATTCAGCACACTTTTATTCAGAGTGTACAAGTAAGAAAAATACAAGCATAAGCACTTCTCTGTCAATTTCCTCATGTCTGTAATATAAAGTGAATGTTAATATGCAGACAAACTATAAATTAGCCAGGTTGATTGCTCTGTTTGTTTGAGCATCCCAAAAATAGCATCTTTGGATCAACCAATGGAGTGAGTTTGAGGCGGAGCTAGCTTTTTGAAAATGTTCATTTTTTCTAATCTGTTTTGTGATGCTAGAGGCAGAGAAATTACACACTTCAGCTCTAATGCTTTGTTTATCTGTGCTCCAATTCATAAAATGTGAGGAACAGTACATTTTGCATGTTGAAGGAAGGAAAATGGTGTAACATTATGAATTTTGAATGTTACTTGCATCACAAATATTGCTTTTGATGTAATATTGTATATTATCTCAGTAATGAATTTATTATTTCATTGTTTATTATAATATTAGAAGTGAAGTATGGAAGTAAAGAGCCATTTATGAGTAATAAAAGTGCAGGTTCTCTAAGTCAGACAGGTGGCACTAACTCATATTTCAGCTGTTAGGATGCCTGTGTGTGTGTGTGTATCTTCTGTTTATCAGACTGCTAGTCATCATGAATTCATCTTCACTTACAGCCAATCATGTTTCTGTGTTTTGATGCTGTACTATTTTATGTAGTCTGGTCGGAAAATGGATTTGGTTTGATATTTAAATAGCTTATGTTTTCAATTAACCTCTTAATTAGACTCTACAGATTGATGTTAATATAACAGATTGTATGCCCTGCCTTTCTTTAACACTGTACAGAGCGCTGACATCTATTTTTAATAAAATATTTTTATAAATGTATATGGTCAAACCTGAATTTTGAGAAGCTCTATTTATGTGTCTTTTTAGGGTGTAGTATTTATAGCTAGCTGTATATAAAAACAGTAAATATCCCCATTTAGATAATTTAGACACATTTCTGAAATCCTGAAAAATTACTTTTTTGTGCAAACACATTTTTTTTGCACAACACTAACACAAGTACACACTTGAATGTATGTATTTTTGAACAGATCCTGTGAGTGTGACCTTCAAGAATTTGTTTTATCTGAAAATGTTGTATTGCACACGTTCTTAACCAGACGCTTTGCTGATCTTAAATGATCTCCAAGCCTGGTTGGTCTGGTCTGTTGGCTGTTTTAGCTGGGAAACCAGCTTTCTAACCAGCTAAACTGCATTAACACCAGCTGGGCCTAACTGGGAAACAGTTAAACCATCAAAGACCAGCAAACAAGCTTAATCTGCTTTAAGATGGTTTCAGTAGTCAGTTATCTCAAAAATAATAAAACTAAAATCTTTCAGCATACTTGTTTCTGTTTATTTGTCTCTTTCTTTCAAATTTCCTCGCTTAACTTCTACTATAGCAAATTACTTTGCATGTATAGCCTAGGTATAGCTAAAGCATCTTTATCTGTTTTTAGCTTTATCTGAGGGTTGAATATGGGTGTTTTCGAGACTTTTGTAATCAGCATGAAGTGATGTTTTTTGAATGATATTGCATTACTGTCTGGGCGCTAGAATGTGCTGTATCATGCGTTTGGCACGAACAGGCAGAACATGGAAAATTCCACAGTGTGTTAGAGCGCCCTCTACTGGAACACGACAGTTTTTACACGCTGGAAAACTGTGTTCCTGTACGACACTGTCATCTAGTGGATGTTCAAGGCAAGACGTTTTTACATTTATTATTAAAATCTCTATTAAAATGATCTATTTTTGTTACTAGTACGTATTCTTTAACTAATAGTGTACATGATCCAAATATCAGTAGTATTTAAATAGTTTATCACAATTGCATTCTTTAAACCATGTAGCCTACCATGTCAATCCCATTGCATAAACATTTCATTCTTTCAAGAGTTAGAAAGTTATAAAATTAGCTCTCTGTAGCTTTGCATTCTTACACTGTCTGCCTGGGTCTGTCTATTATGATGTTCTACAGATGACATTATATTATAGGAACCCGTTTGCACACGTTTCTTAACGTACAGAAACAGGAAACGCCTCAGTTCGGAGAAAACGAAAGTTAAGCAGTTGTAGCCTACACCTCTCTACACAACAAAATGGCAGACGCCAGTATTTTATGGTCTCGGGATACATTTAACTGTTCAATCTGTCTGGATCTACTGAAGGATCCAGTGGCCATTCCCTGTGGACACAGTTACTGTATGATCTGTATCACAGGCTGCTGGGATCAGGATGATCAGAAGGGAGTCTACAGCTGCCCTCAGTGCAGACAGAGCTTCACTACAAGACCTGTTTTAGGTAAAAACACCATGCTGGCTGAAGTGGTGGAGAAACTCAAGAAGACAAAACTACAAGCTCGTCCTGCTCAGTGTTACACTGAATCTGGAGATGTGGAGTGTGACGTCTGTACTGGGGACAAAAACAAAGCCATCAAGTCCTGTCTGGTGTGTCTGAACTCTTACTGTCAAAATCATCTGGAACAACATGAGAGTTTCTTCAAAAGTAAAAGACACAATCTAATGGACGCCACTGGACGACTTCAGGAGATGATCTGCCCTCAACATGAGAAACTACTGGAGATTTACTGTCGTACTGATCAGAACTGTATATGTTACTTGTGTATGGTGGATAAACACAAAAATCATGACACTGTATCAGCTGCAGCAGAGAGGACTGAGAAACAGGTATGACTTGAATTACCCCCTAACAGCTATATAATCATTATAAAAAAAAATAAAGCTTCTTTGCAGCTATTTAGATTTGTGAAAATATTAAACTCACAGAGTTTTACTTGTTTTTAGCATGCAGTAATATAAGGTGGGGATTATTTGTCATTCCTGCAGAGAAAATTGGGTGAGATGCAAAGAAAATACCAGCAGAGAATCCAGGAGAGACAGAAGGAGCTTGAGGAGCTGAGAGAGGCTGTAGAGTCTCACAAGGTGAGTTTAGAGCAGAAGAACTGCTGGAAGAGCTGTTTCAGACTCAGTTAGGACTCTCCTCCAGTCAGTCCGTGAGGAGCCAGTGCTGGAGCTCTTTCAGTCCCACTGAAGCCCACTGTGGGGAACAGGCTGTGTGAGGGACCAGTAAGAGCTGAGTGAATGGACTGGTTCTAATGCATCTCTGTGTGTCCTAACAGCGCTCTGCACAGGCAGCAGTGGAGGACAGTGAGAGGATCTTTACTGAGCTGATCCGCTCCATTGAGAGAAGCCGCTCTGAGGTGACACAGCTGATCAGAGACCAGGAAAAGACTGCAGTGAGTCGAGCTGAAGAACCACTGGAGCGACTGGAGCAGGAGATTGAGGATCTGAGGAGGAGAGACACTGAGCTGGAGCAGCTTTCACACACAGATGATCACATTCAATTCCTCCAGGTAACAGAGATCTGACAAGCATGACAGTGTCTTAAGGAAGGTTTCCTATCAAATGATTCTGTGTCTTTAGCTGCTGTTTCTATTGTGTCTTTGTGTCTGTGTAGAGTTTCCAGTCTCTCTCTGTCCCTCCTGGATCTACAGACTCGTCCAGCATCACTGTCAGTTCTCGTCTCTCTTTTGATGATGTTGGTAAATCTGTGTCTCATCTGAGAGAGAAACTGGAGCATTTCTGCAGAGAGGAAATAGAGAAGATATCTGACAAAGGTAAAACACTAATTCATCCTTTTATGATAGAAATAGGTAATACATATAATGTAATTTTGTAATATTTTGTAGATCATACAACGCATATCAGTAACTATATGTGACATGGTTTTGATAGTTTCTCTTTATACAGCATGTGAATTATAATAAAGATCTGTTGGTTTCCATAGTAACATACATTGAGATTATTCCTACTCCTGAACCCAAGACCAGGGAGGAGTTCCTTCAGTGTAAGTCTCTATTAACAAACAAACATACTGAAACTAAACAAGTTTTAACCCACTCTATAATAAAATTGCAGAGTAAACTCCATAAAATACACAAACATCAGTTCATTAATACAAATTCTTGTTTCACATGAGACTTTATTCAAATCAGTTAAATAGTCAACAAATGAAATTAAAGTACTTAATAATAAGAATAATGTTATTGTTAGTCTTATTCATTTTTATAATTCTTTATACTCATTCACAAACACCCACACAGCATTGTGATGTCAATAACAGTGACACTCACTCACATGCAGTCAGGTGTAAAGCACCAGGGGCCTCATTTATAAAACTTTGCGTAGGATTTGCGTCAGAAGTGGCGTACGGATGAAACATAGGACGTGCGTACGCACAGAAATATTCGGATTTATAAAACCGTGCGCACGCACATCCTACGCAGTTTTCCCTTAATAAATCACAATCAATTCTAAATGTAGCGCAGCTTTTGCGGCTTCATGTCACGCCCATAGTTGCCCATAAATAGTCCGTGAAACGCCCACAAGTTAATATTCATTGATTGCGAAATCATGGCAAACACAGAGAGGAAAAAAAAAAAAAATGTAACTTCACTCAATGTGAAGTAGAAGTTATCGTTGGCGAGGTGGAAAAAAGGAGAAAAATGTTGTTTGGAGGGCACAGTGTGGGCATTACTAATGCCAAAAAGGCACTTGAGTGGCAAAAGGTTGCAGACGCCGTAAATGCTGTAGCCTCACAACCTCGGACCGTGGCCGAAATAAAAAAGAAATGGTCGGACATCAAAGTTGAGGCAAAAAAAGCGTCTAGCGCTCCATCGCCAGAGTTGAGACATACGTCATACGTTATTTTATCAAAAATAAAACAAACTAAAGGCATATGCATGAATACCATGATTCCGTAGCTGATGAAGAAATGTTTTACTATGAAAACAACTTTCCCCAGTGGACAATTAATACATCTATCTATTTATCTATCTATATATCTCCCTAATTATCTATCTATCTGTCTATCTAATTGCATCTATCTGCTCCGCCAGACGGACACATTGACGAGAATATCAGTTTTGCACATTATTTCGTTCTGTTTACTATATTATTTATGAATTGCACAACATGCCAATATTATTGCAGAACATATTTCACTTTTCTTTTTGCAAATATGTGTTAATTAGCATTTCTGTTGTAATTTTCGTTTGATTTTGTTTGTTATACACTGCAGATCGATCAAACGGGTGTTCGTGTAGGCTGTTAATTGTAAGACTTGCTTTGTAAAGTCTTCATGTTATTTATGAGAGGCAGTATTGTCATTTTTTTACACAACGGTCTAAAGTTTCACACACTTTCACGTGTTTCTTCCATCTGCCGACGGTGTCGCCATTTCTCATTTCACCCGTTTTTGTGCGTACGCCTGGGTCAGAGCTTGCGTGAAGGACCGCACATTTTCCCGTCAAGTTTGCTTTTTATAAATACCAATTATTGCGTAGAGAGCGGCGTACGCCTTCTTTTGTGCGTACGCAACGTTTATAAATGAGGCCCCTGGGGCCTCATGTACAAAGACTTGCGTTGAATTCATACTAAAACATTGCGTACGGACAAAGCTGTAAATGTGCGTACGCAAAAAAAAACCCATATGTATGAATCTCTGCGTACGAAGGATCCCACGCATATTCTCTTTGTACATCCCAATTAACGTAAAATTGAGCGCACATGCACGAGCACAGCGCCCCACCCAGTCTCCTCCCTTAATTAAATTAATTTAAATATGGTAATGAGTCCACTTTGGCAAAAGAAAGCAGTAAGAAAATGGCAGCAAGAAACGAAACTTTACAGAGAGTGAATTGGAGGTGCTACTATCGGAGGTAGAAACAAAAAAATATATATTTTATTTGGAACTTTGTCCTCCGGAATAAATAACAAAAGGAAAAAATATGAGTGGGAGAGTTTGGCTGATGCCGTCAATGCGGTGGGATCTGAAAGTCGCACTGTAGAGTAGACTGAGTACAGTTGAGACACTTTTTGCGTTTTGATTTTTCACACAAAAATAGACACTGAAAAGAAGTGAATTTCCACATGACACGCCACATGACATTTCATTAGCTTGTAGACTAAGATATTATCAATCAATAATACCCACAAGTAGTTTATATTTTCTACAATTAGCTCATAAAAATAAGGTGCCCATATGTGGTACAGTTGAGACAGTGCATGGTACAGCTGAGACACCCATTTTTAATGATGTGAAGGTAACTAACCATTCATTGTAAATATAAAAAATAAAGACAAATAAAGAAAATAACAATTGGGCAACATTTTTGTTTATTCATCCATTTATATTCATTCATTTTATTTAAATTAGCACTGGTTAAAATGTATAAAGCAGGAACAAGATATGTAACAATATTTATTAATAATACACAGTTTAAATATCACAAATATCAAATTTTATTTTCATTTGCGTCCTATGCTGGCTAATTACGACGTTTAACCTGTTATCATAACACTGAACAACTAAACAGTGTGTTTCCTAATAGAACTCTATCGGGGGTACAGTAGATATGTGTCTCAACTATCCCCCGCTGGACACCTCGCACATTTCTCTAGATTTTGCAATTACCTTGCATGACACAATACCATGAAATACAGAATAACGTTTGTGGTGATACCAGTTACGTTTAACAGTCACATAAGGATAATAAGCTATTCATTGTGGAGAGTGCATGGTGAAGTGAACGTCATATCTTAGAAAAAAAAACTTTTCCCAATATCTTCGGATCGGAGATGCGTCCGTTGTTCATATTTCCCACGATCAAAGAGGACACTAATACGCACGTGCACAGCAAAAAAACAAAAAAAAACACAACTTGTGCTTGCTGCGAACGCAAGTTATTTAAGGTGTCTCAACTGTACACATCTATCAACTGTACACAGTCTACCCTAAATGACCTTAAAAAGAAATGGTCTGATATAAAGCTGTCATTGCCATAAACTAAGGGTTGTATCAATTTGCATGCTTTTATATGTTCTTACTTAATTGCATAATTGATAGAATATTCCCATAAGGCTCGTGTGACAATATATGTCAATTATTTTATAAATTTATAGCAATGCTTCCCACAGGTGGTGGTGCGATAGACTTGTAGAACAATTCGTTGTGTAATGTTTGCAACTTCACTTCATTGCCTGTAAGAGTCGCCAACGGACAAAAACAATGAGAAATGTACGTACGCCAGACATGAAATTGGCGTGGAGGAACGCACATTCTCGCGTTAATTTCACTGTTAGTACATACGACCGTGAGCGTGAAAGCTGGCGTAAGCAAAGTTTTTGTGCGTACGCAAGATTGATACATGAGGCCCCTGCTCTCTATTACCTTCACTTTAACAGTGTTACTGTCCATTAAAAAATAAGTATTATTTTAATGATTGAAATACTGAATTACATGTTGATTATATGCTCTGTCTCAATCAGATTCTCATCAACTCACTGCAGATTCAAACACAGTGAATAAAAACCTGGTCCTGTCTGAAGGGAACAGAGTGATTAAATACACTGACAAAGTCCAGCGGTATCCTGATCATCCAGACAGATTTAATGGTAATCCTCAGGTGTTGTGTCGAGAGAGTGTGTGTGGACGCTGTTACTGGGAGGTTGAGAGGAGTGGAGGGGTGGATATATCAGTGTCATATCAGAGCATCAGCAGGAAGGGAGAGGGAGATGAGTGTAGATTTGGATGTAATGATCAGTCCTGGAGTTTGTCATACTATGACTCTAGTTGCTCATTCTGGCATAATAACAAAAAGACTAAACTCCCTGTAGTTTCCAGCTCCTCTAGAATAGGAGTGTATGTGGATCACAGTGCAGGAACTCTGTCCTTCTACAGCGTCTCTGACACAATGACCCTCATTCACAGAGTCCACACCACATTCACTCAGCCTCTCTATCCTGGGTTTGAGTTATTCTCAGAATGCAATAAAAGATCAAAATTGAAACTGTGTGAATTATAAATATGATACAGAGATTTTACAAATAAAATTAGCTTATAAATTTGAGCTCTATGATAAATCAACTGTGAGAAATTGAAGTCTTCTTTCATTAAAATAACATGGCAGATTTCTAAAATAAACATTTTCTCATACGCTCTAATGATGACGGTTGAGTATAACAAAGTAATGAATGAATATATGAAAGTTGCCATTGAGAGTAACAACACAAATAATATGTCACTGTATTGTCTTCACACGTACAGGAGTCACATTCAACTGTGTACATTGTTATAAAAAGGGTTTTATAAAATCACTTGGAC
This sequence comes from Leuciscus leuciscus, assembly GCF_965113295.1. NCBI lineage: Eukaryota > Metazoa > Chordata > Actinopteri > Cypriniformes > Leuciscidae > Leuciscus > Leuciscus leuciscus. The sequence continues at coordinate 37,107,142 of NC_138730.1, read as the reverse complement.
TAAGCAGAACTGAATAATACCCGGCTGTATCCCACTGCAAGTTTTTAGGTTTCACACATGTATATTCTTGTATTGTATGTGTTCTATTTCAATAAAATGTACCCCTTAATTTTTCAAGAGGGCAGGAAAAGTATACAATTATTTTATTTCATATTTGTTATATTATCAAGTGGTTTGGTTTTGATTTATTGTTGTCATATATGACCTAGACAAAAGTCAAAAACAGAAAGTTTTGAAATATACCTATACTGTAATCCACTGTTAACAAGCAAACTAGAGCTAGTCTTTTTGGTGAACCAGTATCAATAATTAAAAAAAAAACATTCATATTTCTACATCAAAGAAGGCTTTAGTAGGAGTAATAAAATCTCTCTGTACTTTGTGTATATTTGAGTGTGTGTTTCTCCTGATGTATTGTGTTTTACCACAAGAAACACTCTGTAACTCTGGGTACAGTTCACTCAATAAATATCACTGCCAGGGCAATTCTCTCAAGTCTCTCATTCTTCTTTTACTTTCTTCTTTTCATGACTGCATATCTACCAACTCCTCTTTGGGTTGATATAAGTAATAAAGTTGTTAAATCAGTTAAAATCTTGCTCACTTCAAATAAATCAAATCAATGTTCCAAAAGTTACTGCCACCAAGCTTTAGGGACATAATACTTGTTTTGTTTTTTTTAGGTTTTGTCATGTTTGATCTGTTTGAGATTGAGTTGGTTTCGCACTGTTTTCTGATAATGTTTCCTTTGTTCCCACTTCTGGTTAGTTTCTTACTCATTAGTTCATTGATTTAGTCTCACCTGTCCTGTTTTACCCATGATTAGTTTGTGTATAGTATAGGACAGTTTGTACTTTAGTTTGTCCGTTATTGTCGTTGTGGTTGGAATGTGGTTGTTCTGTTCTAGTTCTTTGTCATTTTTAATGTAACACCATCTAGTGTAAATGATAAAACGCACTTGACATTTGTGCTAGCTACTGTATATACAGTCCACCAGGGCACCACACAGACTTTATCAAAGAATTTGCAGATTTTTTATCGGAGTACTGGCTGCAGATAAAGTCCTAATTGTTGGTGATTTTAATATACATGTAGATAACGAAAAAGACGCATTGGGATTGGCATTTAGAGACATTCTGAACTCTATTGGAGTTAGACAACACGTGTCAGGACCCACTCATTGTCATAATCATACTTTAGATCTAATATTGTCACATGGAATCAATGTTGATGCCGTTGAAATTCTGCAGCAGTGCGATGATATCTCAGATCATTATCTAGTCTCATGTATACTCCATTTAGCCTAGGTTGCAAAGCCGACTCCGTGTTACAAATATGTTAGAACTATCACTTCTGCCACTAAAGATTTCTTTATTAATAATATTCCTGATCAGTTTCATCTCCTCAGCATCCCAGATAGGTTAGAAGAACTTGATATTGTGACAGAAACTTTTGACTCTCTCTTTTCCAGCACTTTAGACACAGTTGCTCCTTTGCGCTTAAAAAAGATTAAAGAAAATAGTCCAACGATGTGGTACAACGAGCACACTCTGGCCCTTAAGAGAGCAGCCAGAAAAATGGAGTGAAAGTCAGGGACGTGCGGTTAGGGTAGGCAGGGTAGGCAGTGCCTCACCAAAGGAAATGTTGACATTACATTTATTAATTCCAAGAGCTTTATTAATTCACCACATTATTAATTGCATTTATTTTATTCCAAATATTAATTTGTGTAACAAAAATTTTCAGGAATACACATATAATATACTCATTTTGCCATTGTTTGCTCCTAAAACCATTGTTTCATGCAGGAAATTCAAGTCCATGGCCATTGAGGCAGAGGTTAGCAGTGCCTCTTTGGTCCATAGAACGTAGTTTACGTAGATTTGCGCATGCGCAGTCAGTTCTCATGCTGTCTTGAATTATCAACATTGAGGCAGAGACCGAGCTTGCTTCATGTCACGTGATCCACTCGCGCTCACTCAATCCGCGCTTCCCGATACTTAGCATCTAGCGGCGCCTAGCGTTGGCTGTCAACAGGCCCGGGGTGGGTAATCGGGAGAATTCCCGGTGGGCCGCTTCACTTTTGGGCCGGTCGAGGATTTATTTATTTTTTTCACATTTGTCACGTTAGTTACATTAGGCTACACACGTTCCGCATTCTGACACCGCACAACATTATGAAGCTGCAGACTCGGAGCCTGCATCTACAGTCCCGCACCCAGAGTCCCGCATTCTCAGACCCCTCATTTTTCGAGACAGCGCCTCCTGCTGTTCGGAAAATCGTATAACACCCTTATCCAAATGCCATTGAAAACAATAGGATGCAATACGGTCTCGTTTTATTTAAAGTTATCCAAATAAATATTTGTGTTCCCTGCTTAATGCATGTGCCAAAAAAAAAAACTCATTGTGTTCTCTGACTAACAAATTACCCAGTAGTTATTTTTTGAGCGTGGGTGTAATTGAAAGAAAATTACTGATGGAAGGGATACAATTACTATGGAAGCTTGACTCCGCCACTGAATAATAAATAAATAAATAATAATAATTGCGACTTTTTATCTCACAATTCAGATTTTTTTTCTCACAATTGCAATATATCAAGTCAGAGTTGTGACTTTTTCTCAGAATTGCGCAATTCTGACAAAAAAAGTCGCAATTCTGAGAAATAAAGTCGCAATTGCATATTGAACTATCTTCTGAAAAATATTATGTGATATTATACTGTATTGCTACAATGTTTGTTTTTTTTTATTCAAATTCCAATTTTTCTTTCAGTTCAATAATGGTCTAATTAACATTATACCATGCTAACATTACAAAACCTGTTTTTTGATATTTTGAATGCGAAGCAATTAAGAATAGACAAAACACCAATAATAAACAATTCTGTACTTTATTTAACGATCACCTAAGCATCATCTTGCTGTAAACAGGACAAAGGAAAGAAAAAAGGAAAGAATTGTGTTGGTGACTTTACTTTTCGTCTTCAGTTGCATTAAAAAAAAAAACCTCCTCATTTATAAGTCGCTTTGGATAAAAGCGCGTCTGCTAAATGAATAAGTGTAAAATGTAAATGCATAAGGTAAAATAATTTCTGGTAGGCGAATGTTCCTTCTTTTTGGAATCGCTCTGTCAAATTCCTCGACTTCACTAAAATAAAAGATGAATGCCATTGTCAAAAATATTGTGTAATAATAAATCATATTTTTTTGCAAATGCAAATTACAAGCATACCTAGGGTGATAAGTAGGGCCACGGAGGAAATGGCCGGCAACAACTTCATATCAGTTAAATTAATATTGATTCATTTTAATACTACGTTTTATAATAACTAATTTAAGTAATCTACATAAATTATATAAAGTAAAATAATTACTCCGGCATTAATTAATTCAACTTAATAGTTTAAGGAAAAAAGGTCCGGTAATTAAAAAAAAGGTAAAATGGTGAATCTGATTAAATAATTAATGATGACATTCTTTGATATTAACACACTTAATGTATTTAATTGGTCTACTTTAATGTCAACGAATTTTAATCAAATTTTTACAATGGCTTGTCTACCAAAAGTCCAAGGTTAAAGGCTAACGTAAGCTATCAAAATATTTTCTGGGAAAAAAGGCGAAAAAACATACATTAACGGCTCAAATTTAGTTACAAACTACTTTACAAATATTAAATGGACTATTCATATGTTGGTGTATCGATGAGCTATAAAGTAGTTTGATTAAAAAGGAAATCGATTGAGGTATGATTCGCTAAATAAAATTGACGATACTCACGTTTCGGCTTAAGTTCTTCACATGTTTATCCGATCTAATTTGATAGGAGGCGCTGTCTCGAAAAACGAGGGGTCTGAGAATGCGGGACTCTGGGTGCGGGACTGTAGATGCAGCAGGCTCCGAGTCTGCAGCTTCATACTACTCACACCGCAGCGCGCAGCCTCTGCATGGGTTGTACCATGTGAGGGAGTTCTCCCCTCCCATCCTATAGAGTTGGTTGGGTCCATAGCCCGTCTTTTCCAAAACGTTTTCTCAGGTAGGTTACCGCGGCACCGCCGGCGCCTACCGATAGCTGGGCCGGCCCTACCGTAACGGTACGCGTCAGAGAGGATGGATGGGAGGAAGAGGCCAGGAGGTATGGAAGCTTGTTTCCGCCACAGAATAAAAAATTTTAAAAGATAATTGCGACTTTTTATCTCACAATTGCGAGTTTACATCTCGCAATTCTGTCATTATTTCTCAGAATTGCGAGATATAAAGTCAGAATTGCGTGAAATCGCGCCGCCTCCCTCTCTTACTGTGCCCCGCAAAAAACATTTGTTTGTTGTATAAGTCATAAGATAGATGTGTCCATTAATTTGATTATTAGATTTGATTGTGCATTAGCCTCACATATGACTGACTTTGCTGTATGCAGGCAGTGATGTGATGATGCCTGATATGAACTTGGGTTGAACATGTATGCCACATTGATAAGGTCACAGCCTACCCATGACAAGATTTCACCGCACATTACTGGTGCAAGTAGAAGAAAACAAAACCAGACGTTTTTCCGATTTTGTGGAGAGAGAGAACAATTGCATACAGAAAAGCCTTAAAAACAGCTAGAAAACAAACACAACCAAATTCCAAATTTCCTCACTTAACTTAAATCCGTGTATCATTCGTTCAGTCGTTTTTTATTTAATATTTAAAGTAGAAAAATGAGAAAACGGTTCCTATTTCGTTTCAAAAAAACGAAAAACAAGAATTCAGCTTGATTTTTCGTTCTGAGGTAGCAAAATGAATAAACAGCTTGAATATTCGATTTCTACACGTGGGCGGGAATGAAACGCCCCTTTCCTCTGATTTGTCAGCCGAAGATCAAACTGTCCCGTCCTCAGTGCTGCGTTCAGCCCAAGCGGCAACCTCCCCGTCTCTCTCTTGAAACCAACACGGAAGTGAGTTAAACTGCAATTCATTAACTGGCCGCTTGGCCTGGCTGCAGAAGTGAGTCAAATCTGTATCTCCCTCATGTTAAAATTGCCAACTTTACAGCAGAAAAAAACATGTTTACAGCCTGGATCTCTATGTGGCTTTGGTCTATACAGCTAATTTTGCCCTTCATAACAACTGTGAGGGGGGTGAATTTTTTTATAACTCGTCCGTTTAGTTGATTAATATTTAAATTTAAGGGTGTGGCCACTTGAGTGACAGATGGATTGCCGCTGTCAATAGGTGTGTTCGACATCGGCTGCGGCTGGATGTAACCGATCGGCGAGAGTAGCGAGATGGGTCTGTCTGCGGACTGCAAGAGAGGGGAGTAACAGGAAGTGGGCGTAACTTGAAGTGGGCGTAACTTGAAGTTGTCCAAATCACGCAGAACCACACGATATGTCAAACTCAAAATGAGGAGATATTAATAAAATCTCAGTATATAACTCGTATAGAGACATTTAGTAATGTCGTAAGTTTAACATTTAAACCACATTATTAGATTACCCTTTGACTTTATGAATACACATAAATGACAGCTTGGCAATATATTAAAGGTTTTTATTAAATATTATTTCAAAAAAAATGTCAGCACATGTAGTCAGAGGTACAGAAAAATAATAATAATTCAGCAAATAAGGAAATTGTTTTATTTATTTTAATCATGTTTGTTAAATGTTGAATGATGTTCATTTGTGCAACCATGTATTTGCTATAATGATGAAAATATTTGAAAACCAGTTAAAATCAAGTAGCCTAATGATGCAATCCTTAGTTTAAATCTTAACTTTTGAGTGTATGCAGAATTAAATGGATGTAAAATTATCATGTTACATGTGATATTTTATTTAATGTGACAGAAAAAAAAAGACAGTAACACCAGTGACACACAATGAATTACCAATGACATACATAAGACCAAAGATCATTATTCTTTAATAATAATAATAATAATAATATAATCCTAAAGTTTTTTTATTTTTTTATTTTTATTTTATTATTTTTTTTTTATAGCACAATTCACACCCAGCGGTAATTCAGGAAAAAAATATCCGAATGCTCCACGTGAAACTTCGGTCTTCCGATCTTTTACCATCGTGTCAATTCTCAATTGATTTTGATTATTATGCGCGAGGGAGCGAGAGAGAGCCAGACAGTTTGAAGACGCGCGCGCGCGCGACCGGGGCTCTCTCTCTCTCTGCTCGTTCCTATCGCAAGCGCAGCAGTCATCTACATCATTTACCCATCAAATAAGGCTTTGGCGAGACAAAAAATCGCTTGTGAGAGAGACGCGTGAGTGACAGAGAGACGGAGGGAGAGCAGGGAAAGGAAATGCAGCTGAATGAATACGCTACGTGTTTTAAATAGCGAGCGTACTTTTTTTTTTTTTTTTTTTAATAACGAAACGCAATATGTTGCGGCCGGTGTTGATTCTGTGGCGCACCGCCACGAATTAGTCTATGTGTGGGAAACACTGTTTGTTCTGTTTATGTTAAACTCGTGCGAGAGCGATTCAAAAGCATTCAGAACTGTCTGTTTGCTCTTATCGCTCTCGCGGTACTTTGATATCATACACCGACCGGTCTGTGCAGCGCAGCTTTAAGTCGAAAAAAACAGTGAGCAACTTGAAGTGGACGTAACTTGAAATGACGTAACTTGAAGGGGCGTAACTTGAAGTGGGCGTAACTTGAAATGACGTAATTTGAAGGGGCGTAACTTGAAGTCTTGCAGGATGCAGACAGATTCTATTGAGAGTAGCCGCGTGCAGGCGGGGAGGAGCTGCAAACGGAGACGTGAAGTCGGACACATTCTGGTTCCCGTAGTGACCGCTCACGTGGTGTTTGCATACTTTATCACAGCTGAAGTGAAATAAATGCAATATTTGCCAAATAATACACAGATGTTTCAGAGACATTTTCATTCATACTTTATGTAGCTACTGCTTCATACAGCGTCTGTTTGAACAAGAATAAAGTTCAACATAAACTAGCTACTATCAATGAAGTGGAGTCTACGTTTTTTAATCAGTTTTAATTTGATAAAAATGACACAATATAACATCACAACAACATGAAAAGAGTAGGCTATTTACTGTTATAAAAAAATGATCTGTGAGCTTTAGAGGAACTAAAGCTGTTCAAATAAACACGAAACACACATGATCGTTGTCATGCGGTGAATCCGGCCAATCGTGGAACAGCTGTGTCGTCATCAGCCCTCGTGCAGCCCAGTGCAGCCGCTCTTGAGAAGCTGCGCTGGCTGAGTTCCCCGGCTATTCTCGAATCGCTCTCGCGGTACTTTGATGGCATACGTCACAGTCACGTGGCGTCGGCGCTGTATCAAGTCGGACAAAATTTCTAACCGGCATGCACTGCTTCAAGTCAGCCGCCGATCGGTCTGCGCAGAGCTGCATGAAGTCGAACAAGCCTAATGCTAGCCGTTTGTCTGCTGTTACTAGCCGTCACTTCACCTCAGCAAATGTTAGCTGCTGAACTTGCCTTCTCTGCAGTGTTTGTGCTTTTTTTCGGGATTATTTCATAAAATTTTATACTTGGGTACAAAGCCCACGTCTTTGGATTCCGTCGTTATCGTTTGATAGAACAACCAGCGCTGTATTTCAGTTGTTTTCCTCTGTGAACATGGATGGATGTCTGACAATTTCTTTGCTTTTTGGGGTTCTCAAATTTAAAACGTCAATAAAGGCTCGTTCATTCTGCTATCATGGAACAGATGGATTATAATATGCTTATGTACTGTCAGATGAAATCATGCAGGCGTCGGCGCTTTCTCCGTCCGTGCATTAAATGCACATGAATGAGCGCGGATTTTCTAGCGCATTTACTTGCACTTCAAAGGCAATATATCTATGGTTTAACGGTTTAACCAATTTGAGAGGCGGCCAAAATCAGAATTTAAAATGGACTGAATAAGCTCTCTACGAACTTGAGCGATGCCGCGCTGACGGACCATGAAAGAGTGACTGACATGTAACGTTATGCACATAAATCACTGTCACGCACAAACACTCTCGAAGTAATACACAGTCTCACTTGTAGCCATGTCTTTTAACTATTATAATATTTCGAAGGGCAAAAATAGGAACTTTTAATTGGCTTTACATCATCAGCTAACTCGATCACGTCGAGCTAGGTGATTTCAGATAGCCAGGCTCATATCTATGGCCAGGCTTCTTAGCTCCACTCACGCCCCGCCTGTTTGCCTATTTTCTGTTATCCGGGAGTGACGCAAGGCCAAGATGGCGACGGCCGGCTCCGCCCACTTTAGGCTTCAAAAATGCTCTTCAGAAACCTACGGGTGACGTCACGGACACTACGTCCATATTTTTTTACAGTCTATGGTTCAGCCCCGACAAAACGTTGCACAACGTTTTTTAAACAGAAACGGTGATGCGTTGAACACACTGTTTTGATGACGCAAGAGTTGCAACCACATTCTCTGGTTGCAACTATGGCAGCTGAGAAGGCCATTCTTTGTGTTCTTTGTGAAGAATTTTCGGAGCCTGATGAAGTCGGTATAAATATGTGTTTAAAGCATAGACAGTATATAAACTGGACACAGCAACCCCATTGGATTCAATGGAGACAAGCACTAACTTCCTGATGGTCGAGCGTACTGCGCAGACTCAAACTGAGCTTGACGACGTAGATGTGACGTGAGCAACCCGTCTGTCTTCTAGTAGCTGTGCCAAGAGAAATCTGAATCATTCCCTTCCGAAACTTGCAGAGACAGAGAGTGTGAGTAGGAGCTGTCCATGAGCTAGGAGCAGGAGCAACTTTTGCTAAGTATTCTGATTAATTACTTTGTCATTTTGCCTCCACGTCCCCCCAATTGCGCACGAGCTTCTCCTCCTGTCTATACGGTAATTTCTCTACTGTGCGACAGAGAGTCGCGTGGTTATGACGCAATCGTTAGCCTATTTTTACAAAAACTGCTTCTACGGGGCCATAACGTAAGCTACAAGGTAATGGAGCCTTTTATACATTTTCGTGTTTCTTTAGAAATAAATAATGGACAAATGGAGTCTTTAAACGCCTCAGATGTAAAGTTATTCGCTGTCAAAGTGACGCCAAAATGAATGGGAGTCAATGGGATGCTAACAGCAGGTGATGGTCCGCTAGCCAATGGCGGCGCCCGGGGAAACTTCAAAATAATATGAAACCCTGCCCCCCTGGTTTAAAGTCCCCGTGAACCGGAAGTTGCAAAAGATTACCATGGTAAAAAAAATTTTTTTTTATATTTACTTGCACGGATTAATTGTTCACCACAAGACTAGTATGCGCTAACAAAGTAAATAGGGTCAATTTTGATTTCACGGGGACTTTAATACTACAAAATATGCCCGATGTTAAGGCCAATTTATACTTCTGCGTCGAACTCACGCCGTAGCTACGTCGTAAGCCTGTTTTATGCTTCTGCGTCGAATCGACGGCGTACCCCCGCGGACCCCTCTGCGTCGACGCGAACCTCGACGCGACCCCTCCGCCGTAGCTTGACGTGCACCTCCAAAAAATTGTAACTACGCGTCGCGGTGACGCAGACCGCAGGGGCTGTGATTGGTCAGATTATACATCATTTCCGGAGTAAAATATATTAAAATAGAAAACAGTCATTTTAAATTGTCATAAAATATGTTTTGTTTTATTGTTTTTTATATACTAAACACAGCCTTGGTGAGCAGAAGAGACTTCTTTTAAAAACATTAAAAATCTTACCGATCTAAAACTTTTGACCGGTAGTGTATATGTATATATTTATATATATTCTTTTCTTTTTTTGTTGTTGCTAGAAATAAACTTCAATCAATCAAATCAATGTTTGTTTTGAAAAAAAGTTTGTTGTTTATTTACAATACAATGTTCGCGGGTACATCATGGATATCAAGTAATTAACCAAGTCTGCCACGGGACACTACATTATCCTGCCATGGCACCGTGGTCGAACCCATTTTGTAGCCCAACCCGGTGATCTGTTGGTTTGCACCCGAAGATAAAATCTTTAAAGTCACTGCCAGTCTCTGAGCGAGGTCAATAGGCATACTGTGTGTAGTCTGATGCTGTATTAACGGCTTTAAACGATGAACAAGATCGTCAAATCGACCTTTCGACATCCGAAAATACTTAAAGTGCATTTCTTCGTCCAAGTCCCTCAGCGGTCGAACAACCGTAACAAATTCGCCAATCCTTCCCCTGTCTTCGTGCACTGGTCGTACAGACCACCTTCGCTGACGTCTTCTTTTTCTTCTACGATTAAACATTTGCAATAAAATAATTTGTTGTTCAACGTTGATTAGCTCCAGCTGCGACAACACTCTCTTTCTTTCGCTCGCCATTGTCGGAAATGAAAAAGCGGAACCGGCGCATGGAACCAAAACAAACTAGGAAAGAGATTCGCGAACCACACCACCCCCCTAGCGTTCTGGCGGTGAAATGCACCGCGATGCAACGCAACCCGACGCAGAACCATAAAACGGTCACGACGCCGTTGGAGTGACGGCGTAGCTACGCCGTGGAGTTGACGCAGAAGCATAATGAGGGCTGTAGGCTGTGTGCGTAGCGCGCGTACCCTTCGGCGTACCCTGACGTGCACCTCTCCAAAAATGTAACAGCGCGTCAACTCTACGCGGACGCAAGCGCTGTGATTGGTCTGCTAGGACCGCTCCCTCGGGTCATATGCTCTCTCTACAAGTGTAATTGCGCGTCAACACGGACAACGATGCAGAAGTATAAATGAAAACCAACGCGTTGCCTACAGCGTAGAGGCTCCGGCGTAGGTCCGACGCAGAAGTATAAATCAGCCTTTACAGTTACTGCACTTGCCGCCCAGAAAAAAAGAGAACATCCCAATCGAGTGAATTGGAATTGCTTAAACTGAAATGGAAGCACACATCTTACCCAATTCAGACTAAAACACATCTATTTAGCCTCACATACTGACTTTATTTGTAGTTCATACTGTTTTAATACCCTGTATTTTCTTTCTCATTTTTATGAAAAGCACTTAATTACCATTGTTTATTTCTATACCAAATGTCATACACTTGCAATGAAGCAAAAAATATAAACAACTACATCATTATGTTGATATCCTATATTTTTTACAATAAAACTTACGACAAACATACATGTCTTCTAATATCCTCAGCTGTTGCGTATACCGAGCTGCATCGAACACATTTGTAAATTACTTTCCTTGAACCCATTGTGCGAGTTCACTTTAATACCGCGTGCTTTATATACATGTTGCTGCTGATTGGACTGCAGTTCTGACACACCCACCAAACAAGAGAAAACGTATCTCAAACCCCGTTGCACACCGGTGCACGCCGTTTCCAGGAAACATGACGTTCAACACGGAAACCGTAGCAAAACGTTGCGCACCGTTTTGAACTTGAACGTGCCCCTGATGACGGGACAGTTTGATCTTCGGTTGACAAATCAGAGGAAAGGGGCGTTTCATTCCCGCCCACGTGTAGAAATCGAATATCGAAAAACAAAAAATCAAGCTGAATTCTTGTTTCTCGTTTTTTTGGAAAAAATGAAAAATTGAAATAGGAACCGTTTTCTCATTTTTCTACTTTCAATATTAAATAAAAAAAAACGACTGAACGAATGATACACGGATTAACTTCTACTATAGCAAATTACTTTACATGTATAGCCTAGCCTATAGGTATAGCTGTTTTTAGCTTTATCTGAGGGCTGAATATGAGTGTTTCGAGACTTTTGTAATCAGCATGAAGTGATGTTTTTTGAATGATATTGCATTACTGTCAGAGCGGTCTGGGCGCTAGAATCCGAACATGGAAAATTCCACAGTGTGTTAGAGCGCGCTCTACTGGAACACGACAGTTTTACACGCTGGGAAACTGTGTTCCTGTACGACACTGTCATCTAGTGCAGTGGTTCCCAACCTTTTTTTGTCTGAGACCCCCTTTTTCCCAAGAAAATATTTTAGGGCCCCCCTTCACATTTAATGATATTTTCGCTCTTGTAAGCTTGCAGCAAGGATGACAAAATATGTAGTTGTCAAACAAACGGTATGTTTACTATAAACAGATATGTTTATGCACAAATAATAGCCTTTAATATTGAAAATACAATAACAAAAACATTAGTAGGCCCTTTGTAATTTAAAAATGTAAGCCTAGGAGTAGCCTATATATTTGCCCTATTTTAAATGCAATAACAAAAATATCAGTATTCACACTTGTGTGTAGGTAAAAAAAGAATGAATATAGGCTATTACTAAATGACTTCTGTCTGGGGCCTCAATACTTGCATGTTATTTGTGAGGCTTTATCAATGTGAGGCTTTATTTTTTAAGGCTTTTGGCGCTATAGCGAGCGATAACAAACATGCGTTTATTAACAGAATAATGCGTCTTTCGGAAGAACATTGTAGCCGGAACTACTTCTCTCTCTGTGTGCGTCTATGACGAGTCACGCAGGTACTGGGCTACTCCGCAGCGGCAGCGATCCGAACCAGGGTAAAATAGTCCCAATGTAATCACTTATTATAGGTGTACCATAGTGATTCAGGATAAGACAAAAACACGGTTTGGAAAATGGATTCATGATGAACTCGCACAATATATACATTTTGAACAGAAAAAAGTTAAGGACTTTTATTTAATGCAAATTGCTCAAAACTTTTCAAAATATGACGCGACCCCCCACAGAGCTCGCTGATGCCCCCTTGTGGGCCGCGACCCCCCTGTTGGGAACCGATGATTCTAGTGGATGTTCAAGGCAAGCCGTTTTTACATTTATTATTAAAATCTCTATTAAAATGATCTATTTTTGTTACTAGTACGTATTCTTTAACTAGTGTACATGATCCAAATATCTGTAGTATGTAAATAGTATATCACAACTGTATTCTTTAAATCATGTAGGCTAGCTTACCATATCAATCCCATTGCATAAACATTTAATTCTTTCAAGAGTTAGAAAGTTATAAAATTAGCTCCCTGTAGCTTTGCATTCTACACTGTCTGACCAGGTCTGTCTATTATGATGTTCTACAGTTGACATTATGTTATAGGAACCTGTTTGCACACGTTTCTTAAATACAGAAAGCAGGAAACGCCTCAGTTCGGAGAAAACGAAAGTTAAGCAGTTGTAGCCTACACCTCTCTACACAACAAAATGGCAGACGCCAGTATTTTATGTTCTCGGGATACATTTAACTGTTCAATCTGTCTGGATCTACTGAAGGATCCAGTGGCCATTCCCTGTGGACACAGTTACTGTATGATCTGTATCACAGGCTACTGGGATCAGGATGATCAGAAGGGAGTCTACAGCTGCCCTCAGTGCAGACAGAGCTTCACTACAAGACCTGTTTTAGCTAAAAACACCATGCTGGCTGAAGTGGTGGAGAAACTCAAGAAGACAAAACTACAAGCTTGTCCTGCTCAGTGTTACACTGAATCTGGAGATGTGGAGTGTGACGTCTGTACTGGGGACAAAAACAAAGCCATCAAGTCCTGTCTGGTGTGTCTGAACTCTTACTGTCAAAATCATCTGGAACAACATGAGAGTTTCTTCAAAAGTAAAAGACACAATCTAATGGACGCCACTGGACGACTTCAGGAGATGATCTGCCCTCAACATGAGAAACTACTGGAGATTTACTGTCGTACTGATCAGAACTGTATATGTTACTTGTGTATGGTGGATAAACACAAAAATCATAACACTGTATCAGCTGCAGCAGAGAGGACTGTGAAACAGGTATGACTTGAATTATCCCTTAACCGCTATATAAATGAAGATCATTATAATAAAAAATAAAGCTTCTTTGCAGCTATTTAGATTTGTGAAAATATTAAACTCACACAGAATTTTACTTGTTTTTAGCATGCAGTAATATAAGGTGGGGATTATTTGTCATTCCTGCAGAGAAAATTGGGTGAGATGCAAAGAAAATACCAGCAGAGAATCGAGGAGAGACAGAAGGAGCTTGAGGAGCTGAGAGAGGCTGTAGAGTCTCACAAGGTGAGTTTAGAGCAGAAGAACTGCTGGAAGAGCTGTTTCAGACTCAGTTAGGACTCTCCTCCAGTCAGTCCGTGAGGAGCCAGTGCTGGAGCTCTTTCAGTCCCACTGAAGCCCACTGTGGGGAACAGGCTGTGTGAGGGACCAGTAAGAGCTGAGTGAATGGACTGGTTCTAATGCATCTCTGTGTGTCCTAACAGCGCTCTGCACAGGCAGCAGTGGAGGACAGTGAGAGGATCTTTACTGAGCTGATCCGCTCCATTGAGAGAAGCCGCTCTGAGGTGACACAGCTGATCAGAGACCAGGAAAAGACTGCAGTGAGTCGAGCTGAAGAACCACTGGAGCGACTGGAGCAGGAGATTGAGGATCTGAGGAGGAGAGACACTGAGCTGGAGCAGCTTTCACACACAGATGATCACATTCAATTCCTCCAGGTAACAGAGATCTGACAAGCATGACAGTGTCTTAAGGAAGGTTTCCTATCAAATGATTCTGTGTCTTTAGCTGCTGTTTCTATTGTGTCTTTGTGTCTGTGTAGAGTTTCCAGTCTCTCTCTGTCCCTCCTGGATCTACAGACTCGTCCAGCATCACTGTCAGTTCTCGTCTCTCTTTTGATGATGTTGGTAAATCTGTGTCTCATCTGAGAGAGAAACTGGAGCATTTCTGCAAAAAGGAAATAGAGAAGATATCTGACAAAGGTAAAACACTAATTCATCCTTTTATGAGAGAAATGGTAATACATATAATGTAATTTTGTAATATTTTGTAGATCATACAACGCATATCAATAACTGTATGTGACATGGTTTTGATAGTTTCTCTTTATACAGCATGTGAATTATAATAAAGATCTGTTGGTTTCCATAGCAACATACATTGAGATTATTCCTACTCCTGAACCCAAGACCAGGGAGGAGTTCCTTCAGTGTAAGTCTCTATTAACAAACAAACATACTGAAACTAAACAAGTTTTAACCCACTCTATAATAAAATTGCAGAATAAACTCCATAAAATACATAAATATGAACACAAACATCAGTTCATTAATACAAATTCTTGTTTCACATGAGACTTTATTCAAATCAGTTAAATAGTCAACAAATGAAATTAAAGTACTTAATAATAAGAATAATTTTATTATTAGTCTTATTCATTTGTATAATGCTTTATACTCATGAATGTTCACAAACACACACACAGCTTTATGATGTCAATAACAGTGACACTCACATGCAGTCAGGTGTAAAGCACCAGCTCTCTATTACCTTCACTTTAACAGTGTTACTGTCCATTAAAAAATAAGTATTATTTTAATGATTGAAATACTGAATTACATGTTGATTATATGCTCTGTCTCAATCAGATTCTCATCAACTCACTGCGGATTCAAACACAGTGAATAAAAACCTGGTCCTGTCTGAAGGGAACAGAGTGATTAAATACACTGACAAAGTCCATCTTTATCTTTATCATCCAGACAGATTTAATGTTTATTGTCAGGTGATGTGTCGAGAGAGTGTGTGTGGACGCTGTTACTGGGAGGTTGAGTGGAGTGGTGAGGTGGATATATCAGTGTCATATCAGAGCATCAGCAGGAAGGGAGAGGGAGATGAGTGTAGATTTGGATGTAATGATCAGTCCTGGAGTTTGTCATACTATGACTCTAGTTGCTCATTCTGGCATAATAACAAAATGACTAAACTCCCTGTAGTTTCCAGCTCCTCTAGAATAGGAGTGTATGTGGATCACAGTGCAGGAACTCTGTCCTTCTACAGCGTCTCTGACACAATGACCCTCATTCACAGAGTCCACACCACATTCACTCAGCCTCTCTATCCTGGGTTTGAGTTATTCTCAGAATGCAATAAAAGATCAAAATTGAAACTGTGTGAATTATAAATATGATACAGAGATTTTACAAATAAAATTAGCTTATAAATTTGAGCTCTATGCTAAATCAGCAACTGTGAGAAATTGAAGTCTTCTTTCATTAAAATAACATGGCAGATTTCTAAAATAAACATTTTCTCATACGCTCTAATGATGACGGTTGAGTATAACAAAGTAATGAATGAATATATGAAAGTTGCCATTGAGAGTAACAACACAAATAATATGTCACTGTATTGTCTTCACACGTACAGGAGTCACATTCAACTGTGTACATTGTTATAAAAAGGGTTTTATAAAATCACTTGGACTAAGCAGAACTGAATAATACCCGGCTGTATCCCACTGCAAGTTTTTAGGTTTCACACATGTATATTCTTGTATTGTATGTGTTCTATTTCAATAAAATGTACCCCTAATTTTTCAAGAGGGCAGGAAAAGTATACAATTATTTTATTTCATATTTGTTATATTATCCAGTGGTTTGGTTTTGATTTATTGTTGTCATATATGACCTAGACAAAAGTCAAAAACAGAAAGTTTTTAAATATACCTATACTGTAATCCACTGTTAACAAGCAAACTAGAGCTAGTCTCCTTTGGTGAACCAGTATCAATAACTAAAAAAAAAAAAAAAAAAGCATATTTCTACATCAAAGAATATTTTACTTTATCAGCTTTAGTAGGAGTAATAAAATCTCTCTGTACTTTGTGTATATTTGAGTGTGTGTTTCTTCTGATGTATTGTGTTTTACCACAAGAAACACTCTGTAACTCTGGGTACAGTTCACTCAATAAATATCACTGCCAGGGCAATTCTCTCAAGTCTCTCATTCTTCTTTTACTTTCTTCTTTTCATGACTGCATATCTACCAACTCCTCTTTGGGTTGATATAAGTAATAAAGTTGTTAAATCAGTTAAAATCTTGCTCACTTCAAATAAATGTCAATGTTCCAAATGTTACTGCCACCAAGCTTTAGGGACATAATACTTGTTAAGGTTTTGTCATGTTTGATCTGTTTAAGTTTCCCACTTCTGGTTAGTTTCTTACTCATTAGTTCATTGATTTAGTCACACCTGTCCTATTTTACCCATGATTAGTTTGTGTATAGTTAGTTTGTACTTTAGTTTGTCCGTTATTGTCGTTGTGGTTGTTCTGTTCTAGTTCTTTGTAATTTCTAATGTAACACTATCCAGTGTAAATGATAAATTGCGCTTGACATTTGTGCTAGCTACTGTATATACAGTCCACCAGGGCACCACACAGACTTTATCAAAGAATTTGCTGATTTTTTATCGGAGTACTGGCTGCAGATAAAGTCCTAATGGTTGGTGATTTTAATATACATGTAGATAACGAAAAAGACACATTGGGATTGGCATTTCGTCCCCTTGGAATTATAAGGTTCTATCTGACATTTTTGTCAAAATTTAGTTATTCACATAATTATTCTGTGACCACTTCTTTACATTATGTGGTGTTGTTTTTTAAGTTGTGTACATTTTGGAACTTTTTATTTAGAAAATAAAAAGGTTATTTCTACACAGTCGAATGGAATGCAAAAACTTTAAAGCTCAATATCTCAAAACTGCTCAGAACGCAGATAGAACCTTATAATTCCAAGGGGACGATTTAGAGACATTCTGAACTCTATTGGAGTTAGACAACACGTGTCAGGACCCACTCATTATCATAATCATACTTTAGATCTAATATTGTCACATGGAATCAATGTTGATGCCGTTGAAATTCTGCAGCAGTGCGATGATATCTCAGATCATTATATACACACTCTCAGAAAAAAGGTACAAAAACTGTCACTGGGCGGTACACTTTCAAAAGGTAGGCCTACACCTTTGTACCTAAAAAGTGCGTATTAGTACCTCAAAGGTACATATTGGTATCAAAAGTATATTAGAACACTTTTAAAGGGTACCATGCTAATGACCGCTTTCATATTTTCCATTTTTTCTGAGTGTAGATGCCTGAGTATTATTGTTATTTTTGATTTTAGTTATTAAAAACTGCTGGACATAGAATATTCTCTCAAGTCTTTCGTTCTTGACTACAGTTGTGGTCAGAATTAATGGCACTCCTGGTAAATCTGATCAAAAATGGCTGTAAAAAATAAATCTACATTGTTTATCCTTTTGATCTTTCATTCAAAAAATTAGCAAAAATCTATACTTTCATTGAAGTAAAATAATTGAAAGTGCAGGGGAAATCACATGAAATGTTTTTCTCCAAAACACGTTGGCCACAAATATGGGCAACCTTTTTATTTAATACTTTTTGCAATCTCATTTTACCAAGTTAACAGTTCTGAGTTTTCTCCTATAATGCCTAATGAGTTTGGAGAACAACTGACAAGAGATCAGAGACCATTCCTCCATACAGAATCCCTCCAGATCCTGCAGATTCCCAGATCCATGTTGGTGCTTCTCCTCTTCAGTTCAACCCACTCATTTTCTATACGGTTCAGGTCAGGGAACTTGGATAGCCATGGCAGAAGCTTCATTTTGTGCTCATTGACACATTTTTGTGTTGATTTTGAGTTTTTTTTGGATCATTGTCCTGATGGAAGATACAACCACGGTCCATTATAAGATTAGCAGAAGCTGTCAGGTTTTGATTTTTTATCTGTTGATATTTGATAGAATCCACGATGCCATGTATCTGAACAGGATGTCCAGGACCTCCTGCAGAAAAATATGTCCACAACATTAAAGATCCAACGGTATATTAAATTGTACACATGGGGTACTTTTTATCCTTGTGTGCACCAAACCCATCTAGTGTGTTTGCTGCAAAAAAGCTTTTTTTAGTTTCATCTGACCACAGAACCCTGAGCCTTTTGAAGTTCCAGTTGTGTCACTCTTAACAATGAATTTCCTGGAGTTTGTTTTTGGATGAGAGAGGAGGATTTTTCTTGAAACCCTCCCAAACAACGTGGTGATGTAGGGGTTGTTTAATTTTTTTTTTTTTTTTTTGTTAGCTAAGTTAGGCTTCTGACCCCAAGACTCCAACTGTGATCGTTGAAGAGTCATTGTGATTATTCATATAACGACTTTTTGTCGATACAAATTACGGGAGTTTCACGGGAGAAATAACAAAACGGGAGATGGGTGTGAAATACGGGAGACTCCCTGGGGAAACGGGAGTGTTGACAGGTATGTATAACTCAGTTAATATTGTAATTTACACAAGCGTTTTTCAAACCTGTCGGTCGCGCAAAGTTTAAACAGGTTCCAACCCTATGGTTCCAACTCAGCATCTCCAAAATCTACATCCATCGTCTGTCTTGTCGACTGTTATTGTTCACTCTGACCGCTAGATGACAGAATTGCTACTTGAATATAAACGAAGGAACGAGAACGCAAATTTGCCTCTGCTTCTTTGATAAAAAGCTACAAACATAGTTTAAAACATGTGCAAGGATTACATAGTGTTGATTACAGAGCTGTTCTTGTCGAAATCAATACTGAATGATTGTCCGGTTCTGGTGTTGCTCTGCTGGAATGTTTCAACGGAAACAAACGCCTGAAAACACAAGCACCAGTTCCTGCATATTCTGCAGCGTGTCCGTTTCTATAGCAACGCCTTAACACTACCGCGAGCAAGCCATGGTCCGCAGTAAGTGCTTTATTCTTTATGTGAAGACTATATTTTTATAAATTATTTTAAGTACTCAGTTATATATTATATACATCTTTAAATAAATAATATTTCTTCCCAAATAAACTCTAAAGGGATTTTTTTAGTATTTGCGGTTTAGCTGGTAAACTAACTAACGTTACTGTCTCTCTTCTGCTCAGTCAGTGAGGATCTGATCCGCCGCAGAGCAGAACACAATAATGGTGAGATCTTCTCCCTGGAGGAGGTTTCCCTCCATCAGCAGGACATCGAGAGGATCGAGCACATCCACAAATGGTGCAGAGACCTTAAAATCCTCTACTTACAAAACAACCTCATCCCTAAAATAGGTAATCTGACATTCCTGTACATATCAATGGGAACACAACAACTAACGTTAAATAAATGGCTGTTAATATAGTCTAACTTTGTTTCTGCAGAAAATGTGGGCAGACTAAAGAAGCTGGAATATTTCAATCTGGCACTGAACAACATCGAAGTCATTGAGAATTTAGAAGGTGACAGAATATTTCATTGATTTTCTTTTCATTATTAACCTATTGTCAATAGTTTTAATTTTAGCAGTATATCTACATTTATCATTTTAAAATGTAACATCTCTTTTTGAATGGTTTTGCATGACTGTATCATGGCTGAGCCTGGTTAGTACCTGGATGGGAGACCTCCTGAGAAAACCAGGTTGCTACTGGAAGAGGTGTTAGTGAGGCCAGCAGGGGGTGCTCACCCTGTGGTCTGTGTGGGTCCTAACACCCCAGTGTAGTGATGGGGACACTATACTGCCAAAAGAGCACCGTCCTTCGGATGAGACGTTAAACCGAGGTCCTGACTCTCTGTGGTCATTAAAAATCCCAGGATGTCTTTCGAAAGAGTAGGGTTGTAACCCTGGCATCCTGGCCAAATTTGCCCCTTGGCCTCTGTCCATCATGGCCTCCTAATCATCCTCATATACTGATTGGCTTCATCACTGTCTCCTCTCCACCAGTAAGCTGGTGTGTGGTGGGCGTTCTGGCGCAATATGGCTGCCGTCGCATCATCCAAGTGGATGCTGCACATTGGTGGTGGTTGAGGAGATTCCCCCCTTCCATGTAAAGCGCTTTGAGTGCCGAGAAAAGCGCTATATAAATGTAATGAATTATGAAAGCATTGTGTGTTTTGTTGCAAATACTCTAACCAGAATATACTGTATTTGGTTTTTGTTTCACTCCAGTTCATGTACTCTATATGCGCATAGTAATATATTTGTGTTTATTTGTTTGTAGGCTGCGAGAGCTTACAGAAACTAGACCTGACGGTGAATTTCGTGGGAAAGCTGAGCAGTGTGGAGTCTCTGAAGCAGAACCTTCATCTCAGAGAGCTCTACCTGGTGGGAAACCCCTGTGCTGATTTTCACGGATACAGACAGTATGTGGTGGCAGTTCTGCCTCAACTACAGGTACTGCACAGTACAGAGACATTTTTAGCCTCGTCCAATTAATGAATCAGTGGCGTGCAGTGGTGTTCTGAAATGAGGAGACAAAGTCCTCCATTTTTAATGTTTTATATGTATAGGCTAATTAATGTTTTATTTATATATACAGTATCAATCAAATGTAAATTCATGTCCCAGTTACACTTAATGTTTTCACAACTTCCTGGTTAAATAAACATTAACCTACATTAAAAAAAGAAACCAAATACAATTCTATTTAGTATTTTTATATTAACTATGTAATTAATGTTCTATTTATTAAAACCAAGTATAAATCTCATCAAGATAGTTTTTAAAAATAAATTTTACATTTATTCTAAATAGTAACTAAAAGGTCAACTTATTTTCATCAGTTATCAAGCTCGGTAAATCATAGACGAAGATGCTACCTACCTTTAATTTCACTTAATGCTCACTTAAAAAAACCCACAGTCATTATGTTTTCAGTAATTCAGTCCATTTCAAGTTTGATTTTGACATGAGATAAAGCAGTGATATCTAAATGGCTGAAATGTTTATTTACTTTTTAATAAGTCTTCCTAAGCGGGATCATTTTGTTCATTCAGACCGATTCGCGAACACACACGAAAACGAGGTGGGATTTATCGCACAAACCAATCACATCCAACCATACCCAATCATAGCGTGATGGAGGCATTGCATTCTCTCACGTGACTTTCCCCATTCATTCTCAATTACCCCCCACCAAAACCACTGCACGGTTTAGGGGGTCTGTTAAAAGTCAATGGGTTCAGGGGAGGCACGAGAAACGCAGACTCTTGCTGTTACTTTACCTGCGGGTGTTCCTGTTGGACAGTGTTGCTTTAAAAAAACAAGTGATTTATACACTTATTTTGAGGAGGCACTGCCTCCCTTGCCTCCTCGGAGGAAACGCCCCTGGAATGAATTATTGTCTTCTGTGCTTTGCAGTGGTTGGACGGGAAAGAAATTGGTCGAGCTGAGCGTATCCAGGCCCTGCAGGAACTGGATGCAGTCAGGAGACGCGTTTTAGAGCAGGAGGCGGAGTATTTAGAGAAGAGAGAGAAGCAGAAGAGGAGTGGTTTGAAAGAGACCTCAACCATGGAAGAGCAGGAGCATCCTCAAATAAACCAGTGAGTGTCTTTAAGAGAGCTGAAGTTTGGAAAACTGAAGACAATTCGGGTTGTATGAGATGAACTTTAACAGACTGTACCCTGAAAATGACCTTTTAGAAATTAATTTAAGCAATATTTTTTCTCAGCAATCAGGGTATAATTCACACAGTGGAAGGTACACACAAATTTTATACTAATTCACCCCAAAAATCCCCTTTGTACAGCTTCTTTAAGAATGAAGCACCTGACATTGAGGACTTTTCTGTGAATGTGAACGTTCTATGGAGTTTTGGGTAAAACAGTGAGGGTTATCTGCTTTGTGCCATTCCTGTGAGTTTTTCTCTTTAATTAGACTTAACTGCAGTGATTTCTCACAGATTGCTCTCTGAGAACCAAAATGGGACCCATCAAAATCCAGAATCAAGCTCCAAGGCTCACACAGACGCAGAGGATAAGGAGAGGGAATTCTGGGAAAAGCCATGCGCATTCACACCAGAATCCAGACTAGAGACCCATCGCCATCTGGAGGACAAGAGGAGGGCCAATGAGAAAGAGAGGTATTTTGATAACTAAGAAGGGGTTTAAATCACTGTAATGGTCTCTATATCTAATTATCACTGTAATGCCATTTCACCATCTTTACATTTTTATGAGATACAAAGAGAGAAAGACATTAAGCTTTTGAATGTTTTTACTGTAAACGCCTTTACTTATAGCAGTCGATTCTTTCTACAGGGAGAAGCCTAAAACGAAAACCCCTAGAACTCTGATCACTGCAAACGGACGAGTGCTGAACGTCAACGAGCCAAAGTACACACACACACACACACACACACACACACACACACACACACACACACACACACACACACACACCTTGACTTTGTGTCCTAGTGGACAGATAAAACCTTTTTACCCATACTGTCAGAAATGGTGTAGCAATCATTTTGAATTTCTGATCTGAAAGGGTCAGGACTCATGTAAGTTTATTTAAACATTAAAAATTCTAATTCATCATTTTGAAATTGGACATTGCGTTACCATGGAGATGGTGCTGATAAACCTTTAAAAAACCTTGGGGCTCCCAAGGATTTTAAATCAAATCTTTTTCAAATCTTGACAAAACACTGTTGCATATTTGGCCACTGTTTTGTGATAGAAGTGATTCTGTGACAGAAATGTATTAATTTGTCACAGGGGAATGCATCAAAATCATTTCAGTGGAGTATGGGTGTCACTGGTGGCTATTTTTGTGATATTAACTTCAAATTTGGAACACAACTTGGTTAGAAATATGGCTTTAATTTTGTAGCAATTCCAAAGCAAGTCCAAAATATTTTGTAATATATATATTTTGTATAAAATTGCTTTCACTTGCAGAGTGTCATCTGTAGAGTGTCTTATATAAAAAGAAGCCAACTGTAGGTCTGTATTGCAAAATGTTCATTAATTACAACCATTTAAGCTCAGTGCATTTTCAAGTCTATGCTTAAAAAGGGGTGACAGTTAACAGGTTAAAAGAAACAAGCCAACATTCAAAACAAAATCCCCAAAACCCATGGAGAAAATACTCAATGCAAATGTCCAAACACAGGTGTGCACGAGGTCATAGCTCAATGAGTTTTGAATTTTGTGCAATGATTGAATTTTGGCTAAATGAGACTAGGGCATGCAAGTCGTAAAAGCACAACTGAAAACACAATTCTATTTATAGTGAGAATCAACAACATGTAAGATGGCTGAACTAGGACACAGGAAAGATATAGCCTATATCATAAATCTATATCAACAGAGCTCCACTCCAAGCAGCGACACGAATGAGGTCACACACATACTCAAACACTACAGTAGCGGTTTGAGTTTGGATATAATTATTCAATCTGATCTCTGTCTGCAAGGTTGGACTTCGGTCTTACTGAGGACGAGAACAATTGCATGGTTCTGGATTTACATGTTTACAGGTACAGATACACTCGCCAAAAAATAACCCAGTCATGATTTAGCAGTATTACTTCTCTCTGCGTTAACTTTGAGTGTATTTGGTCATCATTTAGTAACTTTTCTCCTAACTGCACACACACTCACATTGCTCTCTTCTGTGCTGTAGGCACATGGACACCTCCCTGCTGGATGTGGATGTTCAGCCAACATATGTGAGAGTGACCGTCAAAGGAAAGGTAGATTATCCATCACTCTTTCTCTCTCTTTCCATCTCTCTCTCACTCTCATCTGATGAGTTTGACCTTTAAAGCTGATTAGCCAGTAGTAAATCTACACTCTTTATTCTGCCTCATTTCCTCACAAATCTGCCGCAGACCAGCACAAAGTAACGGCTCTCGCTTCACCACACCCCAGATGTACATGTGTGTGTGACTCTCAGTATTGATGGAAATGAGTTTATGACTAGTTTATACTGTAGTTCACTTTTACAGTGGCAAGTGCTTGAAACCCCACATTAATTAAAGTGTATGTGTGTGTGCAGGTTTTCCAGCTGGTTTTGCCTGCAGAAGTGACACCTGACAACAGCACAGCACAGAGATCCCAAACCACCGGCCACCTGCTCCTCACCCTGCCTCTGGTACGGCTGGTACACCTGAAACACTCCTCAAACACCTGATGTCTTTGAACATCATTTCCATTCCAGTTTTCATATATATAGGGGGTTTATTCCCTCAGTGACCATGGGAACCAGTGACCATAAGTTCAATGCAACCTGATGATCTTTTCCAAACTAAATCATTAAGCTTATATTCGACAAATAAAACAACTCATTGTCAGTATGTGCAGCATGAACTTCAACAAGAGAAATCTCATAAAATATAATATCTGTTAAAATGATCTCTTTAAACATAATCCCAGAACTATGCCATAATATAGTTAGCTGAGAAAGTTGACATGTCCTGTGGTGTGACGTGCTGTACATTTAAAATTAATTATTGAATGCAAAAATATAATTAGAAATGTTGCAAGATGCAAACAATGGTGACCATTCACAGCACTTAAAACCTTTTATTTACTTACAGTGAAAATAGTAATATTGTGAAATATTATGATAATTTAAAATACCTGTTTTTAGTTTATATATTTGAATTTTATTTCGGTGATGCAATGCTGAATTTTTAGCAGCCATTACTCCACATGATCCTTCAGAAATTATTCTAATATGATGATTTGCTGCTCAAGAAACTTATTATCCCTGTTAAAAACTGTGGTGTTGCTTAATAATTTTGTGGAAACTGTGATAAATTTTTTTCAGGATTCTTTGATAAATAGAAAGGTCAAAAGAACAGCATTTATTTGAAATAGAAATCTTTTGTAACATTAAAAAAGAAAAAGAAAAATCTTACTGACCCCAAACCTTTGAATGGTAGTGTAATGTTTAACCAAACATCCTAAAAAAATATGGTTCATACATGTCAACTACCCACTTGAAGTGCAGTGAAACTGGAATGGGAACCTAAAAAATGTTTGTATAAAGGTGCCTGCTAACAGCTTTCTGAAAGTCTGGTTGAATGATCAGTTCATTTACTAGTTTTTTTTTTTAGTAGATATGTTTTTGTATACATATCTAGACTGTGTAAAACTAGCCTGTGCCTTAAAATATATCTGATATATTTGTGTTTATTTTCTAGGCACATGGAGAGATAAAAACAAAGAAACCCACAGTAAGGCCGACCAGTGTTACCAGTAACCAGAATACAAAGAAAGAGCCCAGGTAATTCAGTTGAACTTGGTCTTTATACCACTCCAGACCAAATAAATGTGACCTTGGTCAGTGTCGGGGTTAGTTTTTAATCTTGGTTCACATATCAAATACACAAATCTTAAAACAGAATTCTGCTAAATAACTTATGAATTCCACTAAAAAAGAAATATCTGACATGAGGGTGAGTGAAATGGTGGCAGTGTTTTAATTTCTGGTTGAACTATCCATTTAAGATGACAAGAATCGAAGTTGTGTCCTTGAGCAAAACACTCAACTGCAGGTCACTCCAGGGACACTGAGCTTCTCATTAGGAATGTGGCTTTAGAGCTAAGTTTGCTAAAAGACTAAATTGCAATATATACACACTTATCTGTCTTATAATTGATCTCTCTTCATAGACCTCCCTCTCGTCCTCTAGTTTTATCTCTGCAGTTCACAGCAGCAGGTTTTGTGGGCTTCACTTTCACACAGAACAATATCCCTTGTGTGTGTGTGCACGCACGCCTAATGGGTCTTAATGCATGTTTGCATTAACCCGTGTGGCTGTGGAATTAGTTCGATGACTTTAAGGTTTCATTCCATTGTGCGATCATGTGTCTGTGTGTGTCCTTCAGTCGCTTTATCAGTGCAGTTAAGTGAACACCAGGGTATAACATTAAAGACCTAATAAAAATGCAAAGAAGATGCAAATAAGCCAGTTACTGTCATTCCCCTCACAAACACATACACTTCCGCTCTGACTTCATCCTGATGGATGACATTCTCTGAACCTGATTATTACTCCTGACCTCCTGACACACTGTGCGAGGTCAGATGCTCTTGCTCTCACATACACACAAACGCTCGTGTTATTATTTACTGAGACCCCCAGGTCATACACACACTAACACACCTGTGCTTGTGTTCCTGCCCCTGAGGAAATCATTGCACTTTCTGTAAATCATCTGTGTGTGTGATAATGTACCCGCCGAGGCACTGATTGGCTCTGAAAGTACAATGTAATTGCACACTATCTGTAATTCAGAGTCCAATCAGGTTTCAGTTGCCGCACTAATTAAATTTTCAGCGATTCATTCTTAAACCATGAAAGAGGTGCAAGTAGAGATAAAAAGAGGGGCTCTAATACTGTACTATAAATAACATACTGTATTAGTGTTATTGTGTGGTCAAATAATTAAGCAGAAAAGGTCCTGGATCGTACTAGCAAACAGTTTACATAAAGCCCTGCTGTGCGCTGAAGACACAAGTCTTTCAGTTTGAGTCCACAGCATGTCAGGGCTGGTTTATCTGTTATTTTGATGGGTGGGGCAGCATACTGGGATTTGTGTTTCCATGCAAGTACAACATGATGATGTTGTCATGGTGGACAGCGGTAGTGTATTAATGGGCATTTATCAGCTTACCTCACTGCTTACTACTTTTCAAGCAGTGACTAAACATGAGCCCTTTCTCATTATGCTTTCTTGTCTGTACTTGTGGACTTCTGGATCATTCGCTGCCCAAGTGCTGTTCCAATTCAAAGTTCACATCTAGCCAAGTACAGTTCAAATCCCTGGATGTGTTTTTGCTCTACCTCTTTTATCGAGGATGCATCAGGAGGTAACTTGTGCAAACTTGAGACAGCCTGGTATCCCAAAATGCATCTCGCACCAACCAGCAAGCGTCAATGGCGGAGGAGAAAACCTGCATATTTTTAAAAATTCTACTGCCATTGTGTCACGAAATGTATGTTTGTTTAAAGCTCATATCTGCAGTTTATTCTGGGCACTCAACACTCATGCAACTCGGCTAGATCTTCTAACATTTGCCGCTGATGTTTCTATAACTGCAGAATACCCCTCATTTATTATTGTCTTCACCCACACGGCCTGTTTTGTCTGAAAAGTCATTTGAGAGGTTTATAGATTAAGATTATGCAGTCTCTTACGTAACTTTTTTTTTCTTTAGTATATGGTGCACTGATAGTCTGGCTATCACCAGACCAAGCTCAATCTTTTAAGATTGAACACTGGTCTGGGGAGTCTGCTCTGTATTTTCTACTGCACAAGAGGTGTGATCAACAGGCATAGTTCAAATGACTCTGTACGCAATTGGATAGTCCTTCAACCAATCAGACCAACGATCCAGGTGACGTATTTTGCAATGAAAAAAAAAATGAAAAAAAACATGAAAGTGAGTGGTATTTACACCCACTCGAGCGATTTGTTTGCTAAACTAAAGAAGCCACTGAGCATCGTCGAGAGGTTAAAGGAACTGGATTGGATTTAACCCGGCAATAGCGCACCAGGTGGATAAGCCAGTTTGTGATTGGTCCCCGCAAATTTGTAACGGAAGCAGGATAGAAGAATGTACAGGTTTCCAGCCTGAGCTGCCAGGGCGAAATCAAATCGCCAGCAGATCGGGCTGGGTTTACCCAGTCTAGTGCACTGATGAATCGCAATAAGAACTAGGACATTTATTCATGAAGTAAACAGGGTCAAATTTGTCATATAGGGTGTCTTTGTGTTGGATGGGATTTTGCAAAGAGCAGGTGGGGAAACCAACCAATTTTGCAGGGATTGTGCTGACTGAACAGTTAGACTAGAGTTATAGACTAATAAATTCTTAAAATACAACAAAACGGCAATCTCAGACAGATCTGTCTCTCTGCAGGGCAGCGCCAGGGCGTGAATTATTGGAGGTGGATCCCGGTCTGGCTGGGAGTCTGGCCAACATTGTTCCCAAAGGAAAGGAGTCTTCCCACAAGCCCCTGCAACTCTCACAGCCTCACCAGCATTGTGGCGTCGAGGAGAGGCCAGTGTCAAAGGACTTTTTGGATGATCCAGAAGTGCCTCCACTTATGTGAACGAAACAGAGAGAGAGAGAGAATATGATATGAAATGACACAGCAAGTGAGCATAAGCTAAATCTCCCTCTCTGCTGAGCTTGTGGAACTGTGCGTGTGATGAAATAATGTGAGATATATTTAGCTCTCTTCATTAGACGTATAGTTAAGCAGATGAGTAATTGTCAGTCTCATTAAAGCTCGCTGAATATTTCACTGCTACAGATCCTTCACTATCAATGTGTTCTCACTCTCTCGATCAAACACACTCACTCAGATACTCATTTATTGACTTACAGTCATGTCTGTCTGATATAAAGGAGGAGATGTCACTTATGCCATGTCTAAACTGAATGCGGGCATCAAAACTAAATCGCTCCCATTATAATCAATGAAGCTGCCTGCAATAAAAAATGTCTGTTTTTCTGGATGTGTGAAAATGTATTACTTGCGATGTTTCTGGCCTACTAATTTAAATTGTAATTTGTTTCTAACTATTAGTAGTCATAGCATCATTACAATTAAAATGATTAAACTTTTCTAAAATAGGCCATGCAAAGTGAACTTTTAATAGACCTTGTTATTCACAGCAGCGCCAACTTTGATTTTTAAAGGGAATGAAAGC
The DNA here is from genome assembly GCF_965113295.1 of Leuciscus leuciscus. Taxonomy (NCBI): domain Eukaryota; kingdom Metazoa; phylum Chordata; class Actinopteri; order Cypriniformes; family Leuciscidae; genus Leuciscus; species Leuciscus leuciscus. Next base: position 37,077,883 of record NC_138730.1, on the reverse strand, counting down.
GAGGCTGTGATCTCTTCAGTGGGTTATCCTGTTAATTGATGTGTTTTTGGATTGTTCTGCTGACGAAACACTGCCAAAAATAACTTTCAAAGAGATTTCAGTAAACAAAAAACCCCAAACAATATGAGTTGTGGAAAATGATACACGATCTAAGAGCTTTATAGCCTACATCCTTTTTTTCTTTCTTTTTTTTTTTACAGTGGATGCCATTAAAAATATAGTAGGCCTAAGTCTACCCCTCACAGCCTCGCTTTCATTCCTGTCATGTTGCTGCTCTGAATAAGGTCTATGTCAATGAGTTTCCATTTGAAAATAAACAGCCAAAGCCAATTAGTCTGTGGTTAGTAAGCATTATGAGGTGACACAGTTTCAGAGCTGCACACTTTAAAGAAATTACTACTTCTTTTCAGCAGTAATGCTTTCGATTAAACAATAGTGACAGTGAAGACTTTTTACATTGTTACAATTATTTTTTTTTTATATAAATGCTGTTCTTTTGAACTTTCTATTCATCAAAAGTCCTTGAAGGTAAATACTGTTTTGTGTGTGTGTTTGTGCGCTGAAGAGGTCAGATGCCAACTGCCAACGGATGAGCTCATTTCTCTGCAGTATTTCTATTTTCAGGAAAGCAAGAAGATATACTCACCCTATAGTTCACACTCCTTACAGCTCACACACACACACACAAGGTCAAACACACATCACAGACTTTCTTTATAGCTCACACTCAGGGTCAGCAGCAGGTATGTGCCTTTCCTCAGTGTTAAAGTGTTATTCTTCAGGATTATGCCTGAGTCTTTTCCCCTGCTGCTTTATGAGTGTACGAGTGAATTATCGACATGTGCAGATGGGCTGTGCTAGTTTCATTTCCACCTTTATTAAAAACTCCTGTCAGCAGATGAGTAATTTACCGTACTGCTGACATTTAAACAGCCCTGTGCTGTTCTGGACTAAATCTTATAAAAGCCATTTCAGAGACGCTTCAATGGAGTAAACAGATTACACTTCAAAGAGCAGTATTTAGAGATTATTTTAATTCATTCCTTTCAGGCTAACCAGATTCTATAAAAATACAGTGGGGGCCAAATGTCTTAGCTTAGATTTAGATTTTCTAATGTAACAACGACCGACATAATTTCTTTACAAATTATATTATCAGCACAACCATTTAAAGGACAAGTTCGGTATTTTACACTTAAAGCCCTGTTTACAGATCGTATCTGATGAAATAGAACGGTTAAGATTAAAATTTGGACACATGCTCCTGTCCCGAGAATTTTAGGTTTATTTCGCTTTTGTGGACCTATTTTGCCAAACGCGTTACACCCGTGATTCTTCCGTTGAGAGCTTGAATAATAGACACTCCAGCCCAGTTGGTGGCGATAATGCACCTTTGCCAATTGCAAGCAAACCACGGGCATTTCATCAGTGGCGGACTGGCACCAAAAAGAGGCCCTGGCAATTTTAGCAGAGAGGCCACGCTTTTCCCACTTTCAGCCAATAAAGCCTTACGCTTCTTCTCTCTTTTTTTCTGCTCCACCCTTTTCTACTCGCCGTTTTCTCATTCCTCGATCCATTTTCTTTCACTCCGTGTTGTTGATATGCTCTCATTACCCATCATTCACTTGTCATTATCTATCATCTCATCAGGTCAGTGATCGCGAGAAATTCCACTGACTAAAAACATTCAAAATACCTTATAAATAGAGAGATTACATACATTTAGGCTATTTGTCCTTCACAGGAAAAATATAAATAAAAAGTCATTATTATTATTTAGTTCATAGGGCTATTATTTTTCAGAGATAGGCCGTGGTGTTTGTTTGTTTGCTTTTTTCCTTGTTTTTTTGTGGCCGCCTGCAGCTCCGCTTAATTTATTATTATTTTATTCATATTTACATTTACATTTACATTTATGCATTTGGCAGACGCTTTGCAGACACTCCGCTTTATTTATTTATTTAGCCTTTTTATATGGTTGTGATGAGCGCAGAGCGAGCCGCTGGCTGTGCTGCCGGTTGCGGGCGGCCAATCCGCCAAAAGGCGGCCGCATCTCCGCTTTATTTATTTATTTTGCCTTTTTATATGGTTGTGCGCCACAAGTTGTGATGAGCGGCGAGCGAGCCGCTGGTGGTGCTGCCGCTTGCAGCCATTGCGCCCCGCTTCCTCGCTTTATTTAGCCTATTTATTTGTTTGTGATGCGGCCACAACAAGTGATGAGACCAGGCGGCCGCAGTGGCATTTGCCCACATTGCCCAATGGCCAGTCCGTCACTGCATTTCATTGAATACACAGAAGAAGCAGAAGAAGAAGCGGCGGAGTAATACCGTAAAGGTGCTGCGGTCTCACAGCACGTCCTATTAAGTCAATGGAGTTGGACAAAAACTACGATAAAACCTGTTGGAATGCATCTTTTTCAGCGATTTTTGATGGAACATATCAGTGAACACCCCTGACCACTCGGTGAGTTTCACGTCTTTGTAAACGAAAGTTGAATGTGTTTTTAGGACGGAATCTTCCAGTGCATATAGACAACCATTGTGGGGGTGGGGGTGGGGGGGGGGGGGGGGGGGGGGAAGCGAAATAAACCTAAAATTCTCGGGACAGCAGCATGTGTCCAAATTGTAATCTTAACCGTTCTATTTCATCAGATACGATCTGTAAACAGGGCTTTAAGTGTAAAATACCGAACTTGTCCTTTAAGTGAAAAGTTTAATAGGAAATTTAACATGAATGTCTCATGCCTTGAAGGTGCAGTAAGTGATTTCTGAGAAACACTTGATATTTGAAATCAAGCCAAACATACACACCCCTCCCTTCATTGCTCCGCCCCCAAAATGCACAAGAACGCAATGCAAGACTGGATGTCTCTTTATCACAGCTTGAAGCAAAGCAAAATAATACTTTATGAAAAATAAAGCAAAGAGGACAAACGAACAACAAGAAAGAACAAAAAATAAACATAAAAGAGTATATACAAGCAAGAGTTGTTTGTTGCCAGCAGATTCAGACAAACAATGACACCCAAAACTGTCCTGTTACTATAGCTTACATTACAACAACAGCATATCTTGGTTCTGTGAAACAGCTATTACAAAGTTACTCACGTATGAAGCAGAAACAACAACACAACCGCGGCATCTGTTTTCAGGCCTTGCATAGAAACCCGCCCTCTTCAGTCCATTATGTCTCTCCTGACATTAAAGAGTTTTATAATGTTACAAAATTTTTTGTTCTTTTACACTTTCTATTTGTCATAGCTTACACAAACATATTCAGCAGCAAAACTGTTTTCAACATTGACACTAGTAAGGGATAATCCCCAGCTATACTGTGAATTAAATGATTTTCACGAGTTCACACTTACAAATAAGTCAGATAGAATAAATGGTGTGCGTATTTGCCGTGCCGTCCCTGAGGAGAGGGCTCCGGGCTCGGTATTCGGCCCGAACCCAGAGTACTCCCCCCGTATTCCTGGCTGTGGAAGGAACAAGCCAAGAGCGAGGAGTCGGGGTGATGGAGGGATGCTGAAAACTGTCGAGGAATGTAGGCGAGTCGACTGAGTGAATTTATATCTATATATATATATCTATATATATATATATATACACTTCCTCTCATGCTGATAGGATAGACAACATGGTAATTGTTGATGACAAGTTGATTGGATTGATTTGCCTATTTGAACGTGCTCCTCCCGAACTTTGTTTAATGAAACATAATTTAATGCATAACGTGGAAGCAAAGAACCTGGTTGCCTCCGCAAAGTGCATTAAAATTGTTTAATGCACAGCTAGCCGTGGGTTAACCTGCTTATACCATGGTCACTTGCAAGCATTGACAACTCAAAGCTGTTATTGATGTTTGCAGCGCAATATTTGACCGGAAGGATAAAATTATTATTTTCGTCAGTGAAGGCTTGTTAGATCTAGCAGTTAGATAATGCTGTGTGTGAGTGACTTATGTGTGTGCGCTTCAATGAAAACAGCGCATTAATATAGAATGGTGATAAAACTGACTTGGAATTACCTGTGCATTAAATGGTTTTATACCATGGTCTGTCTAAAAAGGTGTGCAATAAAACCGTTTAATGCACAGGTAGTTCCAAGTCACTTTAATCACCGTTCTATATTAATGCGTTGTTTCCATTGAAGTGCACATGCACATACACATACGTCACTTGCACATATAGAGAGAGTGGAGATTGAGCTGCGCACACACAGAAATAGGAGCACAAAAACTTATCAACATGCCCTGCGACTTTCAGTAATAGCAAGTAACAGTTTTATAGCGTGTTGACATTGATACAATGTTGAGTTTTGATCCAAACCATTATTTTGGTTGAGATTGACATTTCAATGTTTAAAGTGTGTTGGATCAGCATTGAAATTTTGATGAAAGCCAACAGCACACATGGGTGGAGACAGTGACATTGAACTAACAGTGATTTGTAGTTGATGAGCACAAGATCATTCAGGCATGTATCTCTGCAGAACACTAGTGGGTGTTTCTCAATCAGTGGGGCGTTTTCAAACCACAATGTGCATTTTCAACCGCTTTACCTGATTTGCTCTAATCCACTGCGGGCTTGGTTTAGGGGTGGGCCTTCGTGATTTTAGCAAGTCTGTTGAAAAATGGTTGAGAAACATTTATTGTAGTTTGAAATTGGCCACTGATTGGTAAACGCCCATTTTGGTTTTGCATGTGCACTTCTCAGTAGTCTAATGCCTCCTCATGAGAGAGAAAACATAAATGCATCCTATACAGAAGTCTTGTTTGTTGAAGCACCTGACATACTTACATGACTTCTCTAGCACAGTTTCAAACAATGGTGCATATTTCTCTGGTCCTTGTTTTGCGTGCTTATTTGCATTTGATTTGTGTTGTTACCTACTGTAATTAGATAGATTAAAAGGTTATTAAAGTGTTTGAATAAAGCATTTATTTTTCTACATTCTTGAAAAATGCACCTTGCTTTAGTAAAGTTTGTTAGGAATTTCCTGAATAAAGTTCTAACGTCATTTAACAGATTTCTTGATGTGCAGGAGACATGAACATGAGCAAGAATGTTACACTGCAAACATAGCCCATGTCTTGCATCCGTCAGTGCTTGCATGCAGAGCACATTGCTCCTTTAGAAGGAGTCAAGGCAGATGAAGATGGACAATAAAAAAAAAGAGAAGAGAAGCACCCTCCTGATAATGCTGACATTGATTATACACTGAGTTGTTGTCGACAGCATAATCACCTGACCTGGGACTTGATGATATCCTGTGCCTTATCACTGCTTAATCATTCATATTCCTGAATCTGTATTAAATTTGAGAAATGTAACTGATTTCCATTCAGTTTAGCTTGTTTCCACTGAAACACAATAACAAAAAACATCTTGTGTTTATTAAGAAAGTGACTGACATGGCTATTTTGTGATATTTAAGGTCTACATAAGGTGAATCTGCAGCTTCAAAGGGATTGTTCAGCCCGAAATGAAAATGATGTCATCATTTACTCACCCTCAAGTTTTTCCAAACCTGTATGAATTTCTTTCTTCTGCTGAAAACAAAAGAATATAGAGTGAAGAATGTTGATAAGTTGATGGTGGCCATTGACTTCCATGGTATTTACTTCCTACTATGGAAAACAATGGCCACCGTCAACTTTCTGGTTACCGACATTCTTTAAAAGATCTTATTTTGTGTTCAACAGAAGAAAGAAACTCATACAGGTTTGGAATTACTGTATGTATGACAACTGAATTGACTTGTTCTTGAGTAACATCATGCTTTCTTTTTCAGATTTCAGAGAACCCAAAGGAAAAGAGGCAGTAGTCTGATTGTAAGACAGATTTTTAAAAACCTGAAACGATGGACCACCTGTAGTTATGACATCAGACTTTTGAAGCCAATTTTATTTTTAAAGGTTGAAATGCTTTTGTCCTAGTTCTCCCCCTTTCTTTTTTAAAGAATGATCTTTTAATATATTTTTGTAATTGATTGATTGAATAAAATAAATTGACTCAACTGCTGGATAGGTGCCATTTATATTTTAAAAGGTTTTCGCCAAATTTTGAAATGGTCAGGAATTTGTTGTCGCACCATTGAAGTGTAGTTGAAATATTAATGTTGTTTCAACATTAACTTGGTACATCAGATGGCAAAGTTGTTTGACATTCCTTTTCAGTTGTTTTTTCAGTGTTTCAACAAAATGTATTTAGAATCAACGTCACATTGTAACATTGATTGAACAGTGTTAATTCAACAGCAGTGATGTAGATTCAACATCATAGTGTAACGTGGATTCGGCAATATTATCATTGATTATTTTTGTTAATTTCAGTGTTGATTCAATTACCGTGATGTAGATTCAACATCATAGGATAATATTGATTCAACAATATTACCATTGATTATTTTTGTTAATTTCAATTGATTCAGCATCAGTGATGTAGAATCAATCATAGTGTAATGTTGATTCAATAGCATTACCATTGATTTTTTGTTCAACATAGTTTCAACATTAACTGAGGGTGCAAAAGTGATGTTGATAAAATATCACTTTGTAATGTTGAATCAATACCATTACCTTTGATTTTTGATTGAAAACTCATCATTGCTTCACCTTTAACTGAGGGTGCAAGAGTGATAAGCAACATTAATGCAATGCAATAGCGTTGACGCATCAATACTGACGGTGCGTGTCCACTGGCACGAACGAGCGGACACAGCGGAGCGGAGCGAACGTTTTCAATTAATTCCTATGGAAGTCGAGCTTCACGCTCGCGCAGTGCATTTTGGGATTGACAGTGGACTGGAGGAAGCGTTGAGGGCGACCAGGGGGGCAGGGTTTCATAAAATATTGAAACTTCCCCAAGCGCCATTGATTAGCGGACCCCCACCTGCTGTTAGCATTCCATTGACTCCCATTCATTTTGGCATCACTTTGACAGTGAATAACTTTACATCTGACGCGTTTAAAGACTCCATTTGTCCATTATTTATTTCTGAAGAAACACGAAAATGTATAAAATGCTCCATTACCTTGTATCTTACGTTATGGCCCCGTAGAAGCAGTTTTTGTAAAAATAGGCTAACGATTGCGTCATAACCACGCGACGCTCTGTCGCACAGTAGAGAAATTACCGTATGGACAGGAGGAGAAGCTCGCGGGCAATCGGGGGGACGTGGAGGCAAAATGACAAAGTAATTAATCAGAATACTTAGCAAAAGTTGCTCCTGCTCCTAGCTCATGGACACTTCCTACTCACACTCTCCGTCTCTGCAAGTTTCGGAAGGGAATGATTCAGATTTCTCTTGGCACAGCTACTAGAAGACAGACGGGTTGCTCACGTGACATCTACGTCGTCAAGCTCAGTTTGAGTCTGCGCAGTACGCTCAGCCATCAGGAAGTGAGTGCTTCTAATTGACTTCACTTGTCTCCGTTGAATCCAATGGGGTCGCTGTGTCCAGTTTATATACTGTCTATGAGGGCGACCGAGAGCGTCAAAAGGTTGGGCAGTTCTCGACTTTATGCAAATATCAAGCGAAAAACGCGGGTTTTCGGGATGTGAGGTCTGTCTTGAGAGTTTAAAAATCTGCAAATTGTACCGGAGTTTATGCTGGATTTACTGTGTAAATCATTTTGTTTACAAATTAGACGCTTTGCAGTTGCAGGCTAGAAAAAACATACGTCACGCAGTACCGCTTACGTCACGCAGTATACCGCAAACATCCAATAGGAAAATTCAACTGCAGTAGCCACTGTTCAACCTGAAGAGGGCAGTACTCAGACGTTTTTACACCATATATTGTAGAATTAAAACACTTTATACCCAAATGTCAAAAAAGTTACTCGAATAGGCCTATGTCACGAAAAAATTGAAGACCAGAAGTAGGCCTACGTCTTTTAGTAGGGATACGGCTCTTCCGGTTAGCTTTTTACAATGGCGGAGTCTGATAGATACCGCTGGACCAAATCTCTCCGCAACCTGCCTGTAGTCACATAAGACGATATGGTTCGGATGGTAAATGAAAACTCTCAAGTGGAAACGTCAAAACTGAGGAAAGGGTACAAGTTCGGGTGTAGCCTGCCATTGCTGTTATAGCTCTAGCCGTTCGCCAGTAACGTTTCTATGGTAACAGCGAGTTGGACCAATCAGCAGACGTTGCTGCTACGCTTAGGATTGTGGGTAGTGTCGTTTTTTTCCCATAAGATCGCGGATAAAACATGTTTTTCTTAAAACAAGGTTGATTTCATACAAACGTATAGCTTCTACAGGAGCAAAAACCTTCGTTTCACAACCTCATAGCTCGTGGTCAGTCTACCTCGGATGGTTTAGACATTATGGCTGATAATCTAAATCCTTATCGAGAAATACTGTTGACAGGAAGTTCTGAATCCCTACTCCGCATTCCGGAAGCAGGAAGTGTGACATAGGCCTATCAATGAACAGCACTAATAAAGCCCCATTCTTACAGATCATTAACTAAAGAAAGTTGGTTTAGGGTTTAGTTACCCTTTAAACACACTCGCAACAGACACACCCCAAAGCCGAGCAAATTGCCAGCGGCACTGAGCGGAGTTTTGCTGCTGTAGTGGACACGCACCGTTAGTCAACATTGCTTCATTGATTAGGCTACATGCTCTCTGGGTAGCTTCACTACTGAATCGCTACATTATATTTCTCAGCAACGATGGGGTTGCATCGTTTTTTTAAGTAATTAAACTCACAGCTTCGTTGTTAATAGAACTCTCTCTCTCTCTCTCTCTCTCTCTTGATAATTCATTCAAATAAATGCTATAATTCATTCTTTCAAATAACTGTAATCTTACCGTATTAGGCTACTTTATCTCTGTGTCTGATTCAAAGCGGGCAACGGCCTCCGCTTCGCATTGGGGCGGTTCTTTGCCTCCACCTTGCGCATTAAAATCGTTTAATGCACAATAGCCGTTGATTATCCCCTACTTATTGCACACATTCCAGCTAATCAGAATCGAGTATTCAGAGACCATGGTATAATAAGAAATCTTCATGATACATCACATGATGTATCATGTGACACTGAAGACTGAAGTAATGATGCTGAAAATTCAAGCTTTGCTATCACAGGGATAAATTACATTTTAAGATATATTTAAACAGAAAACACTTATTGTAAATTGTAATAATATTTCATAATTTTGTCAGCACGCGTGTGAAGAAAGACAGACTGAAGAGGTAGATAAAGAAGTTCTTTAATACACAATAAAGCACAATCTTTAATAATAATACACAGCAAACAGGCAGGAACAAATATGTTAACGCAGACGTGACCGGACAAAGAACTCAAGATACAAGAATACTCCCAACAGATGAGGAGATAAACTAGACACAGCTGAAACAAGCAAACTCATAATTACGGTGACCATGGTAACAAAGGAGTGGCGGGAAAATCAAAAAAAGTGAAACCAGGAACTAAATTACAAACTAAAAGTCCATGAACAAAACAAAAAACTGAACATAATTGTGACAGCAATAGCATTTCCCAGTTTTTACTGTATTTTTGTATAAAATAAATGCAGCGTTGGTGAACCCAAAGTTTATCATAACGTTTCTGTGTTTTCTTTTTTGTTTAGACTTTAAATTAGAATTTTTGTATTGCACTAAATATTTGCTAATTATTGTGTGTCTTGAGTGTTTGTAAATTCAGTAAATTGTTTGAAATGTGTAATGCATATGCTTTTCACACGAGGAATTGCCAACCAAAGGTTAATTATGTTCCAGATGTGTTACTTATTGTCCTAATGTATCCAATGGGAATTTTAAGTTTTTGAAAATGTTGCGAATGAATAAAACATTATGATTTAACCCAGCAGCTGGACATAGACTGAATTATTCACCCCCTGTCAACCTGACAAAGATGCTCTCTTTTCTTTCCCTCCTCCCGTCTCTTCAGCTCCCCTGGCTCTGCTGTTCCTCCAATCTCTGACAAGGAGAAGATGCCGCCTGCTCTGACTTTCCAAGAGCCTAACTTTAAAGTTAGTTCATTTTTGATGTTACTTCACTTTTATTGATCGGTTTGTCTTTTTCATCCCAGCTTTTCTCGTCCTCTCTCTCTCCTCCATTTCTTTCTGTAGCCGTAGGATCCTACTCTCCCGAGGGATGTGTATGTCAGAGCGTGGTGTCACAGGCTCTCCGAGCTGAACTATGGCTGTTCTGTGAAGCTCTAAGGTTAACGGCATCTCTCCTAGCTGCTTGACATCATGAGCACTTAAATTTATGGCTTATAAATCATACAAATTTATGGCTGTAATCTGGTTGTGTTCATAGAAAGAGGAATTAAGAAAGCCTGCATCTACTTCAACTGCTTCATCCCAAAAGAGAATTGGGACTGGATTTGAATTGATATGGATGACTGGATAAGCAGAGTAGAGAAGGCCAAAGATAAAGAGATTCATGATTGTGCTTTGATTTACAAGTATGTTCCCATGGGGTCACCTTAGAGTGTCCCATAAAGCTGTGTATTTAAGCAGCACCTTTCAGTTTTTGAGTTTAACAATGTGAATTTACACCTTTGTGGATGTGTGTGTGTGTGTGTGTGTGTGTGTGTGTGTGTGTGTGTGTGTGTGTGTGTGTGTATGTGTCCTGGTAAACCCTACGTTATGGGGACAAAATGTCCCCACAAAGATGGCAATATCCAAAATTCTTGTCCATGAGGAAAACATCTTATAAATCATAAGTGATGTTTTTTGAAAATGTAAAAATTTTAATGTAAAAGTTTTCTGTGATTTGGTTTAGGGTCAGAGGATAGAATATACAGTTTGTACAGTATAAAATCATTATGTCTATCGAATGTCCCCATAAAACATGAAAACACAATGTGTGTGTGTGCTTGTGTGTGTGGTCCTGGTAAACCCTACATTATGGGGACAAACATGTAAACCCCACGTGTGTGTGTGTGTGTGTGTGTGTGTGTGTGTGTGTGTGTGTGTGTGTGTGTGTGTTTCTATTCCGGTGGGGACTTAAACCTGAATGCACACAGACTCATGGGGACTCGTGTCACTGTGGGATCTAAATTGAGTTCCCAATGAGGAAACAAGCTTATAAATCATACATTATAAATCAATGAGTTTTTTTGAAAATGTAAAAAGGCAGAAAGTTTTCTGTAGGTTTAGGGGTAGGGGTAGGGTTAAGGGGATAGAATATACAGTTTGTACAGTATAAAAACCGTCATAGAGAGTTTGTGTGTGTGTGTGTGTGTGTGTGTGTGTGTGTGTGTGTGTGTGTGTGTGTGTGTGTGTGTGTGTGTTTCTATTCCGGTGGGGACTTAAACCTGAATGCACACAGACTCATGGGGACTCGTGTCACTGTGGGATCTAAATTGAGTTCCCAATGAGGAAACAAGCTTATAAATCATACATTATAAATCAATGAGTTTTTTTGAAAATGTAAAAAGGCAGAAAGTTTTCTGTAGGTTTAGGGGTAGGGGTAGGGTTAAGGGGATAGAATATACAGTTTGTACAGTATAAAAACCGTCATAGAGAGTTTGTGTGTGTGTGTGTGTGTGTGTGTGTGTGTGTGTGTGTGTGTGTGTGTGTGTGTGTGTGTGTGTGTGTGTGCGTGCGTGTGTGTGTATGTGAAAAAGAGAGGTAGTTCAGCAGCCATCTTGACTAGCCCTGTATAATGCATCTGAATTCAGCAGAGAGCGGTTAGATACTCCCACCGCAGTAGAGTCTAAACAACACCCAACAAAGTGGTTAAAAAAAACATCCTCATGGAAAACAGTCAACTTTAAATAAGACAGCACGCATACTGTAAAACCCCTGTGTGTGTTGACTATTCTCATCTGCTCTGATGTGTGAGATTTGAAACCTAAGAAACTTTATTCTCAGAAAGAGTGTAAATCTCATTAATGATAAATGAAATCCTGAGAAATGCTTCACTGTGGGATTCTCGGATTCAGTTTCAGATTTCAGAGTGCTTTATTGCAGTGTTTCCCAACCTTTATTGTCTTTTGTACCTCCACAACACAGTATAAGGTTCAAATGCTCCAACACCAAACTAAAAAATGTGTTCCTGTATACATCATATTATTCTGAAAATTATATATATATATATATATATATATACAGTTTTTACTATACACAAAGTGTATTTACTTTAAATTAATAGTAAATATAAGAAGCAGCAATAGTGTATGAGATAAAAAGAAACCTTGAGTTACTTTTAGCAAATTTGTGGTGCTTTTACCCTCTAATTCTTTACACACACAAATACAAGGCATCTTAAGATTCAGGTTTGTCAGTGTTAGAATTGTGCAGAAATTAGAGAGGGGCTTCTGGGACATGAGATGCGGTGAAAGGAGGAATTTACACAGCAAAGCAAAGAGAGTATAAAACAAGGGAGGGGGAGATACATGTCACTGCAACCGTCTAATGCTGAGTAGACTTATGTGCAGTTCTTGCACTGAGGCTTTGTACAGTATATAGCTCTTAGTTTTTATCATTTTTAAACTGAAAAGACCTATACTGATGTTTCATTTTCTTCCATATAGACTAGCTTTCTGTATATGACAGCTACAATCTGACATATACATTAGGGGTATAACGGTTCAACGGTTCATTACTCCCGGTTTGGTTTTAATTACGGTTTTAGGTGCTATGTTCAGGGGGAAAAAGGACTTCTGTCAAATAAAAATAAAGAAAATAAGAAATAATCAAACTACAAGCAACAGCACCAATAAATACAATAGAGCAAAGATACAAATAAAATAAACAGCGCTTTTAAGGTTATTTAGGTATCTTAAGTTTTCAGGTACAGAAATTGAATAAAGTATCAAATGTAAAACAACATCAAATATAATCTTCAATGTATAAATTAAATAAAGATGAATCATTATTAAAGTTACAAAAGGTTTTCAGTCAAAAGCAGGAAGTGATTAGAAACATAAAAAGCAGGAATATTAGGCTGCTGTCACTTTCAGACATAATGCACATTTTGTTAAGACCCCTATAGTGTGTCTAATCAGGTACATTAAAAGAATTACTATTCTTTGGTAGGCCTACTTCTTTTTTTCTTCTTCCTTTTTTGTTGCTATTTATAATAATTAATTATACTCTATAATGGCATAATGATTGTCTAGAAATTAAGGTAAAATTAAACATAGTATTAGATTTAAATGAAAGTACTGATGGTTTTATCAAAATAAACTTTGGCAGTGAACTAGCAAAGTGTCCACTGTTGTGCAGAATATCAGCAGATGCGGTATATTAATCTGGGTATTGTTCGCCTCTGTTTCATGAGCAATGCATACAATGTAACAAACAGAGAACAATGCTTACACTCTTAAAAATGAAGGTTTCAGTGTGGTGTTTTTTTCACAGTGATGCCATAGAAGATCTATTTGGGTTCCCCAAATAACCTTTCAGTGATCAAATCTCAAAAGAACCTTCTTTTTTTTTTAGAATGAAGAACATTTTAATAATTTAACAAACCTATTTTCCCACCACAAAGAACCGTTTGTGCAATGGTTCCATTGATGTTAAATGTTCTTCAAGTAGCCTAACCATTGCTGTATCTGTATTAACTAAAGTCTGATTATTTAACGTGCACTTTGTGACACTGTTTAGGTTAAGATTACCAGGCAGTCCACAAGAGAGGAAGGGGGAATGCAATCTTCTGCTGTGTGATTCATGTGAAAGCATCTCGAGCAGCCTCTTCGTGGTTTTGGGTTGCGATGGCATCAACAGTAATGCATTGCCGGGGCGCAGAGATGCTATGTCAGTAGTGTGTCACGTGCCCACAAGCTCTCTGTCTCGCGCCACCGTCTGAGCCTCCTCCCTCATCTCAACCAGCAACGGCAGAACACTGGATCAATTCGGATCAGCAATCATGCGGCCGCGCGGAGAATACGGTAAGGCAGCTGTGTGTGTGTGTGTGTGTGTGTGTGTACAGCGGACAGCTTCACCGCCGTTATATTTATGCTTTCAGACATCGTTGTGTGTTGCTCATCCCGGTGTCGGCTGAAGGCATGAGCTGAGGAGATACAATTGTTGCGGAAGAACCAGATGCTCTTTGTCAGCGCTGTTGAGCCAGTCTGCATTTAGCTAATACCGCAGATTTTCCATTTAACCAGGTATTTTTGATCAGATGGGAGTCGTAATGAATCAAAGGATTCCAGTTCCGATTCCTTTACGGTTCCATTATCTATTCTTTAAGTATTCTCGCGGAAAATATAGCCTATTTGTAAAAAAGTGAAATCTTATTGCATGCTGCCTTCAGCAGTTTCAAATGATGAAATCATTTTAGATTTTAACAGAACATAGGCTAATATATCAATTCCCAAATACATTTAAAGTAGGCTATTCAGCTACTTTTTAATTAATTTTCACAGACTTCTTGTCGTTCTATAGCGTTATGCTGGTACATAAAATACTAAACAAAAATTTTATTAATTAATTACTTAATTATTTTTTAATGAAGTAGCCTACATCGATTACATAGGTCTTTCTCATATTGTGTACCTCTAACTACATGCTGTCATGCCCCTAAGTAGCCATATATATATTACAGCAGTGACGGCTCTTGTTTCATCTCCAGTTTCATATGACAGATGTAATAACGTGTTCAGAATGTGAATCGGATGATTTCTGCATCCGCTCTCTTTATCTTTATTTATCTTTATTTAAGGATCTTTTATTCACTAAAAATAATCGGCTCGCAAGAGTCATTCCTTCGGGAATCGGATCACACTCGTCGAGCTGTGTGTTTTGGATCCACTTAGAAGAACCGGTTCGGGAGTCGGAGTACACTCGTATGTTCAGTCGTGGTGATGCGTTTGTGATAGTGCGGGAAACACTGTCGGTGTATGTTAGTGCTGTTCCGTTCACATTGTGAGAAGAATTCACATTCGAGAACTGTTCAGGCAACCTAAGGCCATGTATGAGAGCGTGTGTGCGTTTGAGAGACTTGAATGTTTTTTTCAATCCACAGCCCATCCTCGCGCCTCCCTCCCTGAACGAGGTCCTTAAATGACCCACGGCGACTAAGGAGCTCGCGCTTTCCCTGTCCGGATCATGGCATGCGCCCCATCCCGGACTTCCACACGCGCGGCGCCGAGGCTCGAGAGCAGTGAACATGGGGATCAGGTCCAGAAATGCCACTAACGGCGCCGAGGACTCACGCGAGCGGAAGAGCGCGCTGGCCGGAGACCTGGAGCAGTGCGCGGGGCAGGAACGGGACGGCGCGCTGCTTCTCGTCGGTTCGGTCAGGGAATCGGACTTCAAACGGGGCTCACAGAACATCGGTCTGCTCGCCAAGACGCCCCTGGGCTACACGCGTCCTGTGAAGAGGAATAATATCAGGACGCGACGGATCCAAACCCTCATCTACGACGCGCTCGAGAGACCACGAGGATGGGCGCTGCTTTACCATGCGTTTGTGTAAGTGGACCCGATGCACTTCACACCCTGAAGCGCCCACACACAGAGGGAACAGCCCAGTTAATTATACATTATAACAATTCAGTTTAATCCAATTTATTTGTACAGCCCTTTTCATTGTTCCAGCAGCAGCTTTACAGAGAATGCAGCCCCATAAAGGCAAAGACAGCCTATAATACGATTTATAATAACTGATAAATGACCCTAATAAAGAGAGGAAATTGAATGCTTTTAAAAAAAAATCCCATTTATGCCTTTACTGAATCTTGGCTGGAATTGATGTACACAAAGATGTAACAAAATACTCAATAATAGGGGAGCAAATTTAAAAGTTTAAGAGTCAGTCATTGAAAAACCCATACTGATTCAACACTAATAATCTGAATATTGAGGTTCTCCTTATTGTTTATGATGGTGTCCTCGGATTTCAACTGAATAATAACTGTTTACTTTTGTCTTTTGATCATCATTGAATGTTATTTTCCTGTTTATTACTGCAAAGCTGCTTTAAAAGAATCTGTATTGTATAAAGTGCTGTAGAAATAAAGGTGACTGTGTAGAGAGTGATAGCTTGCCTTTTAATAAGCAGGAAAGCAGTGTTTTGATCACACTCTGAGTTTTGTGCTTTTGCAGTATGCACTTTGTAGTGTGTAATGTGTGCCCATTTGTGCTGGAGCTCTCCATGGTGCTGAGGCAGAGCAAGAACTCCAACTGCTACCGCCAGAGTTGAGTGACCAGAAATCAAATCACTTAAGCTTTCTAGCTGCCGTTTGTGGTAGTATAACAGCACCATACGCTCACCGTAGAGCCAGAGATACTGCCTGTTATCATCGTGGCGCTGAGATAAGGACACCGTGTGCTGCTGTGACACTGAAGTAAAGAGCTTGACAAAGTGCCCCTGGTCTGTGTAGCTCTCCGTGGTCCTGATATCTGTATCGGTTGAGCGATTATACAGAAGTAACTGCATAGACAATGCATAAGTGATCCTTATTTTAGAGAAGCAAGAATGTTAATATTGGTTAAGTGGAAATTGTTCTTTGTAAGGCATTAGAGTGCAGATGAACAACTTCCTTTGAATCCCCAAGCTTGACACTAAACCTCTGTTGCCTACTCACACACAAACACACATTATTCATGGCCCATTTTCTGTCCAGTGCTCTTAATGCCTTATGCAGGATGTGGATCATACAGTATCTGCGATTCAGCTGCACATATTTTCTCCAGTGTGTCTGTGGTTTCTCAGACTGAATCAGGGCTTTTAACCAGGCCCTCATGTGAGGTATTCCACATCATATTAGTGTGAATAATTGATTAAAAAAATGCTTTATTTGCTGAAAAGTGTTGTGTGGTGAGTGTGGTGTGTGTGTGTCTGGATGTGTGTATTTTGGAACAATTTGTTGTTAATTATTCAACTTGCCTCCACCCTGCCAGACCAGTGTATCTAGAGGAAGGGATTAAATTAAGTTGTTAAACATTGGGTGGGGCCGTCCTTTTTTTCTATTGTTCAACTTATGCTTTTTTTGATCCCACCATTGCTGTTCTCTGCAGAGCAATGTAAAAACAAAAGTAGTGTAAAATAGGGTTTACTCTTTTAAAGATTCAATAATAATTATACTACAGTATATAGTAGCCTATACTTATGTACTATACCTTTACACACACACACACACACACACACACACACACACACACACACACACACACACACACACACACACACACACACACACACACACACACACACACACACACACACACACACACACACATATATAGGCCTGCAGTATATATATATAATTGTAGCCTATAGTATTTATAGTATTTATTTAGTGTAGTATAGTATAGTATTTATACAGCATATATTTATAGTATATAATTAATTTTTATATATGAATTTATGTTTTAGGTGATTAAACATTTGATTCTCAGGCTGCACCCCTAGAGACGTAATTATCTTTATTGCAGGATGGGTGCAACTATTGGTAACTTCCTGCAGTTAATTGCCTTAGTTGTTCCCATAGCAATGGGGTGCTTACGGACGATAGGCTGAAATGAGAAAAAGGTTACACTTTATTTTAAGCTGTCAGTAGCTGTGTTTCCATTACAGATTTGTGCAAAACTTTAGCGATATTTTCTAAATGTCGATAAAAAAATATAGCAAAATTTCCATTAACCGATGTTATTGGACTAAAACGTAATTTTTACGTATATCCCAGCCACCACAGCTATTATTTTTAATGGAAGAATTCATAGACATGTTATCCAAGCATTAATGGCAAGGAAAGCCCCTTATACTGGGGAGCGGCCACATATGAGGTGTTTTCCCCTCCAATCTACTTCAAGGTCTTGATAAATTGTGGCATTTCTTTGTTGTTTAGAATCTAGTATTCCCATAATACTTTTGTCTTTTATGAGTTTAATGAAGAACTCTGTCTCGTCTTCTGTCTAAACATACCGAGTCATCTTTAAAGAATTATCAACTTTTAAGTACGCCTGCTGTGCTGACAGGTAAATGCGAAAAAACTGTTTCCATTGCAGTTTTGCGAAATATTCCTTTTTCGAATTGCCTGAAAAATCACTTCATGCGAGTGTAATTATTTGTTTGCATTGGGCGTATTTTTAATTCGCAATTTCAATTTGCGCAATTTTAAGGGTAATGGAAACAAGGCTATTGTTACAGTGTAATTATATATTAAAGTACTGAGTAATATTAATTAACAACATGTATTACTATAGGGTTAGGGTATGATTAGGGCTTGGTTGAGGGTTAGCTGCATGTAATTATGCATATTTTACTGTTATTACTATGGTAACACTAGGGCACTGTAAAAAAAAAAAATGTTAAAATATATAGAAAAATATATCAGACCAGCACACTTTTTACTTCCCTGTGTCTCATGTGTAGGGGGCTGTTTAAATGACACCTTTTTATGCGTTATGGCCATTCATTTACACAACAACAGCATTTTAGGGGCCTGAAAATGCAAAGGTTTGAAAACAGGTTTCAAAGTGCAAGTTATTGAAATACCGTTATTGTCTCTGTGTAAACTACACAAATGCAAATTCGTGGAAATGGTGACGTATTAAGTGTTTAGTGTATAGTTGCGTAGTGTTTCTTTAGAAAGTGATATTGCCAATTACTGGCCTGGCATGTATAATACAGCGTTTTTAGTAGTTTTCGCTGATCCGTGTGAACGGGATCATTTTGACAATGTTATTGTCTGTACGCAAAAAACGAGTTTTTAGTATATAATTATAGTGTAAACGTACCCTAATTTGAAAATTTCATAGACAAGTTGTTTCTGACAAGACAAACTGGATTTAAACTTACATAGGAAATAAACGAGTGGGTGAGCGGGGGTGGGGGTTGCTGGTGGAGTTGTGTAGAGAATAGAATAGAATCGAGTAGAATAGCGTATAGAATGTAGCAATGGTGGTATGGGATCAGCGATGCTGCTTAGCTCAGTAAAAAAGGAGAGGTTTTGGGCTTCATGCATCCATTATACTTGCTCTTTAAAATTTGACAGGATGTGATTTTCAGCATTGAGTTCTCACTTTGCCTTTGGCTATTGATTTGTGACCACCGTATACAACAGGGAATTGCAAAGCATTTCTCAGAACGCAGGAATTCTTTGATCTATATCTCAGAAAAGAATGTCCTACTTTTCTTGAACAATTAGATTTATCTTGTTTAAGGTGTCAGGTTGAAGCTGATTTACTCCGAACAGTTAAGAGAGTGTTGTGAAGAGTCGCTTGCTTAATTAAACTTGCCATGTGCTTCATTAAATGAGTTTTGGAAAGGTGTCAGGTCATGTATGAATAATGGCTGAGGCAGACTTAGGTCAGGGCAATGATGATTAAATTATACGACACTCTTATGTTACCTTGAATATTTGATATCAGAAACTTGTGCTGCTGCAGCTGGGCTGTGTTGTACGGTCAGGTCATAGCTTGTGGGTAACAGGGGCCAAGGCTTCTGGCTGCACTCTTGGCTAGAATCTCTAAGTGGAATTTGATACTGGCAGCTAAATCACACTTACACAGGGAGCTCAGGAAATACATAATGTGAGAATTTATGGATGATGAATAATATAACAAGCAGCAGCATTTTCGAATGGGGTGGGGGCAGCAGCTCAATGGTTAAAGATCTGAACTAGTAATCTGAAGGTTGATGCTGTGATTCATGAAGTGGAGAGCTACTGGGATCCTCCATCACAGTTTCGCCCTTGAGCAAAGCACTTAACCGCAGGTTGCTCTGGGTGGGCCTCTCCTGTCATAAATATGCTGGAAGTTGCTTTGGCTAAGAAAGTGTCAGCTGAATGACTAATAAAATAGCATGTTGGATGGATTCAAGAGGGCCTGTGAGGAGTGAGTTGCAGTAAACCAGTCTAGTAGAAGCTAATCTTCAAGTAAGGCTGCAAGAGCGGGTGGTTGTCGCAATGCAACAATAACTGAAGGTCAGGTGGACATCTAGGACGATTTCCAGGGTTTGCACTCATCTGGTGGGGATGACTTGTGACCTTCAACCCATAGAGAGTGAGAGAGAGAGAGAGAGAGAGAGAGAGAGAGAGAGAGAGAGAGAGCATGTGGGGGAGGTTGGGACTGGTTCCGAGAAAAGCTCGCTCACTGTCTTTCCAGTTTCACTGCTGATTAATGTTGATTCATAGCTTTCAACAGCAAACAGAACCGTCCACCCCTATTCCTCACGAAGGTGATCCCACCTAATCCATTCTCTCCATTTATAGCAGATATTTACATACATATAAAGTATGTAAATATCAAATTACATACTTTTATTTATAATAGATACATTGTCAAGCAGTGTTGAGGATAACACATTAAGTAACGAGAGTTACGTAATCAGATTACTTAAAGTAACACATTACTTTTAAATTTACAAGAAAATATGTTACTTTTTCAAATAAGTAATGCAAGTTACTTTGTTTTCCCATGTATTGACTAACATCTGCCCTGTCCCCATGTTGAGAGAGAAATCCGGAGTAAGTGCAGAGACGTGTGCGCTGCATAAACAATACATTTATTGTAGTTATAGACTAAATGTGAGCATGCATTTACTCATCTTACATGCACAAAAACAGATTCAGCATTCCTCAAAATGAATAAAAACAGTGAAATGCAAACTCAGAATATTACGCAAACCTGCAATAATGAAATGTTATATAACACAAATATGCTTTATGTATTTAATCTCATTTATTAAACATATCTCTGCTGCTGACTGTCACATTCACGTTAGTGTGGGCTCGTCACCTGCCTGCGTCACTCATTTGTTGTCACGGACACTAATCACGTTCAGCTGTGCACTTATCAGTCACCATCATACTAGTTTTTTAAAGCTCAGATTAAAACTTATCGGTTTAGAATAGCTTTTAGTGATTTGATTTGTTGATTGTATGTTTGATCTGTATGTCTGTCTTTTTGCATAGCTTTTAATTTTACTGATTTACTTTTATGTTGTATGGTGTCCTTAAGTGCCTTAAGGGCTCCTGTAAATAAAAGGTATTATTATTATTATTATTATTATTATTATCATTAACACCTGTATATATGTTCAGTTCTGTTTCAGTCCAGTGTCCGGTATTGTCTGTTCAGTGTGGGATGCTATCCGTTTGCCTTCCTGTTGGATCTTCAGAGAATAAACCTTCTGAATTGAATCGTATACGTCTTCCTCATCTGTCTGCCAGCAACCACCAGTGGCACTGACCTTCAAAGATCCTATTCAACCATACAAATAAGCAAAAATGACTTTAGTGAAACCACATTTGTGTCTCTTTCTCTCTCTTTTTTATTGCCGAAGTAAGAATGTCGAACTTCTCCTGTGTCCTGTTCTTCTGCGATCCAGAATGGATCACAGCTGAAAGATTAGTATGAGCTACAGTCTCTACTGTTCAAGCGTGAATTTGCATTTCCTTCAGCCTGAGGCTTATTCATTTAACTTTTGGTGTGAAAGGGCCTTTACATTTTCCCAAAATAGATTTTTTTTTGTTATTAACAAATAAGCAAGCCCAGCCCAGATGAGAAAAAGTAAGGCAACGCATTACTTCCCATAAAAAGTAACTAAGTAACACAATTAGTTACTTTTTTTAGGTAGTAATGCCATATTGTAATGCATTACTTTTAAAAGTAACTTTCCCCAACACTGTTGCTGCATTGCTAGGGTCTTTTGGCTGGTTACTAGACATTTCTAGGCTATTCCAGCTGGTTGATAGGGTGTTCTGGCTTCAGATCAGCTAAGCATAATAAACTCAATTCAAATAATTTTTTTCCCCCTTATATTTGCAACTGGTGAGTGAGTGACTTAAATCTGCTTTTGTCTAAGCAGCAGTTTTGCAGTGGGTTAAACCTGGAAACATTAACAGCAAACGCAGTATCACCTCACACATTTGCAGTAGGTGCAAAGTCTCCTCCTCCCTAAACTGCATTACCCAGCATTCTACGGCCACATGGTGATTCCTCACCTCTAATTGGCCTTCTCTGCAAGTGTGTGTGTGTGGGTGTGAGTGTGACCTTCCCAGTCAGATTAAAGGTTAAAGGACTTGTTTTGTTTTTTTCAGAGTAAGAGAAAATCCATTTATGTCATGTATGTACAGCTCTAGGCCAATGTACTCTGTCTCCTTCACTAACACACACACTCGCAATGTGGAGGTGTAAATATGTTTGTGTGTGTGCACTCTCTGCGGTTCTGTAATTCACAGATCATTTTATCACGGCAGGTTGTTGTTACTGGGTGAGAATGGAAATGGCGTGCTGTCAGAGTGGGAAATCCCTCTGTATGTGTGTGTGTGTGTGTTATGCAGATATGTGCCAACAAAATAATGTTCCTTATTTTTGCTTAGTAAACTTGCTTGATCAACTGAATTAAAGATGCTGGAGCAGGTTGGCGCCACATGACCCATGATGCCCGTATGAGCACTTTACCTGCATTTCTTCTCATCATTTAATGATTTTTTTTCTCTTCTGTACTATAAATAAAAGTGACAAGAATGCAGCAAAAAGGCACATATAACCATAATTCTTTGCAAAGACTCCAGTTGTAAAATTGAATTTTGGCTTCATGTAATTTGGTTTATAATAGAGAAGCAAGACAGATCCTCACCGTAGTGCGTCAGTGGTGTGGAGTAAATGTTGCCTGAATCGAGCAGCATTTTTTGCAAAAGAAGAGGTCACTTTGCCGATAAAGTCTTTAGCCAAATATGGTGCGCGTATTATTATTTTTTATTCCAAAATGGTTAGATAGCATTTATAGTGCAGATGAATTAGAATTAGATGAATTAGAAGTACAATTAAAATGAAAATCATATTTTTCAATATTAATTGTACATTAAAGGATATAATTTACTCACTAACATGTTATCCCAAACCTGCATGAAAGCCTTTCTTCTGTGGAACATAAAAGAAGATATTTTAAAAGTCAGTTGTGTCAAAACAACATTGGAACCTATTGATTGGAACCTATTGATTTTATTTTGAAAAACACATTTTTCAAAATATCGTATTTGTGTCCCACAAAAGAAAGGTACAGGTTTGAATACATGAGGGTGAGTACTTTTTTTTTTTTTGGTGAACTATGCCTTTAATATTTGTGCCTTTAATATTTTAATATTTTATCATACACACAACCAGGGCTTGCCATTAACACCTGCCAACCCGCCAAATGCGGATGTATTTCAGCGGTGGCGTGTAACGCAGTCACTCCTACTAGCCATTTTGGTGGGTTGAATTTTATACACTATACTATAGTGCAATCTAGTGTTGTTGAAAATATAGATTTTTCTATACATATCGATACTGAAATATGTGAAACTCTTCTGCAGGATGCACAATACCAGCTGCGCATTCTCGCTCTCTCATCTCTCCGACAGCAAGTTGACGCACCAATCCGCGTCCAATCCCTTTACTCACTCAATTAATTTGATCCCGGATGAATATTGTTGGAGGGCTTGAATTTCGGCGAGGGATTGCGCGCATTGAGCATAATTTTACTCATTCCTGCAGATTTGTGCTCACATCCAAAATGCGTGCACATAAAGACAAGTATATTAGCTAAAACAGTATAATGGGTCTGTGAGTCAGGTCTTAAAGCGACAACAGCCTAATATACCAGCTGCCAAATTATAAGATGATATTAAAAATATCTATATGGCAGTTTTTGCCTATGTTATCAAAGGCAAAATTGTGGCCAGTGAAATTCTGAGTGGCCAGTAACCTTGGGAAACCACTAGCCACAGTGGCTGGTGAGCAAAAAGCCCTGTACATATGTATATAACATATGGGGTATTTTCAGAAACTTATATTATAAATATATTAATTACGAGTTTCTGAAATTTGATGGAATTTGATGTCATTTAATTAGGGATTCACCGAAATGAAAATTCTGGGCCGGAACCAAAAATTCTGGATGCACTTGGCCGAGAACCGAAACCAAAAGCGCGTTTTAAAAATGATTTATTTATCATTTTAAATTATTTTTTATTTTTTATAATTGTATTAATATTAGACTTTTTAATGAAATTCAACAATTTTATTCATGCTGAATTTAAAAGATACAAGTATATAAAATAAAATAACCACACTTTTATCGAAAGTAACAATTAAATTGGACAGATCATTTATTAATATTAAATATCAATATATTATTCTTATTCGACTTTTTAATTCTGATTATTAATTCTGATTATGTTCAATGCAACATAATCAGATTTAACAGGTTTATTTTTTGACCAATTGTACAAATAATGTAGCCTGGCTAACGTCAGACCTCGTCTCATTGAGACGTGGTCTGGGAACCACATGTTCATTTTCTCGTATTTGAGGCGTGGTTTACGAATGCCCAGAGCCGTTTATTGAGCGCTACGAATGTCTATCAAATGCGCCTGTACGTAGCTCATAGCCAATCGTTTCAATTATACCAGATGACGTATGTAGAGCGACAGAAATTCGACGAGGAAGAAGACGAAATAAACTTGCGTTCTAAACTACTTAGAACACTATCTAAGGCTGCATCGAAAGGTAACTT
The DNA here is from genome assembly GCF_965113295.1 of Leuciscus leuciscus. NCBI lineage: Eukaryota > Metazoa > Chordata > Actinopteri > Cypriniformes > Leuciscidae > Leuciscus > Leuciscus leuciscus. The sequence goes on along the minus strand of NC_138730.1, from coordinate 37,053,429 downwards.
CGCGTCTGATGCCATGTTGGATCCATAGATATAAACAAACTGCTTCGGTGTGTCGCATAAATGTCGTCATCGTCTTGCTGTTCCCTCCCCGTTCTGTAATTGGTTCCCTTTTTGAGGGGAAAATCTGGTCCATGGTGTCCAGGCTGCCTAGCAGCGTGAATAAAATCGCGCTGCGCCCAAGGCAGCATGGGGAAACCCAGGCTACAAATAATGTATAGTCCTACAAAGTTGTTATTATCAGAGCATGCGAGCAGAGCGTAGCTTGGAGCGGATCAGTGAACGAGAGGGTAGCGTCATTTTACCAGCGTTGCAGCCAAAAACCAAAAATGCCATTTTCTGCCGATAATTTTCGCCGACCGAATTTCGGAGCATCCCTAAATTTCATATCATTAATTACAATTTTTGTAAATGTTGGAAACCTTAAACAGAACTTCTATGAAGTTATTATTTTTATGTTATTAATCATTTTTGTTGTTGTGTCAAACTAATGAAATCCCTCTGTTGTGTGTCTGTTGACTTGAATTTCTTTGAATTGCAATTCAGTAAATTTGTCTTCCTCTCATTTCAATTCAGTATGCGTGGGGTCCTTTTAAAGACCCCCTGTGGTGAAAATCAAGTTTTTAATGTTGTTTATGTTTATGTGGTGTTTTTAATATGCTTTAAGACAAACCATGCACAAATTCATCAGTCAACACTATTTCTGAGTATTTTCTCCTTAAAACTGCAGTGTACCAAAGACAGTCTCAAAAAACGAGGTTTGAAATCCTCCCTGCTTCCCACCGTCACAAACATGCAACCAATCCCGTCAATGTGTGGGGCGGGGCTTTTCTCTATTGGCTTTCTAAGATGTTGATTTTTAGAAGGCAGCTGTCTGACTCGTGAGATGGTGCATATCAATTTGCATATTGGACCCATAGTATGCTAAATGAAGCAAGGGTGTAGAGTTACATTTAAGCTATTTTAAGGCATGAAGAAATAATTTTCACAGAAAAAAAAAAAACATTTTAAGTTTTAATCAATAAAATTATTGACAGCAACTTTAAATGTTGAAGTTTGCCCAACGCTGGTGTCCGTTAACATTTAATTAATGTGGAAAGCAAACTCCTAAAGACACATCAATAGAGCTCACTGTACAGGTGAATGTAACCTGCTGAATACAGAATTTGAAAGGAAGCATAAAATGATCTACCACTGATTGATCTTGCTGAGTTTAATGAGGCCATGAGCGCCAGCTCTGCCGTCAACACACACACACACACAGACACACATCTGCCTGAGTCAGGTCTGTCTGGGTAAAAGAGTCCCCAATTGTACTGGACAAGCAACCAGGTCCGATTCCCTCATGTCTCAGAATCTTTGCTCTTTGCCTACTCTGTCAGAATGACTTGCAGTAAGTCTAATATGCTGCTTGTCATGGGAAAGAAGTGGTCATTCAGCAGACCTTTTTATCCAAAGCAGCTTACAGTACACTTACTACCGGGACAATCTCCCTGGTGTCTTGCTCAGAAGCACAGCGGTAATCGGTCATGAGTCATTCCTCCTCTGGCTCTAAGTTTTATGTGGCATCACCTTTCTAGAGAAGTTCTGTTGCTGTAAAGTACTGGTTATGTACTAGTGAATATGGTAAAAAGTGAGCGGCTTGATGTAAGACCATCAAGGGCTTTCTTCCTGTTAGGAGCTCTTTATTAGATCTGTTCTGTATTAGATCTGTTCCTTGCTTCCACATATTTAAGCTAAAAGCACTGCCTCATATTCTAAAACACATTCTAATCTTATCCTGGTTTTGCTTCAGGACACAGATTCTACATTGGACATCAATGGCAACCCAAGACAAGTGCAAAAATGTCCTTTAAATTAAACATTAGTTTATTAAGTTTCTAAATATTATTTATTAAAGGGATAGTTCACCCTTAAAGGTGGGGTAAGTCGTTTTTGAAATATTCTGTTGGAAGTTTGTCGGACCGACACAACAACAAACGTGTAGCCAATCAGCATTATGATGGTGGAGGAGAGAGAACGATCAAAAGGGAGATTTGAACTGAAGAAAGACTGCAGAAATTGAGAGATGAGACACAATACAAAAGAGAAAAGTTCAGAAGAAATCACTGAAATGAAGGGTTATGACTGGGCAAGAGCTTAAGGACCCGCGTTAATGTTAGAAAAGCTTTCCAGTGCTTTGATTCATGAGTAACACTGTTTGAGTGTCATTGTGTGTCTGGAGCTGCTGTGCTTTTGGCAACTAACAAGCAACTCTTGTTTGTAATTACTATTGTTTACTGTACGTTAATTTTTCGTGCTTCCTTGTCACTCGTTCATCATCTACGCTTTAATTTTTGTGAAGCATTATTTTGTTGCGCTTCTGCTATGATAAACAGACATCCACTCTTGGATTGCGTGCGTAATGGAGGCCAGTTAGTCAGAGTCGCCTTGGGGATTGCTCATAAATGCGGTGTTTAGCGTCATCGTTTGTGCTCTCGACTCGCTTGCAGGGGGATCTGGGTTCGAGACCGACTCGGAGGAGGGCTGTTAGGATGTGAGTGTGAGTTTTGGAGGCGAAGCATATTTCAATTAAGTCATCATCATTTATTTAAGTAATCATTTCTAAAGCTGTATTGCATTCTTTCTTTCTATTTTTTCAGACCACAAAAGTAGACATTTTTAAGTGGATTATATGCTGGTCGCTAATTACTGTTATTATATGGACGAGTCCACAATTATTTTATTTTTTTATTCTCCTTTTGTGGTTCGAAAAAGAAAGAAGGGCATACAGCATAAGAACAACACCAGGGTGAGTAAATTATGATTTCATTTTTATTTTAGGGTTAACTATCCCTTTAAAGGTACAATATGTAAGATTTTTCTAATCAAATATTCAAAAACCACTTTCACAGTGTGATATACAGTATTTCATGCAGTTGTACATTTACATTATCCCAAAAATTCCCAAGGATTTGTAAATCCAGAGAAATTCCAGTTTTTAATAATGGCTCGTCCCTGGTAATTGTCGCCTATCAATGACATAATATCCGCGCTATCATCGGTTTCCGCTTGTAGAAACCATGGATACAATACATAGATTCCTCATTAGCGGCCATTTCAATCAGGGGGCCAATGTTTCGGAAAACATTGAAGCTTCCCCGGGCGCCGCCATTGATTAGCGGACCCCCACCTGCTGTTAGCATTCCATTGACTCCCATTCATTTTGGTGTCACTTTGACAGCGAATAACTTTACATCTGAGGCATTTAAAGACTCCATTTGTCCATTATTTTTTTCTAAAGAAACACGAAAATGTATAAAAGGCTCCATTACCTTGTATCTTACGTTATGGCCCCGTAGAAGCCGTTTTTGTAAAAATAGGCTAACGATTGCGTTATAATCACGCGACTCTCTGTCGCACAGTAGAGAAATTAGCGTATGGACAGGAGGGGAAAGCTTGCGGGCAATCGGGGGGACGTGGAGGCAAAATGACAAAGTAATTAATCAGAATACTTGGCAAAAGTTGCTCCTGCTCCTAGCTCATGGACACCTCCTACTCACACTCTCTGTCTCTGCAAGTTTCGGAAGGGAATGATTCAGATTTCTCTTGGCACAGCTACTAGAAGACAGACGGGTTGCTCACGTCACATCTACGTCGTCAAGCTCAGTTTGAGTCTGCGCAGTACGCTCAGCCATCAGGAAGTGAGTGCTTCTAATTGACTTCACTTTTCTCCTTTGAATCCAATGGGGTCGCTGTGTCCATTTATTTTACTGTCTATGGTTTCAATGGGCCGCTATACGTAAGCAGCTAATGAGAAATCTATGTATGCATGATACAATATCTCGCACACCGCTGTTGTGTCGTTCCGTCATCATGGTTCACGATTATAGATTGGCGAGCACAGAAAATCTCCCAAACCGTAAACATAGATCAACTTAGGCAAGCAGGCTTTGGGAAAAATGGAGAAATAAAACAAGGATCAATATCGGCGTGGCGTTTTCAGGATGGAGAGAGCTTCGCGACAAACTTGGACTTGATCTGTCCACAGAGACTCCGCTCTCTCGCATGTGTTTTAATAGACAGGTAAGCAAATATATATTATTTATTGTACACTACAGTTATATTGCACTTTGTTTGTACTTCAGTAACTCTTTTTATCAAGTCTGGTGACCAAATCTATGGCAGTGAAATTAAGTTTGTGTCGCACAAAAATATTTAGCCATTACTTGCAAATACTGTGGGTTTGTTCAAATGTACTTTTAGTACGATTGTTTTAAACGTGTAAAACTGCGCAGCATTAATTAACTCACCAAATCACATGACAAATAGTCACATATTAGTAAAAGGCTAATATAGCATTACATTTCACATTCCTAGCAGCTAATTCATTTCGATGACACAACATAGTGTGATCAAACGTACAGGTAAAGCAAAAACAAATTTATTAGCAAATATATAATTTATATGATTTCTTGAATTCTATACATCTCTGGATGGTGAAAACGACATCTCCCAGTGTTCCACTCTCCTTCATAGCGTCATCAAGCTTCGTCTTTGTTATTGTTTTGAAAATGTGACCTCTGGTGGCAAAAAATTTACATATTGTAGCTTTAAAATGCCCCTATTATGCTATTTTAAATGCTCCTAATATTGTTTGGGAAATCTCCTACAACAGGTTTACATGCATCCACGGTCAAAAACCCTTTAATTTTCTCAGAATATACATTGTACCTTGTTTGTCACAGTGTCTGAAACAGTTTGATAAAGGATTTGGTCTCCATAAAACCCCTTGTTTCTGAGAGCCTGCTCTTTTCTGATTGGTCAGACAGCCCAGTCTGTTGTGATTGGACTACAGATTACAACGCATGTCGGAAATGAAAAGCCCATTGTTTTATCGTTTCAACTCAAGCCAGAGTCCTCATGCTTTGGAAGTCCATGCAAAGTTGATTTGCTTTCGCAGCACAGAAAACAGCATGTACGACATGTTGACAGCACGAACCAAACTCTTCCAGGCCTCAGCCACAACTACAGTGTTTGAGGGCGGCTCAAAGTAGACGTTGTTCGCGGGCAGCCAATGAAGACCGTAGGCAAGCTTTATGCAAATTTGTTACAAACCAACATAGGTTTATGCAGGAAGTAAGACTGGAATTGCTGACACCTCGTTTCAGGCAGTTCAGAATCGATTTCTTTTGGGAGACAAGTCCATTGATTGTGCAATTTGATCTTTGAAACATTTCAGACTTGTTGATTCACAAACAGCTATATTACACACTACAATAAATGTAATATACAATAGAGGCACTTTAATAAAATGCATAGGCCCCACAATTTGCAAGATTATTAACACAACATTGGCTGAATAGAAAATTGACAATTGGTTTTATGCTTTTTGTTGGCTACCAATAATTCACAGCTCAAACCATGTTCATCGTCCCTATAAGTGAATTATTATTATTATTATTTTACCTTTATGTTCTTAGTTTTCAAGGCTGATCAAGTGTTCACTGAAGAGTTTGTCTTGAAGAACATTGACCAATCTGTCCACTTTTAAAAACAGTTGTTAATGCATTTTCCCAAATCAAACAGAAGCACTCACATGTTTTTTAGCAGAAAATGTATATATTTTGATGTAAAAAGAGGATCTTTCAGTCTAGCCTATCTCTGTCTTTTTCCTCTCTCTCCATTTGCTATGGCTGCTTTACTGCCTCCTCAAGCACATAGTCATGTGACATGTTACCACGGTAACATCTCCTTGTGCCGCGGAGGAGGGCTGCTCAACTGTCCGCCGATGAACATTCATACTTCCAGCATATTTACACCACTTGCTCCCCTCACCACCCAGACACTCTTACATGCACTTCTAATTTAAGCAGTTGCTGTGCAACCAACAGCTAACCAAAATAAGAGAGTAAGTGTCAAAGTGCGTGTGAGTGTGCATGTTTGTGTACGTGTGTGATAGTGTGTTGTGAGCGCATGTGTTTTATTTTCTATGCATGACACAGGGATGTGCTCCACAGCTTCTGTTGCTCAGCAACTGTCCCAAATTAGAGCCACAGCTAAATGTGAACAAACAGATTATGACTACCCAGGAAAACCCAGGAAGCGTGTGGCTTGGACTTACATGACACCTTATGTACAAGTAAATGTGTAACTCTATAGGTTTGGTATGTGCTTTAGTGATTCTGGTGCCTTAGGCAAGTTATAACATGCCCTAAAGGGAACAAGTACCTTGAGTGACAATACTATTTGAACATATTTGCTAATAAATAAAATGAATACTTTATATTTTAAATATTTAATTTATATAGCACAATGGAAACTCGTTACAGTTTTTTCAGGATTCTTTGATGAAGAGTTCAAAAGAACAGACTTATTTGAAGTAGAAATCTTTTGTAACATTACAAGTGTCTTTACCTTCAAATTTAATCAATTTAATGTGTTCTTCCTGAATAAAAGTAATATTTTTTTTTACTTACTAACCCTAAAGTTTTGAACAGTAGACAGTTTTTACATCATTATTTTATGTTTACTAGAAAAATTCACTGAATACCCATATAAGCTAGCTCACAATTCTGACTTTTTTTTCTATCTCGACTTAATTTCTCAGAATTGTGAGATATAAACTCATTATTGTGAGTTATAAAGTCCAATTCTGAGGGGAAAATGACTTTATACCTCCCAATTGCAAGTTTATATCTCTATTTAAATTTTTTTTTATTAATTGCGAATTTTTATCTCACAATTCTGACCTTTTTCTCACAATTCTGACAATGTTTTTTCTCAGAATTGCATGATATATACTTGCAATTGCGAGTTCTAAAGTCAGAATTGCGTGAAAAAAGTCAGAATTGTGAGATACTTCACATACTACACATTTTTTTTATTCCTTGTAAAGCACTTTGGTCAACTTCGGTCGTGTCTTAAACGTGCTCTATAAATAAATGATTGAAATAAAAAATTATTGAGAATTGTGAGATAAAAAGTCGCAATTACCCTTTTTATTTTTTATTCTGTGGCAGAAACAAGCTTCCATCCTTTACTGCAACCAGTCCTGTTGAATTTAAACTGACATAGATATTTTTTTTTATAGACAACTATACACTCCAAAGCTTTTACATGTTCACAACAGCACAGTTAAAAAAAATTCCAAAACAGCTGAAGAAAAGTTGAGATATATCAGTTTGGAAAGGGTTACAAAGTCATTGAACCACAGTGCAAGCCATTACTTTTAAATAGAGTACTGGTGAATATTCCCAGAAGTGGTTGACCGGACAAAATTTCTTAGAGAGTACAACAACACCTCATCCGGGAAGTCTCAAAAGAGCACAACTGCATGCATCTTATGCATTAGCTTAGTAATCATCATCTGAATGGAAGAAAATAAACTAAATGAAAGTTTTAGAGTGGCCTAGTTAAAGTTCTGAGTTGAATACTATAGAGAGGATGCGTCAGGATGTGAAAAGAGCAGTTCATCCTTGAAGACCTAGTTTGTCAGGGTTAAAAGAGAGAGTTCTTCAAAGAAGAATGAGCTGAGATTCTTCAACTGAAACTAACAAAGGTGGTGTTTAGTTGTTAAGGTTATTGCAGCAAAGTGTTGTCCAACCAGATATTTGGTTTAATATTATGGCATTTACTTTTTCACAAGGGTGATTTGAATATATGTCAACTATTTTCACTTTTCAAAGAACTAAATAATCATTAAAATACTTTGTGTACAACATTACATTTTGTTTTAAAAACCATTTAGTTGCACAACTGTATGTGAATGTGTTTGATGAATCATTTTCAATTAAGTTAGACTAGTATCCCTACAGCATAAATACTGCTGAATGTTTGTAGTATTTTAAAGGAGTCATGATGTGGATTTTTTTATTATTTTAATATGTTTCTTGAGGTTCACATGTGGAAAAACAATTATTTTCTATCTTTATTCTGACCCTCTGTCTGAAATGATCCGTTTTGAATGATGCTATAAGCTCCACCCCAACACAGGTCTGAGACTGCTGGCCTGGTGCTGCTTATGGCTGTGGTTCTGCATTTAGTTATTATTGGCTTAAACATCCACTGTTTTGATTGGCTAACCTCATTGCATAAAAAACAGTATCAACAGCCACTTGCTATTGCATGTAAGTGTTTTGAAACATTTTTAAAACCAGCATTTATAGACAAAGGATTATGAAATAATTTACATACGGTTTTCTGATGCAGTTGGTTTCAGATCCAAGTTGGTTGCTTCATCTTTCAACAAGTTTCTTTTCGAACTCTCCATTACACTGTGCCTTGCTGACAAAACAAAATGCTCCGAACAAACATAACAAAACACAAACAAATATAATCCTTCAACTTGATCTGGGATGCCATTAAAATAAACCATCCACTTGTTTCTGACGCTGGGATCCTTCTGAAGTCTGTACAGAGATGCAAACGAGCTGTTTAAACTGGACGTGTCAAAGCAAACGTTCTTTCACTCTTCCATTTGTCCTGGCGACAGACTCAAGAGCGTGGAGTATGTCAGAACCTGAATGCGCATCTGTACACACACAGTGTCCATTGTAGATAGTGTCAGTGATTAAAATAGGTATGACAGGTATGTCCTATGTTTCAGGAATGGCACAAAGGTGTGTGACTGTTCAAGTCTGTCTTTAGATCAGTGTGTTCAATAATGTGCTTTTTTTGTCATTTGTTGTGTATCTTTGGATAATGTTATGTTGTAAATAAATCCAAACAATCAAAAAGCCATTCTTTTTTAAATCTCTACTCATCTTTATGCAAGGTTCCTCATAATGATGGGGCCTGATAGCACCTGATAAGGCCATTATGGGAGGGTCTTTGTCCCTCTCAGGTGTGAAACACATCATATTCATGATGATTCACGCCTCCTCGCATAAAGCTTTCTTACACAAAACACGTCTTACAAATTTTAAATCAATATATTGTTTTATCTGAATGAGTACGCAGGATGATTTTCTAGGGGTGCACCGAAATTTCGGCCGCCGAAAATGGCATTATCGGTTTCGGGCCGAAAAAAAAAAAAAACAGCCGAAAACGTAAACCGAAAATGAATGTCACCCGCCCCTCCCATCCGTGCGCAAGCGCACTCACGGTCGAGCTGTTATCACGCGTCTGCCTATCAAAGATTAAGCATGTCAGAGGGCTGTCACTTTTTGCACAATCGATCGGCCCAACCAACACAAGTTTCGAAAACGAAAATAGGGAATCGATTTAAACGGCCTTCTCTCGGAGCGCGTCCAGCTCGTCACGATACGCCCGCAGCGAACGCACGTCACACAGCAACTGCAGGTTCTGACACACACACACACACACACACACACACACACACACACACACACACACACACACACACACACACACACACAGCCTATTTCTGCATAATATGTAGCCTTCAGTAATGTTTTTCATTGATGGTTATGGCAGTCCACATTGCTGACTTGTGCGCGTCTCAGGCGCCCCTCTTTACGTTCGTCCTAATGCCCGTTTAGTTGTCCGTGAATTTGCCTGTATTTGGTGTTGAAAACGGATCAACGCCAAATATAGGCAATTTACTAACGATTCAATGAACACTTATGTCTCAAAAATCGAACAGGATTTTTTAAAAACTTTTAAAAAACTATTTTATTTGATGGAACATAAAACTTGAAGAATAATATTATTTGGTATTATTATTTATATTTATTGTTAAAAATATTTTATGTTTTGTTATGTAACTGTTAATAAAAGTTTGATTATTATATTGTGATTTTTCATTTCATATCCATTAAATTCAAGCAATTTAAATATAAATACATATATACATATACATATATATATGTAGTATACGTTTTTAAAAGAAGCCATTTTCGGCTTCAGTTTCGGTTTTCGGCCAAGTGCATCCTAAATTTTCGGTTTCGGTTTCGGCCCAGAATTTTCATTTCGGTGCATCACTATGATTTTCACATAGCTTTGAAGCAAATATTCTAGGCTACGTGATACAATTTTCAAAAGTCTTGTGAAGAAATAATCAGTATGGGTTTCATGACCTTATTTCAGTGACAATTCTTTTTTATTTTTCACAAACCACGCATAAACGTCATTATCTCAAAACTGCAAACTTTTAAATACATGCTGCTGACATATTATTGTAGCAGAGTTTGCGCTGAATACAGTGTAATCAGACTTTAGCCAGAGAGACAAGTAACAGAAATAAGCACACGTCACAGCATGTCAGAACACTTCCAGGGCCCAGAAAACACCTCAGACCCCAGAGGGTTAAAAAGCAGTCACACAAAACTTGCACTATACTTGTGATGACATCACGGTTTTCTCCAGAGCGGCTATATATATATAAATTAACTAAATTAATAACTTTTTTACAACAAAAATGAAACATCACTGAACTTACTTAAGCTGGACTGTGACGCTATTTGGTTGCATTATTTTCCTGTTATCTCTGTAAAGCTGCTTTGAAACAATCTGTATTGTAAAAAGCGCTATATAAATAAAGCTGATTTGACTTGACTATACTTGTGAGGACCTATCATAGACTTTTTATTTAGTCTTTTCTTTCCTATTGTGACGTATCTCCAAGTGAAATGGCTTCTCAAACAAGAAAAAATGTAGGACGGGACTTGATTTTGACGATCAGTAATTGATTGGACGGCTCAATGGTTATGGTTTGCTATTGCTGCATGTCATGTGATTGACAGTTTGTCCCGCCCTCACGTCAGGAAACATGTCATCAGAGAAGAGATGTTGCTGCAAGAGTGAGGGGGAGTTTTTTTTATTAAAGATTATGAGGGCACATGGATAAAAAAATTATGTGAAGGAATACAAAATTTATAATAAATACTGCAATATTCCATAAAAATAAGAATTGTCCATTTTGATTTTATGGTTACTTGAAAGGAGAAATCAAATGTTTATTGATCATTTAAAGCCTTGGTTTGGTGCTGATTTTATTTATTTATTAGCATTTTCCTGCTTTTTACAGAACAACCAATCCTTTTTCGGGTTGTGAACCACCTTCATGCACATGCTTACTTCTTTATGCTCTGGTCTCCAGTGAGAGCTGTAATCTGCTGTTCCCTGAAATCAGCAGAGAAATACTGAGCTTTTAACATCCACCTCACTAATAACCTCTAATGGGGCTACATGTCTCTCTCTCTCTCCGGCTCCTTTTCTTTTCCTCACAGGTCCTACAGAATAGTTCACTGTAGTGCCCACCCAGCATGCTCTGGGGCAGAGCTGCAAGGATGTGTGTGTATGTGTGTGCTATATTATAAAGGTTGATGAGTCCTGTTATGACTCACCTCATAAATTGATGCTCCCATTACAGCCAATATGCCCCCAACATCGATCAAACTGCCAAGTTACACACACACACGCGCATACATGCACACACACACACACGCGCACTGGGTTTACATGTTTTATAGGGACATTCCATAGCCGTAATGATTTTTATACTGTAAACCTACCCATCACAGAACTCTTTCTGCACTTTTATATTTTCAAAAAACATCACTTAAAATGATTTATGAGCTGCTTTCCTCATGGAGACCAAAAAATGTCCCCACAATGACAAGGATTTTGGAAATTGACATATTTTTGTCCCCATAACGTAGGGTTTACCTGAACACACACACACACACACACACACACACACACACACACACATTACTCTGACAGCATTACTAAGACAGAACACAGGCATAGGGAAACTTCCATGACAGACTCTCATTCAGAGACACAGTATTACTGGTTTTGTACAGTGTGTTTCTGCATTTTCTCTGTTCTCTTAAACTTTCTGTCACCTTTAGTTATATAGCACTTTATACAATACAGATTGTTTCAAAGCAGCTTCACACAGATAAACAGGAAAATAACAAACAATGCAAACTTCATCAAATATAAGACAAATTCAAATTCTGTTATAAAGCAGCTCTATACTGTCGTTACTCAGCTGAAGTCGGTTCAGTGTTGATTCAGTTCAGTTCAATAACTGTGTAAACTTCATCAATTCTGAAATTAGTTCAATTCAGCTAAAAGCAGCTACAGAAGACTATAGCGTCGTTATTCACTTCAGTTCAATATTAGTGCCGATGTTCGCAAAATTCGAAACCGCTATAAAGAGACTGAAACGAGATTTCCTATAGAATTGCTCACTGTAGAATAGTGTAATATGCACTAGTGTTGTGCAGTAAATAATTTTTTATTTTAAATGCCTGTACAGGCAAAGTAAAGTTAAAGTGCCCCTATTATGCTATTTTAAAGTTCCCTAATGTTTTTTTGGAGTCTCCTACAACAGGTTTACCTGCATCAAAGTTTCATTTTCTCATAATATACATTTGCACATCATCACATTTTCAATGATTCTCAAACGACTCGTCAGATGAATCAATCTCTCCAAATCCCTCCTTTCCTCGTGTCCTGAGGCTTCCTACACTGTAAACTAAACATAGCCAAGAATAATGACGTCGATTTTACCATATCAGTCTGAGTGCAAGTCCAATGATGAAACACTGGAAGAACTAGTTATTCAACCCGAACCTCCATCGCAAGGACGACTAGAGCAGGACGTTTCTCAGTGATACTCAGTTTGAGGTACATTATGGGATGTTGCAGCTGTAATTCCTCACCATCAGCATTAACAAGTGCATGTCCATCCACAAACCGAATATTTTACTTGTGCTAATTTATTTACAGAGTATTTTTCTAATTTATTGCGGTGAACATGTGGAAACTGTATCAATAACAGTGCATACATTAGCCGAGCTCTAGCGTGAATCGAATGACTGATGTAACATAAACGTTGGTAAAATAAATCTTGCTCAATGCTTAATCTTTACTCAAAGTAGTGAGAACGACAGACAATCTGCATTAATAGACACAGTTACAGGTAATAGTGGCCCACAACTGATCAGCAGAAGTATTTCAGTAAGACAGTTTTTTCATTTTTATTTTCATTCACCTAGAGCTATATGTTACACACTACATGAAAGGTCATTTTCAAAAATCCATAATAGGGGCCCTTTAAACAATAGAAGGCTACTTAAAAGTAGTAGTAGTAACACTGATCATGTTTACCACATACAATATGCATACTCATAATTAATATCCTTGCCTCTATATGCAATGGTCTTATATGGTGTTAAGTTAAAATCTGCACAGCTGTCTCCATTTAGCGGACTGAAATGATCCCAGATTTTTCGGTTTCCTCTTACCAACTGAATCACTATTGATTGGTGTGGATTGCTCTCCCTCACCATCCTATATATTCAACAAACATCTAACAATTCTGTAGTTCTTTGTAAACAGTAATGACTGGGGTCATTTTATGAACAATCCGATTTTCCTTGATTCTATTAGATAAAAGTGTTTGATATACTGTGGAAACATACAGTAACTTTTGCTCAAAACGTCCTCATCAATCCAAAAAAGAGCGTTTATTGAAACTAAGCAGCAAAAACAACTCGTTATAAATGTCCACAGCTTTATGACGTCAGACATCAACGCACGACTCCCAACCGCTGCACACCAATGATGCCTATCACATGATCAGACACTTGTATCTTGTTGCTAGAATGCAGTCATCTGGTAGGTTATGAAATAAGTCACAAACCATCATTTTTCAGGCTTTGATATAGACCTTACAAACATTTGATTACATAATATTATAAAAGGTTTGTTCCAGTCCTTGATTCTGATTGGTCAATAGCTGTGTTTTTATTCACGATAAAACATGGCTATGACCGCTTCACCCAACGGCTCTACACAACACCCCTAGCAACCACTCTTAGCAATGTAAACATATGTTCTCATTGATATTGTTCATTGAAGCTTATAGAGTATTGTGAGAGATCGAGCAAACGAATGTATGTTACCTGCATTTACAGTAGATATAGCATTTTCCTTTAGGTAAGTCCTATTCGTAATAAAAAATCCATTTGAATGTCCGCTGCTATATCTTTTCCTTTTAACAGTTGGGGTTTTACTGTGTCCTGACACAATAGTAATTTGTTAGTTGCGTCTTGCTTCTCCGTGTCCACAATCACAAGAAGTTTCAGTCCTTTCAATATAAAAGTCTTCTCTACTGACTGACTCGGTCTTAAAGACAGTCTCTGCTGCCATGTATTGGCGAAATAATGTAACTTCTGTTGCTGTTCATGGTCAGGGACTATTTTTTTCCAGCGGAAGGAAGGCTTTTAGTGATTTTACTTCATGAAACTTGCATTGATACATATTTTTTGCCTTTATTGTGTGGTAACCGTTTTATCCGCTTCGCGTCGTGCCTAACAACGCCCTTCAGCCATGACTTATTCATGATACAGCAGCACAGCTTCTCATACCTTATTGCTTACTTAGATGTGTTGCTCATTTCACATCATAGAAGTCTTAAAGACATGGCAAACTATAATTCCTATGGTCAAAGAGCGTGTGGAAAAGGGACATCGGAAAGTTTCATTTCACTTCACACTTCACTTAAGGAAACTCTCTTATAGTGGAAATGTTCACCCAAAAATTATCATTAATTATTCACCCATAAGACTTTCATTCATCTTTGGAACACAGATAAAGATATTTTAAATTAAATCAGAGCTTAATTCTGTCCCTCGATTGACAGTCTACACATCTACCACTTTGACGCTTCAAAAAGTTCATAAAGAGATCATAAAACTAATCCATATGAATCGAGCGGTTTAGTCCACATTTTCTGAAGAGACTCTATTTCTTTGTATGATGAACAGATTTAATTGTGGCCTACTTGAAATTAGCTAGCAGATTTGTAAAAGAGCGCCACCTAGCATCAGTTTATTTTATTATTAGCAGTGGCCTTGACATTTAGCTCTGGTGCTCATGTGGGAGATGCAAGTTTGAATCTGCCCTGCGTTGCATCTTGATTACTATATATTTTATATAGTAATATAATATATTACATAATATGAATATAATTTATTTCTTTTTTCGTATTCATTTTGTTCGTTTTTAGTTCGTTTTTTATAAAGCTGTATCCTTTCTTAATACCCCATTTCATTAACAACATTAATTGTCCAGCAATTGTCCAGAATGGGCTCTGAGAGTCATGGCATTCCATAGTTTTGTGTAAAAAAAAAAATCCTACATACTTCAACTGAGACAGAGAAAGGTATGACCATTAGAGGTTATTAGTGTGATGATGCTAAAAGCTTTCACTGGAGACCAGATGCTGAGCATGTACCAGTGCGTAAGGCCGTGTATGTGTGTGTGTGTGTGTGTGTGTGTGAGACGAATATGTGTAACCATGGAAACAGCACGGTTCAGATATGATATAACCTACAAATTCGAAACCATAGTAACTGCCAACAGGTCAACTGTACACGTAACAATACACGTATCAGCACAAGACGGCATAAAAAGGAATCTGAGGACTGAATCAAACACATAATTCCTCAGTCACTTGCATACACAAATAAACACACACATATATATTAAATAAATAAAATGGTTGTGTTTCTGTGTTTGAACACAAAAAAAAGATATTTTGAAGAATGCTGAGAACCAGACAGTTGATTAACCCCTTTGACTTCCATTGTATTTTCTATTCAACTATGAAAGTCAATGGTGTCCATCAACTGTCTGGTCCTCAACATTCTTCAAAATATCTTCTTTTGTGTTCAACAGAAGAAAGAAACTCATACAGGTTTGGAACAACAAGAGAGTGAGTAAATGATGTAAAAATGTAAATTTTTGGGTGAACTATCCCTTTAATGCCTGTTCACACCAATGACGACAACTATAATGATAACAGTAAAGATATAGTTCTAAAAATCAAACATGCTAGGATGAGCCATTTACAGTAAGGATGGATTTTTATTTCATGCTGACTTTAAGATGTTATTTGCTGAAAATTGTCCCTCGGCTTCACTCTAACTCAAGTATGCCATATTTATTATGATGCATCATTTTTGTCCTTTTTGGAGCATTAAACAACATATAGGTTTCAAAAGACATGATGGTGAGTAAATGATGACAGAATATTAAGATTTCTATTTAAATACTCACATTTGGGCCTAAGACTCGTAATTAAATACCCAGGTAAACAACAAGCAAAGCATGTGTCATTGCATGGCTTGAAATTCAGGAAGGAAATTGAATGAGAATCCTATACAGTATACAGTAGCACCAGGTTTCTGATTACCTGTCGTAAAAAATTAAGCTTGTAAATCTTACCAACTCAGCATCTGGTAATAGGATTGTTGTGCAAGTGTGTGTGGTGGGACATATCCGATACATCTCTCTCTCTCTCTCTCTCTCTCTCTCTCTCTCTCTCTCTCTCTCTCTCTCTCTCTCTCTCTCTCACCATAAATATTTTGTTGGGGCGGTAGGTTGTTTAGTTGGTTAGTCTCGCAATATACAATTTATACAAAATATACTATATATTTGATATATATATATACATACACACATACATACATACATACATTTTCAGAGATAAACTACTATTCTACTATTCTAAAATAATACTGGATTTAGAGGTTGACAAAGCAGCAGACCCAAAAGGGCAACTATGGCAAATATACCAGGGCACTACAAATAAGGCACTTGAAGACCCGTAATTTCAGCATCATTACTCCAGTCTTCAGTGTCACATGATCCTTTAGAAATCATTCTAAAATGCTGATTTGATGATCAACGAACATGTATGATTATTATCAATGTTGGACCAGTTCATATTTGTGTGGAAACCGTCATACATTTTATTTTTCAGGATTCTTTGATGAATAGAAAGTTCAAAAGAACAACATTTATTTGAAATAGAATCTTTTGTTACATTATAAATGTCTTAACTGTCACTTTATCAATTTAATGCAACCTTACTGAATATAAGTATTAATTTCTTAATTTTTTTTAGCTTTTGAATAATGTAATGCTACAAAAGTTTCTATTTCAGATAAATTTAGTTATTTTGAACTTTCTATTCGTCAAAGTAAAATAAAAATATAAAATAATAATAATAATTGTACACAACTGTTTTCAACATTGATAATAATCATAAATGTTTGTTGAGCATCAAATCATCATATTAGAATGATTTCTGAAGGATCATGTAATGAAGACTGGAATAATGATGCTGAAAATTCAGCTTTAATCACAGAAATAAATTATGTTTTATTGTATTATTATTTTAAATTGTAATAATATTTAATAATATTACTGTTTTTACTGTATTTTGGATCAAATCAATGCAGGCTTGGTGAGCAGAAGATACTTTTGAACAGTAGTGTACATCCAACAGAATGATTCTAGCTTTATTTACCAATGTAGTATTTACCCTAAAAACAACTGGATGGTTGATGTGACACTGTGATAATAATGTTTGTTCCTAAATAATTGATTAAATGCATGAAACTAGTTTATTAGATATTAAACATATAAATTGTGACAAAACAGACTGTCATTCTGTGTGCTGATGGAGATTTTTCAACGATTTCAGTACGATATTTAAATAGTTACGTCCAGTAGGTGGCGGCAAAGGACTGTTATGAGTGAGTAAGTCAGTCAGGAGACTATTCAACCATTTCAGTGAAAAAAGCTGCTTTATTCAGGAAAAAACAATGCTATGGCTATCAATGTCAATCATTGTTATTTCAAGAGTGAATCCCGCATAAATGCGAATGTAATTCCCAAACCTTTGCAGCGTGTACGTGGCCATCGGTCCTATAAGCATGAAAAACAAGTTGTATAAAAATTCTGGATGGATAATTAGAAAGCATATAAAGCAAACAACGAGCGCTCCCTTTATAATTACTAAAAAGCTGTTACCATCTTCATCAAAATCTCTAGCACTCCCATAGAACAAGGACTATTAATAATGAAAAATGTGTAACTTAAGCCTAAATATTTCCAATTTATGCAAGGAATACAAAAGCCCTGACATGGAGTGTATATAGATATAGTAGAAAGACACATATAGAGAGAAAATTAAAAGTCAGTAAGAATCTTTCTCTTCCCATTATTCTCCATTTTTTTAAAGCTAAAATTAGCTTCATTGGAGCGGCGCTAATCAAGTAGTCCTGTCAACAATGTCATGTGCACAGCGCTCTTTAGATGTGGGGCAGGGCGTTTACATTTTAAAGAGACATGGCAACTAGCCTATAAACAAACTTAATATAAATTATTGTAAATAATTCACGAAATGTACCGTATCCATTGCATGCATTTAATCAGATTTGTCATTATTATTTTTACTAAAATAAAAAGTCTTATATTATTTAATATCTCAGATATATTTTTTATTTCTTATGGAGGGTCCCTAATACCTTATGGGGGGTCCCGGATCCCCCCAGCCTCCCCTCAATGAGCACTGCTCCTAATGCAGTGCATTACATTCACCAGCCCCCTCTGCTGGTAAAACAATATCATGATTGTTTATTTCTAAAGGTTGCTGGTCTTTCCCAGAAAAAAATGATTATATCATGACTCAGCTTAGGTATCCATAGCAACTAAAAAAGATCCTCATCCGATTTTTTTTTAATACATAAATATATATATATATTTGTGCTTTTTAACCATTTTATTGATAGTGACAGACAGTAAATAAAGAGTGTGTGTGAGAGGAAGTGACATGAATTTTAATCGTTTGGTCAAAGGTCACGCTCACTCTCTGTTTTCTTAATCTCTAGGTTTCTGATTGTTTTGGGATGTCTGATTCTGTCTATTTTAACAACGTTTAAAGAGCATGAGGAAGATTCGGCTCACTGGCTTGTGATTCTGGTGAGTGTGTTTTTTTTGTTCATGGTCAGTCCAGCTTGAGTGTGTGAGACTGAATGGTTGAGAGGAAAATGACTGAATGTTTCTTTCACCTGTAGGAGACATTTACAATCTTTATTTTTGGGGGTGAGTTTGCATTGAGGATATGGGCCGCCGGCTGCTGCTGTCGATATAAGGGCTGGAGAGGACGGCTCAAATTCGCCCGCAAACCGCTGTGTGTCCTGGGTGAGTTAAACACACTGACCCAAATTAACATTGAAACACACACAAATGTCGGAACGTACATACAAACGTTTTAAAATAAATTAATACTTTCATTCAGCAAAGACACATTAAATTGATCAAGAATGACAGTAAAGACGTTAATGATGTTACAAAATATTTCTGTTTCAAATAAATGCTGTTCTTTTGAACTTTCTATTAATCAAAGAATCCTGAAAAAAAGTATCACAGTTTCCACAAAAATATTAGGCAGCACAACTTTTTTCAACATTGATAATAATAAGAAAAGTTTCTTGAGCAGCAATTCGAATGATTTCTGAAGGATCATGTGACACTGAAGGCTGGAGTAATCATGCTGAATGAATTACTTTTCCATCACAGGACTAAATTCAATTTTGAAATATATTAAAATAGAAAGCATTTATTTTAAACTCTAATAATATTTCACAGTATTACTGATTTTACTGTATTTTTGATCAAATAAATGCAGCCTTAAGAGACTTGTATATCCCCCTGTGCACTATGGGTACTCTCTATGTTCTCAGATATCTTTGTTCTGATCGCTTCGGTGCCGGTGGTTGCCGTACGTAACCAGGGAAATGTGTTGGCCACGTCGCTGCGCAGTCTGCGCTTCCTGCAGATCCTTCGGATGCTTCGAATGGACCGTCGTGGAGGCACCTGGAAACTGCTGGGATCTGCAATATACACACACAGCAAGGTATCCGCATGTTTGACGTGATGTGCACAAACAGGACGTACCTCTTAATCAACATCTAAGAGCATGTCCTGCTTGTTTAAATCATGTCAAGCGCGCTCATATAAACCGATGGAGTCGGCAATATACACACAATGCAAAGCACACACACTCATCTCTCGAAACTGCTATGGTCTGCGATACATAACACATACAGAGTATATATGTAAGCACAAACAATCACATATCAGTGTCTTGTGAGGTTTGATCATCTCAGTACCGCAGACAATACAACTGTGTGTGTTTCCTGGCTGGTGTGTGTGGTCAGGAGCTGATCACAGCGTGGTACATCGGCTTCCTGTCATTGATCCTGGCTTCCTTCCTGGTGTACCTGGTTGAGAAGGATGACGCCACCATCGAGCAAACAGACATTGACGGCCCCTCCCCGACACCAGTCACGCAGGACTTTGACACCTATGCAGATGCCCTCTGGTGGGGACTGGTGAGAATTACA
Organism: Leuciscus leuciscus; assembly: GCF_965113295.1. NCBI lineage: Eukaryota > Metazoa > Chordata > Actinopteri > Cypriniformes > Leuciscidae > Leuciscus > Leuciscus leuciscus. The sequence continues at coordinate 37,033,273 of NC_138730.1, read as the reverse complement.
CACGGCACTCACATGCATTCATAACTTTTTGAGAATTAGGAATTGGGAACAAATTAATTTCAATTTCTGATAGCAAACAGAATGCAGAAAATGAATTGTAACAGTTCTTCTAAAGGAGCACATGTGCTCCTAATTTAAAAATTTTAAGAGTGCATAAAGACATGAAAATGTATCAAATAATGAGTTTTTCCTTAATAAAGTGATAAAAGAAGTCATTTTACACGCAAATTGATTTAAGATTTAACTGATAATTAAGACTTTTTTATAGCATTTATGATATTTGAGATTTTTATGACCTTAATGTAAAAAAAAGAGAAAGATTGGAGACCTACTTTTTATTTGCACACTTACTCCTAAACAGTGATGGGTTGGACTACTTACAAATTGTCGTTAGTTACTGATTCCAAATTACATGACAATAATTGTAGTCAGTAACATAATACATTACATTATACATTATATATTTAAGGTTATATAATTCAGACTACTTTTGTACCATGCCCTGTGGAAGGAAGTTAAAATGAGAATGAACTGAAATCAAAATAAATTCTTGTAACACAACCCTTTAAAAAAAAAAAAAAAGAGTCACACAATGCCAATGATGGCCTCTTTAAAGTTTGTACGAAACCTGTATTACTTTTTTTGAAGAGTGAATGTTTGAAAACTCCACAAATGTACAAAAATAAATTTGTATCAAAAAACATGCTTACTCTTGACATTTTTATGCACCTATCCAGTGATTTTATCTGCTATGGTAAACATGTATAAAAGCTTTCCTCCATGTTGAGAAGCGATTTATTAGAAACAGAACCATCGTGGGTTACAAGGTCAAAAGTAAAAATTTTTTTAAATGTAAGGCAATTCCTTTTACAGCATCTCCATTAACACTATCATTCGTGAGGGTTTTACTTCAGTTCCATTAGTCCTACTGATTGTGATGGTTTTAGCAGCTCCTCTCCTGACGTTAACAGCAGCTCCATTAATACTACCTTTTTAATGGTTTTACAACTCAAGTACCTTGATAGCCTCTTAGCCGTGCTAGCCTTAATCACACTGATGATATATGATTTCACTCCTGTGTCAGATCACCTTGACAACCATTGGTTACGGTGACAAGACCCCAAAGACGTGGGCAGGACGTCTTTTGGCCGGGACCTTCGCTCTTATCGGTGTGTCGTTCTTTGCTCTTCCAGCCGTGAGTACAGCTCAACATTTACGCCATGCCCCTGTTTACACCTGGTATTAAGATGTGTTTTGGTCGATCAAATCACAAGGGGACGAGGGAGACACATTCCCGTTTACAACTAGTGTTTAAACCGTCTCTTTTGTCCAATTTTGACCACATCTGTCCTGATTTCTTCGAGTGGATCTTTTGATCTAATGGACTAAATAAGTACTTGCAAAAAGACCAGCCGAACGCTGTGAGTGCGTGTTAGAAATCAGGAATGGTGAGAGAACATTGTGCCTGGTACATTTTTCCTCTTCAAACCAAACTTGGGTCTTTAGTCGACAAAGTTTAAATCCTGTCTGGCTTGCGCACTTCCCATAATGTTTACGCATTAGGTCAGTAGATGGAGAGCAGGCGGTCTTTGTGGCTGTTCACACTCATTCGACCACGTTTACACGACGAAAGCAATCCGATTGAATGCCTTTTCAAATACCTCTGGAAGTGGTCATACAAGTTAACAATCTCAAAACGTTTAAGACCACGTTTACACCTGCATTTAGTGCCGTCCACTTGTGATCCGATCAACCAAAACGCATCTTAATACCAGGTGTGAACAGGGCCTAATACAAGTTACAATATAACTGTTAGGGTGCATCTCATCTTGAAATTTCAAGTGCAATAGCGTAGAGATGTATGAAGCGCTGCTCACACAGAATTCACTTTTAAACCAAGCAGCTTTCTGTCAACTTCAACATGAGCCAAATCCACATGGGAAACTTTTTCACCCTCACACAAAACTCCAGATTCCCATCGGAATGACTGGATTTTGGCCGCAAATTTCTGCAGAGTGACGGTAAATGTGACCGCATCTTTAGACTATAATACTTTTCGGTTCTGATTCATCTTCACTACCCTGGAAATCCAGAGTTCTCGCGAGAGCAAAAGTTGAATTTGCTCAGCGAGTTTACTCTGGCGTCGAGTAATTATGCTCATTAATTATGCCCTTGTAGCCGAGCTGCACCAATCACATCGGGATATCTGATATAGGCGGGCCAGAGGCGAGCTAAACAGATGACGACAGCGCTGCGACGTCAAAGTCATTAGTAAACATTGCAACATGGCTATGGATGAACACCAGTTGTTTGAAACGGCTACAATGAACGAGTTAGACTTGGCTTTTTATCGAAAAGAGGAACAGAAGACGGCGCTCGAATCGTTTCTTTGCAAGAAGGGCGTATTTGCTGTTTTGACGACCGGATACGGCAAGAGTCTAATCTACCAGTTAGCTCCGCTGGTAGCTAAGCGTATGGGGCTCTGGATACGTTACCCCGTGTATTGTTGTGATTGGTCGTAGTGTTATCCAATTGCGTGCAGTGAGATTTTCAAATGCATGCTTGGTGCCGCCCCTCGAGCTAGCCGATTTTCATTACTCAATGCCAGACTCTTAATCTTTCAGATTTGGGTCTGGATTTCCAGGCTTGGTTTAGACAAAAACTCTGATTAACATGGAAAATATACATTTTATCACGTGTTGCAGAGTCAAATTAGGACACAGTATTATGTGTATCTTTAACTATGCATTGTCATGTGAAAAAACAATTAGTAAATTCTACAAGACTTACATGCAACACACAAGAAATGTACACTAAAATTGTAAGTACTTTAAGTTGTAGCTGTATGTGTTTGATTCACTAAAGGGAACCGACTCATGAAGGTAATTTGTTTAGGAATCAAATGGACTACACTGCTCTCACTGTATGTTTTGCGCTGTAGGAACCTAAAATCATTTGGTTTGTGTAAAAAAAAAAAAAAAAAGCCTAAGTATATCTGGTTATGTTTGTAGGGTATTCTTGGTTCTGGACTGGCTCTGAAAGTTCAGGAACAGCACAGGCAGAAACACTTTGAGAAACGCAGACATCCTGCAGCTTCACTAATACAGGTAACCAGAAACACGCCAACAACCCTTGACTATAAACTAACATTAGCAGTAAGTTCACCGCTTTTAAGTCCATTCCTCAACAGCACATTTGCTTAACGTTCAATATTTATTATTGGTTTCAGGCTGCATGGAGATATTACTCCACCAACCCCGTCAGAGACGATCTCATCGCCACATGGAGATTCTATGAGACTGTGATCTCTCTGCCATGCTTCAGGTATCATACACATACACATACATCTCTCACATAAAAGTTCATTTGAATATCTTATGTATTATTTTAGTTTGCTTACCTTTATGTTTGTCATTATCATGATTTCTGCGTTTTTATGATTTCAGTGATACTCATGATTTCACTTGTGTTATTCTCATGATTTCTGCCATCTCTTTAATGTTAATTTATTATGTTTATATCCATATGTGTGTTTGTCTGCATGCAGAGACAGCATCATCTAGAGGTCTACTAGAGGTTACTGTGAGGTACTCACACTTGTGTGTGGACAATTTACTATTCCATTATAAAAAAATAAATAAAAAATAAAAAAACAGCAGATGGGATTTAAAAAACAATAACAAAAAAAACATTTGTAATAAATTAGCCCTATTCAAGCATATTCAAATCTCATTATGTGAAATTAAATTTCAGTAAAAAAAAAAATATAAATCAGTGAAAACTGGTGCTTTTTTGATATTTAAAATTCCAATATTAAACAGGGTAAATTAGAGTGAGAGTGCAATCCCATAACAGCGTCGATGAGAGTGGAAAGTTCTGCAGGTGATTTACTGACAATGTGCACATTCAATTTCCATAATGACCAACACAATCTATTAGAGCAGAGCAAATTAGCGTCTGGTTTAAGATGCTTTTTTGGGCGTTAAATAATGGCGCAAATACCAGTAAATTGACTAGTGCAAACATTAGTAAATCGCGTTGTGTGATAAATCACGAAATACTCTCCTCCCATAAATTTTGCATCTGAAAGGGAAACTCCTACAAATGCATATGCAATAAGGTCAGCCACAAAAATAACTGTCCACACCTTTTCAGCGCTAATCTTTCACTGTGTCTTTAGTAAATCCTGACAGTAGTTTTTTAATGCCAAAAGAGGATTTGTGCTGGTGCATGCTGTTAGTAAATCTGGCCCATTGTCTCAAATCATTCACTAATGACTATCCTGAGCCATACTGGGACAGATATGTGTCTATTTCACTCTTTTAAGAGGATGCTAGTAAAATATCTGCTATAATAAAAATATTTGTAATTTATAAATTGCTTGCAAAAAAAAATAAAAAAATCTGTCAGAATACACAAAAAAGTATTCAGACACAATATTTATGAATGGCCATCAATGGGGAAAGATGCTTTTTGCAGCCAGGTGGCGTAGTTACGATATCTACCAGCAGGGGCTTAAAGGGTCAGGATAACCAGTCAAATCTTGATCCCTTGACTGGCAACATTGGCTCAACTACTGGCATGAGTTTGGTGGCAGGACTCAGGGTTATTACTGTTAACTAAATCTAAAACTATTAAAAACATTTTTGTTAATTGAAATAAAGCTGGAATAAAATCTAAATGTTAGATGAAAAACTTAATTTGAATTGGAAGCACTAAAGTTACTAAGTGGAAATAATGAAAAACTAAAACTGAACTAAAAAATTATATAAAAATGAAGCCTTATTTTAAAAAAAATGAATAAAATGACACAAAAAACAATTATTAAAACAATAATAACACAATTACTGAAAATTAAACTAAATTTAAAATGAAAATATTAATATGAAAGATGATTCAAAATATGAATAAAAATATATAATAGTATAAACATATTAAAATAACACTGGCAAGAATATCTGTTTGTCCGCCCAATTAAAGTTATTATTTTTATATAATTACTAGTGATGCTTTTTACTAGAAATTAATTTTTACCTGAAACAGATATTAATGTTTTAATTTAGCCAAAAACCAAAACCGAAAATAAAGTTAATTTAGTAATCAGTCAAATCATGAAATTTATTTAAGAATAAACACTCCAATAAATACATTTAAATTGCAAATAAGGCAGTTTTTCAATAACAGATTTTTATATCTACTCCAATTTGTTGTTATATAAACATGTAAATGTGGCTGTAATAAAAAAAAATGTTTTCATGGCAGATTTATTCAAACATTAAATAGGTTAAGTACAAATATAAATATATGTAATACAGTGCATATTGTCAGGCTGCAGGGTAGATGAAGTAGGAGGCAAACTCGCAGATGAAGTAATCCAAGGTTTTAATTCACAATCTCACAAAAACAAGGAAGTGCTCAGGCAGAGAAGGCCTAACATAAAACATTAACCGACAAAAGACAAGTGAAGGACAGGAACTTAAATACACAGAAGATTATGAGGGAAGACAGGTGACGGTGATGATGATGATGAGGATGATGAGGACCAGGTGCAGGTGATGACGACTGAGGACTCTGGGAAGTGTAGTGCACACACAGACGAAGACAGAAGAACATGACCGTGACATTACTCCCCCCTCCCGCAAGGCGCGTACCGCGCCGAAGAAGGCAGCATACGGGAGGGGGGGTGGGCATCCTGGAGTCCGTGACGGGAAGGTGGACCAGGTTCTGAAGTACGGACTCCAGGATGGTGGCAGGACAGACAGAGGAGGTGATCAAGACGGTGCAGGCTGAACAGGGGACCATGGAGGAACAGGCTGATCAGGTGGCCATGGCGGTGCGGACCCTTCCGGTGGCCACGGCGGTGCGGACCCTTCCGGTGGCCACGGCGGTGCGGACCCTTCCGGTGGCCACGGCGGTGCGGACCCTTCCGGTGGCCGCGGCGGTGCGGACCCTTCCGGTGGCCGCGGCGGTGCGGACCCTTCCGGTGGCCGCGGCGGTGCGGACCCTTCCGGTGGCCACGGCGGAGAAACCCCTTCCGGTGGCCACGGCGGAGAAACCCCTTCCGGTGGCCACGACGGAGAAACCCCTTCCGGTGGCCACGGCGGTGAGGACCCATCGGGCGGCCACGGCGGAGAGGACCCTTCGGGTGGCCGTGGCCCCTCGAGTAGCCAGGACGGAGCTCTATGGCCCCCCCCCAAAAAATACTTGGGGAAAGTCCCGGGTTTTAGAGAGGGCAGTGATGAGGGCTCGGTGCTGGGCAGATCCAGCGATGAGGGCTCGGTGCTGGGCAGATCCAGCGATGAGGGCTCGGTGCTGGGCTGGACCAGCGGTGAAGGCTCGGTGCTGGGCAGGACCAGCGGTGAAGGCTTTGTGCTGGGCGGGACCAGCGGTGAAGGCTTTGTGCTGGACGGGACCAGCGAAGAGGGCTTTGTGCTGGGCAGGACCAGCGATGAAGTAGGCTCGGTGCTGGACGGGACCAGCGATGAAGTAGGCTCGGTGCTGGACGGGACCAGCGGTGAAGTAGGCTCGGTGCTGGACGGGACCAGCGGTGAAGTAGGCTCGGTGCTGGACGGGACCAGCGGTGAAGAGGGCTTTGCAAACTCTGGCACTGACTCAGGCTTTGGCGGGCAGGCGACTGGCTCTGGCGGGCAGGCGACTGGCTCTGGCTCTGGCGGGCAGGCGACGGGCTCTGGCTCTGGCGGGCAGGCGACGGGCTCTGAGCTGGGCGGAACCAGCGGCGAAGAGGGCTCTGGCGGGCCGATGAGAGGAGGAAGATCGCTGTCAGTCACAGGCGCGGCGGGCACGACGCTTACTGCCTTGGTCTCGGCAGATCTGGCGTGAAGTGCAGGCTCGGCTGGACTGGCGTGAAGTGCAGACGGCGACATGGCGTGCCACGAGAGGAAGCTCTCCAGACAACAGGAGAGTGCCTCTCTCCAGTCCTGACCGGAGAGATCTGGAAGCTCCCTCGGGTCGACTTCCTTCGCCCCAAGTCGGTAACACGCCTTGATTATTTCGTCATCCAGCGCGCAGGAGGCAGCAAGAGGGACAAACCCCCAGGTGAATTGGAACAGATCGCGGCTATCCCGAGCCAAAGCCGCGATCTGTCCAGCGAGCTCCCAGCTCATATTGTGTTCGGTTAATCTGTCAGGCTGCAGGGTAGATGAAGTAGGAGGCAAACTCGCAGATGAAGTAATCCAAGGTTTTAATTCACAATCTCACAAAAACAAGGAAGTGCTCAGGCAGAGAAGGCCTAACATAAAACATTAACCGACAAAAGACAAGTGAAGGACAGGAACTTAAATACACAGAAGATTATGAGGGAAGACAGGTGACGGTGATGATGATGATGAGGATGATGAGGACCAGGTGCAGGTGATGACGACTGAGGACTCTGGGAAGTGTAGTGCACACACAGACGAAGACAGAAGAACATGACCGTGACATTTATATTTAGCAAAATAAAAATGTTCCAGCTATCTAATTAGCTATGCACATTGAATGGCTTTCCTGAGGTAAATATACCATTAAGTGATATTGTTTACAAGCTGTTTTCTTGACGTCTTTCCCCGGTTGAAACACTGGTTGTGCGATTACATGAGACATGAAACATTTCAGTAAGTTGTACCGTTTCTTTCAACATACCTTCTGATGTTCAGTCATATTTATTTTGTGCTATAACAAATAGTAAAAAGGAAGAGGTGATCATTTCACGTTCAGCGATCTGTCACACCACATTAAAGAACACCAAAATGACACTTATTGTTAGAATTGAATGATAAAGTTGACAGAATTTGAAAGCTGAGACTTTCTTTCACATTAAGCACTCAGCTCATTGTGATTATTGGATGGCAGGTGTGCTACAAATAATGTTTAGCGAACTTTTGTTCAAGCATCAACAAAAAACAGCAGAAACTAAAAGATCGTTCCTGAGATTTAAGAATCTTTTTCTGCATTGATTAAAATCAAAACCATTTTGGCCAAAACTGAAAATTTCTGAAAAACAAAATAGTTTCCGGTTGCCAAAATTTCAGTGAATCACTAGTACGTTACTTTTACTTTTACAATTCAATTCGGTGATGCTAAAATTACACACTTCATCTTAAAAAAAGAAATAAATTGAAACTTTTAATTTAGCATTATTTAAACTTCTCCCTTATTGACACTTGCCATCGTGATTTTATTTCAGTAACTTATAACTAGCAACATATAAACAAGTTATATCTTGCACTATTCTATTGATATATTTGTTATTCTTTTTGGTACATGAAATTAATTTCATTATTATTCACCAATTTTACCACAGTTATGTATATATATATGTATGTGTATATATATATATACATACATATACATATGTGGAGATAGAGTATAGTGGTTATTTGGTTTAGTTGTAAACGAAGAGTTTTGTTGCTGTTGTCATAAGAGTTATCAGGTCAAACTAAATGTTTGTCTTGTTCCTGTTGTCTGCAGGAAGGACCCTCTTGAGGTTATGGCTAGGTAAGTCTCTCTCTCTCTCTCTCTCTCTCTCTCTCTTTCTCATTCCGTGTGTCTCTCGCTCACTGTTTTAACGATTTACAGCATCTCTGTGAAGTGTGAGATTAATGAATCTGTGAAATGTGTTTCCTTAAATAACTCCTAATAACCACCACCTCCATTAATTCAGTGCCAAAGGCGTAATGACCAGCAGTGCGTTTCTCTCTGTGTGTGTGTGTGTGTGTGTGTGTGTGTGTGTGTGTGTGTGTGTGTGTGTGTGTGTGTGTGTGTGCGTGCGTGCGTTTCTTAGTTCGGGGACATGTGGCCAGTAGTGCTATATGTGATATTACAGAGTCCATTAGAAAAGAGTGAATTATGGATCACTGATAAATGATGGTGTCAGAGCAGAGCGAGGGAGAGGGATTGCGAGTGTGTGTGGGAGAATTTAATCGACGGCTGGATCTGTGACGTCTGTGTCACTAAGGAAAATGATGGGAAGTGTTATTAGCGGTCTAAGCATGACGAGCCGTGACAAAGATGGACTGCGTATATAATAATCATGAGCATCAGTTGTCCTTGACCTGGATACTGGCCTGACAGTCCGTTTATTAAAAGAAGGGAGATTTACTGATAGAAACAGAGGGAGAGTTGGATTGAGTGCTGTGCTTGTTTGTGTCGCCTGACCCGAGACCTGTAATCCATGTTCAGTCCAGATCAGAGATCAGATTACACATTAATACTGCTAATACACAAGTGCAAAACACTCACCTACGCAAACATTCACATACGCAAGACTAGTTGGCTGGGAAGCTTATAGCCTGACATTATCACTGTCAGTGGCCTACCAAAAAAGTCCAAATGGAGAAACCAGACCACCTACACATTTGCTTTTCTATCATGACAAGGACTTTTCATTCAGTTCTATTATTTTTTGTACTATTTTATCTACCTAAGGTTGTGAATCAAGAACAGGTTTTTCTTCAGAACTGGTTTCTCCTTTTCTTGATGTTTGGTGTGGTAACTGTTCTTGAGTCTTTTGATACAATACAAAGACAATAAACAGACAGCACATCTTTATATTGCATTGTCCACATAGTGCGGTCTAGTCTAATTCGGGAACAAACGACTCTTATGAACTGATTCTTATCAGTGAATCTGTCAAAATGATTCACAGATCAGATTTAAATAAGTGTAATTATTGAGTGGTTGTTTATTTGACAACATGTAGTTAAATACACATTCTAATAAATGGTACTTTTGTTAAAAAAATATAACAACAGAAAAGTTTTGAAGGAAAGTTTTGCAAAAGAACAAAGTTTCTTGCGGGATGCATAAAATGTAAAACCATTGAAATATAACATTTTCCTCCCATCTAATTTTTTCCATCACAATGTTCCTTTAGGGGCTCTGTACCAAAGTATTGTATTGTTTAGCATTTATGATTAGTTGAGACTAATTATTGATTGATATCACCTCTTTTTTTAAAAACAATCAGTAAAAGAATCAATAATAGATTTTTTTAAGTGGAATCAGAATTTCGTATGATTCCCTTTTTTATATATCCGTTACACTGAACCTTCACACAAACCTTTCTGCAGGTTTGCATTTTCATTAAAAGTTGATTTAGTGTGTAGAAGATTTCAGATCTTAACATCCTTTAGCGAACATTTTGTCCCCAAAATGTAAGCAAAACCTGACCTTCTGGTACAAATGCAAACACACACACACACACACACACACACACACACACACACACACACACACACACACACACACACACACACACACACACACACACACACACACACACACACACACACACAATAGCTGGGAAACCTGCAGCCTGACATTATCAATGACCTACTAAAACAAGTCCGAAATGGAGAAACTGGATCATACACACGCTGTTAAGTAGCTCTTGATATTTTGCTCCATTCATTCGTTCATGTGAAATCTATGCGTTGATTCTCTTCCCGTCTGTTCTCAAGCTTTCACTGCTTTTCTGTATGTCTGATAAGCTCCTGTCTACAACAACAACACACACACACATACTGTAAACACACAGAGTCATTTTTCAATCATTAAAACCCTCTCAGACAGTTTGAATCGAGTGTAGACAGATTGTGTTTTGTGTGTGTGTGTGGGAAAGTGTTGTATCAGTAACTGGTTGGTAATCAGCTGTAATTGTGGAGCATTTTAAGATTTTTCAGTCCCTCTCACCACTTCAATCTTCTTCTTTTCACTGTACTCGAGATACTGTGTGTGCTGCAGTGCAAAGTCTGTATATGTTTGTGTGTGTGTGTGTGTGTGTCCATCCTTGGGGACCCTTCACAGTAGAATGCCCTGCGTTGTTTCTTTGGAAGGGTTTAGTTTCTCCTGCAGGTAGAGTTTGTGTGTGTGTGTGTGTGTGTGTGTGTGTGTGTGTGTGTGTGTGTGTGTGTGTGCAGGACCGCATTAAGACAGATGCTCTTATAATAGTATTACAAGTTAAAATAACTGTTTCCTATTTTGATTATATTTTTTAATGCATTTTATTCCTGTAATGACAAAGCTGAATTTTCAGCATCATTGCTCCAGTCTTCAGTGTCACATGATCCTTCAGAAATCATAGTATGCTGATTTGCTGCTCAGGAACATTTCTTATTATTACCAATGTTGAAAACAGTTCTGCTGTTTAATATTTTTGTGCAACATTTTTCCAGGATTCTTTGATGAAAAGAAAGCTCAAGAGAAGCATTTATTTGAATTTTATTTTATGTGAAATTATAAACATATTTCCATATAGCCTTTTTTTAAACTTTTGAAAAATGTAAACTTTATTTTTTATTTTGTCATTTTTAACTAGACCTGTACTTTACGACGCTATCATCATCATCCATTCCTCTCCCATTTTTGACTTCAAACAGAGAAAGAGACTGTTTTGTCTTTTGAGAACACAAAATGATAAGGTCATTTATCATCTGTTATTCTGTCTTTTCATCAGTCAAAAATTGAGTTTGTTGGAACGCGTGCGGCTGTCGACACCGAGACCATCAACAGTAAGAGCCCGTGTGATGATGCCCGCTGCGAATCCTGAAAGCGTGTCGGGGAACTGCGGGCCGGTGGAGGCGATTGAGGAGAGTCCATCAAAAGAGGGCAAACCAGCAGGGTTCAGTAACAGAGAGCGATTCAGAACGGCTTTCAGAATGAAGGCCTACTCCCTGAGACAGAGCTCAGAGGGTATGACACACACACACACACACACACACACACACACACAAATGACATGTTCCTGATTTAAAATACTCAAGATGCATCTTTAAGAGCTGAACTTCTTTAAAGTACTAAACTTCTAGAAAAAAACTGTTCCAATGGCCATGTAAACACAAACACACATTGTTAATGTGCATACACAACACACACACACACACACACACACACACACACACACACACACACACACACACACACACACACACACACAATCTTAGAAATATATACACTATAATAATAGATTAAATACATATAGTAAGTATAGTAGGCACTCACACAATGAATGAATCTGACCTGGTTTTGGTGTTTGATTGTAGATACAGGTGGTCTTCCTGATCCCACCCCTGAGGAGAAGGGCTTCCCACCTGACATCCTGTTGGAGGAGATGATTCCAACTCTCAAATTAGTAATAAGAGCACTGCGGTACACAAATATCATTTTATTTTTCTACTGCTAAACAGACCAAGTGAACACTACCGTTCAAAAGTTTAGGGCCAGTAAGATTTTTCTTTTAAAGAATATAGTATTTTTATTCAGCAAGAATGCATTAAATTAATTTTGTTCGGGATCACTATGCTTATATTCTAAAAAGACAGAAAAGACATTAATAATGTTACAAAAGATTTCTATTTCAAATAAATACTATATTGTTCTTTTGAACTTTCTATTAATCAAGAATCCTGAAAAAAAAAATCTATTTTTTTTTACAAAAAACTATTTTCAACATTGATAATAATACGATTTTTCATCATATTCGGATGATGTATCATGTGACACTAAAGACTTTCAGAAAATTCAGCTTTTACATTACATAAAATATTTTCAAATAGTAAACAGTTATTTTAAATTGTAATAATATGTCACAACACTTAAAACTTTTGAACAGCAGTGTACATGCAAACACTATCACTTGTATATTTTAACAGATATTTCAACTACTCTTGCTAAACCCAAGATTTTAGAATAAAAAAAAAAAGTTCTCATTTGTGTTTGTGTTGAAGGATCATAATGTTTCTGTTGAGTAAGAAGCGTTTTAAGGAGACTCTGAGGCCGTATGATGTAAAGGACGTGATTGAGCAGTATTCTGCAGGACATCTGGACATGCTTACCAGAATCAAATATCTACAGACACGGTAACACACACACATTAAAACATACTCATATTTTTAAAGAAATAATCTATAAATCTTTTTTTTTTTTTTTTTTTTTTTTTTTTTTGCGTCATTTAAACTGAAATATATATTCTTATTTTTATTTTGTGTAAAAAACAATCTAATATTTGTTTTTGTTTCATCTTCAGATTAGATCTGATTCTGACACCTGGACCGCCTCTCACTCCAAAACACAAGAAACCCCAGAAACCACCTTTTCCGTACCCCTCCCAGCAGTCACCTAGGTAAAATCACACCTAAACATATATTTAGAGATTCATCAATCCCTGACATGCAAATCCTCCAGCCACATGTTGTTAAACATGCCATAAATCCATGTTATGCATTATGGCCTATATTGATGCTGAATTTCTGATAAATTTTTTTTTTATATTTAGTCAAATGAAGTTGATATAACCGCTCTCATTTGAACTCTTTCATTCAGATTTACTTTCCTTCTGTGTCTTTTTCTCTCAGACATGAGTCATATCTTGCCAAGGCAAGCCTGCCAGATCCTGAAGACCAAAGCATGATGGGTAGATTTGTGCGAGTTGAGAGACAGGTACTCACTCACTCTGACAGCTCGTTGTGTGGCCTAATGAATTGTTTGGCTAAACTTTGTCGCACCACCCTCACAGGTGGAAGACATGGAGAAGAAACTGGATTTCCTGGTGGATATGCATATGCAACATGACGTCACGGGCCCCGGCCACATGACCATGGAGCGCTGCGACCCCACGTTGACCGTCAGCGTCGCAGGCGACCGCGTGTTCTGCAGCTACGGCCCGCCGCTGCACAATGCACCGTATTACACGCAATCCAACACGCACCCAATGAGACCAACCGTCCTGCCCATCAGCCCACTGCCAAGCCACTCCCCGTCCTCCAACGTCAACCAATCAGGAGGCCACAGGGTGGGCACGCCACTGTCACTGTTGTCGGTCACTCACGAGGAGCTGGAACGTTCGCCCAGCGGATTCAGCATCTCCGCTGAGAAAGAGGAGGTCACGGGCAAGGCCTCGGGGTTAACGACGGGGTCGAGCTGGGGTCGCGACCGCCGATATTTAGCGGAGGGCGAGACGGATACGGACTCTGATCCCTTTACCCCCAGCGGACCCATTCCACCCTCATCCACCGGAGACGGGTTCCAATCCGATGGAGCGTGGGGAACACCACCCTAAAGACACACACACTCTTTATAAAGACTACAGACTTTGTACAGCACAAAATGACACATAAAGACAGACATAATACTCGTCATATCTAAATATGTATCCACTTCACGCTTTACCCCTGCAAAGTCGGGCTGCACGATATATTGAAATGAAACTGATATCGCAATCTGGTTTAGTGCGATTTTCAAATCACACACACATCGATTTAATAAAATAAATACACATGCTACCGGCGCAAGAGTGGCACTGCTCATCTACACGCGTGCAGACCACGAGCTGCCTGCGTGAAAACTGCAGATTCACTCTGATACCGGCAGGGCATACATCTACATGCCAGCAACCTGTCAAAAATAAAAACTTGATGGTTTACATTTAAAAACAAAGAAATTAAGACGTAAATATTAGTATTGTAATTTTACAGCGACAAAGAAAAGAAAAATTAAAGTCGCCATGAAATCAAAATTGACAAATCTTATTTTTTTTATGGAATATTGCAGTATTTATTATAAATGATTTATCTGTGCACATCATTATTTTTCCTGTGACTCATAATCTTTAATCAAAATAACTCCCCCTCCCTCTTGCAGGGACATCGCTTCTCTGATGATGCGTTTACTGGCATGAGGGCGGGACAATAACCTGTCACTCACATGACATCACAGCAAAACAAACCATCAAGTCCAGCCCTACATTTTTTAGGATTTATTTCACTCGGATATATATCACAACAGGGAAGAAAAGTCTTTTGCAACATCTGTTTAATGCCGACTTTAATTTTACAATTAAAAATTACGATTTCTTATTTTACAGTACAACAGTTAGAATATATTTGTTTAATATATTATTTAATAATAATCACAGCAAAAAACACAATTATTATTATTATTTTATACTGAATTAAACTGGTCAAAACAGTGGGAATGTGCCCTATGCAAACACAAGTGGAAAGATATATTTTTAAACTTACTTACTGAAAGCTGTTTGTGTTATTGTACAGAGTAAACCACTCAAATTTAAGAAGAAATCCTAAATCGTTCAGCCCTAAAAGGAATCATTTTCCAGCTTTTTAAATAATTTTTATTTTGCTCTCCCCAACAATATTCTAGAATGAATCATTCTTTCCAAATATAGCTATTAAAGTCATTTGGTGAACATTCCTATGTTCCATATTCTTTCATATTGCAACATATAGCAGAAAAAGCAAATATCGCAATGTCAGTTTTTTCCAATATTGTGCAGCCCTACTGCAAAGCAAAGAGCACTGCATGGAATGCATGCGTTTTATCTCTAGTGGTAGACACTGCACTTGGCAGATTGAGACTGTGTGGTTGTATTTGACTGGGAACTTTAAGGGAGGAGAACACAACAGATGCTATGCCATTTTTGTAAACATTTATTTTTCTATTTACATATCTTTTCATATGCATGGACTGCATGATTCATCCACGGAGCAGCTAAATGTATCGATGTCTCCTTCGGTTTGCACTTGCTTTGATTTTGAATACTTCGGTTTGAGGAGAGATCGCGCTAGCTTCTTTCTCTGCACACCTTGAGCTTGTTTTTAGTTCCCTTTGCAGATTGTACAAATCTTTTTACTCTGGTCAGCATGAACTGCACTCTGGGATATTGCATATTTTCCGCAGAATGAACGTCGCCACTAGCTCTTTAAGGACCAAAAGCAAAGCCTCAGTTATGAATTCCTCAAGTGTCTGGCCTTAATCCAACCAATGAGCACATCCCGTCTGTGAGCGGCACATCAAACTGCCAGCTCAAAGATTCAATATTGACACTGTAACGAAGGACCAACTTTCCCATTGTAACCACAGCTTTCTTAGGGTAAACCTACATCCATCACACAAATCATTCCAGGGAAAGACAGGACTTGACTGTGGGAACTTGGCAAACCTTACCCTTAGACAGCAGAATTATTTTTTAACTCTGATTAGTTTATCTGTCAAATTACAGTAATTAATAGTCACACTAACTGAATGCAAGTTTACTCCCAAACAAATACTTAGGTATCCTGCGTAAATTCACTGTTCAAATGTAATTTTACATTTAATCAATTTAATCAATGTCAGTTCTTCCCCAGGTCAAGTGTTATTTAGTATCACTGAGATATTATTATAGTTTTTATTAATATTTTTAAATTGTTTTTATTTTTCTATTTTTATTTTCTATTTTATTTTGTTTTCGTATATTAAGTAAATGAAAATGAGAAATGTTGGCTTTGCAACTAGCTGAAATAAAATAAGTTTTTATATATTTTATTTCAAGCAACAAAAATGTTTTTTATGGGTTTAGTTTTAACTATAACAACCCTGCCCCAAGATTATGGGTTATGCATATCTACGTCCCTTTAATATCAAATTATTTTTTATTTATTTATTTTAAAATTGACAGTGTATACATTTTATATCACTGTTTTTTTAGTCTCCAATCAACCGAGTATGTCTAGATTTAGATCAATTAAAAGCGGATTAATCTGAGGTTCAGGTCATTTGTCAAGTCCAGTAGAGTCGAACAGCTGGATGTGTTGTTCCAGTCAGTGTTGTCATCATTTCCATCTGCATCGTTTGAACTGGGGTTATGATGAGGTCAAGGCAGTAATATGAGATTTAGTATGATGTTTGATGCTTAAAGAGATAGTTCATCCAATGAAAATGGGACTTACTTTCTTCTGTGGACAAAAAAGAAGATATTTTGTCCAAAATAAGAATGTTTTTGTATTCATACATTCATACATTGTATTTCATACAATGAAAATCCAAAACTATGGAGTCATGCGGGAGAAACAATGTGTATATTGTGGCCATGAATTAAAATTCTGTCAGTAATTACTCACCCTCATGTTGTTCCAACCCAGTAAGACTTTCGTTCATCTTCGGAACACAAATTAAGATATTTTTGATGAAATCTGAGAGCTGGCTCACTCCTCCATAGGCTGATAGGTATTTGATATCTGCCATCCCAGAAAAGTTAATAAAGACATCGTTAAAATAGTCCAAGTAAATACAGTGGCTCAACCTTAAGTTTATCAAGTGACGAGAATACTTTTTGTGCGCAAAAAAACAACAAAAATAACGACTTTATTCAACCATCTCTTCTCTTCCATGTAATTCTCCTACGCTGTTGACATAGTGTAACAGCGCAGCGCTTCTGTGTTGTACGTCAGAACGTATACTATTGGCCGACGCTGGTCATGTGTGTGATGCTGGAACCCAGAAGCGCTGCGCTGTTACACTACGTGAACTCACTCAAAGGCCCACACAGAAGAAAATTAATAGTTGAATAAAGTCGTTATTTTTGTTTGTTTTTTGCACACAAAAAGTATTCTCATCACTTGATAAACTTAAAGTTGAGTCACTGTAGTCACTTGGACTATTTTAACAATGTCTTTACTAACTTTTCTGGGCTGGCAGATATTGATTACCTATCAGCCTATGAAGGAGTGAGCCAGCTCTCAGATTTCATCAAAAATATCTTAATTTGTGTTCTGAAGATGAACGAAGCTCTTACGGGGTTGGAACAACATGAGGGTGAGTAATTACTGACAGAATTTTCATTTTTGGGTGAACTAACCCTTTAACCATTCTTTCCCATGACTTACTAATATGTCAGCACTTTTAACTAATTCATTCCCTAATTTGAAGTAAATCATACACACAATATAATAATATGATCCCTCGTTTTACTAAAACGTGGCCACGTTGTAATAATTCGTTCCCTTGTTTTAGTTAAATCAAAACGAGGGACCAAATTAATAAGTCGTGGGAACAAATTCTTAATTTGTGGCCACGACTGAACTAAAACGAGTGAACGATTTCTTAATTCGTGGCCACGATATATATTTTTGTCTGCATGACATTTTTCAAAATCTTCACAAATCAAATTTGTATGTGACATGATTTAAATGATGACCGAATTTTCATATTTGGTGAACTATCCATTTAAATGTCCTGTAAACCTACGACCATGTGACTTAACCCTGCCGCTCATTATCATCTCAGACTAAACACTGGCATCAATACTTAAATTGTTCATGTCATGTCGTAATTACCATAGTTAGATGACGAACTGTGACGCACATCCTTATTTTGCCAGGTTAGACGCGTTTCTGAGTCAACATATTTTGTTGATCTTGGAACAACATTCCTGTCTGAAAATCCCTACCCCAAACCTAACCCTACCCATAACTTATCCCTAAAATCAGAGGGAAATGATAGATGAATGACACTGATGTAGAAGCACCAAACCCTGGTTGTAAGCCTAAACGTAACATAGACTCTAAACTTGTCCCTCAAATCTGATTGGTTGATTGGAATGTTGTTCCAGGATCAACTTCTTTGTTGAACATGATGTACTTGGCGAAATCAAGTTCTGCACCTGTGATGTTCTACTCGGAGATGTTCACGTACTGGGACTCTGGACTTGGACAACACTATTAATGCCAAAAATGTATCTGCAGAGGTCATGTGGTACAAGTCGGAGCTCTCAGAAATTCTGAGTTTACAAGTTGTACTTTGTGAGTTCTACAAGGACGTGAATGCTTTTTACAAGTCAGAATCATGTAATTCCAACATTTTGTGCACGCACCTCAACTTATATGTTCGTGATCTCAAACTAAACACTGCAATCTATTTTAAACTAGTCTCTAAACACAGGTGTCCACTGTTAACACACACTGTTGCCCATTAGCATCATAAACGAAACCTCTCAGTCACTTATCAGTCTAATAAATTGCCCATTTTTATCTGTTCATTTTATCTCAGACTAAAAACGGTCAATTATTATCTCAGAACAAATACGGCTGCCCATTATTATTATTATTATTATTATTACCTAACTGCAATGACTGCTATCTCTTTTCCTGTCTGACTATTGACTGCTATCTATTCTGATGTACACAGAGACACTGCTGTTTATTGTTTGTGCCTTGGCCTTTTAGAGCACCAGTCCCTCTCTGCCGCTCATTTCGTTCTCTCCATCATGAATCAAACCTGCCATCATTTTGCTTTTTAGGCCATCCATAATCGTTTTGCTCTCAGTGGTATCAGTAATGCATCTGTTCATTTTACTAGGACCTATTCGGTTGTGTATTTTCCTTTTAAAGACCTGACAAAAGATGTTTTAGTTCTCTCTTCTTTTTGGTTTCAGATGAAATTATTTCACACTAGTGGCCTTCTAAGCTCTTATATTCATTCCAGTTTTGAATAATAATCTTTATTTACATTCTGGTCAAGGCCAGTTTTAATAGTTTAATTTGATGAGATAATATGCAAATGTTATGATGAACTTGTTTTTTTATGTTAAATCTTCAAATTGCACCAGTTAGTAATAAAGTATATTAAAATAAATGTTGCCGTTTGTTCTTGTTTAATTAGAAGTAGTTTATGTCTCTAAACAATGACCACGTGAAGTATTTTATTACAATTTGAAATAACTGTTTTCTATTTGAATATATTTTTAAATGTCATTTATTCCTGTGATGGTAAAGCTGAATTTTCAGCATCATTACTCCAGTGTCACATGATCCTTCAGAAATGCTGATTTGCTGCTCAAGAAACATTATATATATATATATATATATATATATATATATATATATAGTACTATCAATCAATTTAAAAATTAACTAATTGATTACACATTTTTCTGTAATTAATCGCGAATAATCGCACCTAACATTAAAGTTAAACATACATTTTTTTTATATTTTTATATTGTAATAATTTCACAGATCATTTCCAAATTAATGTAGAAACAACATAAGACAGCATATTTTAAATATTTTATCTAACAGGTGGGAAATAGGCCTATATATAGAAATTGAATAAATTATCATTTTAATATAGACTAATCCTCATTAAAGGTTGTATCAGTGATTTCAGGCCCAACATTTTTTTTATCACATTCATCTAATCTTTCCTAACGATCCGCTAGCTGCCCGCCCCATAAGCAAGTCGTCAAAAAAACGCGTCTCTGTAGGCAGCCTAGGCTCTGAGATCTGCACACAAAAACAGTTGGTTTCACCAACCACTCAAAACCAAAACAAATAGTGTTCCAACCAATCACCGACAGGGGGAGGGTGTTGTGAGGTTTTGTGCTCGTGCACGGCTGCACACGAAGTCGGAGCTGAAGAAGAAGCTGGCTCAAAACCTCACAACACCCTCCCCCTGTCGGTGATTGGTTGGAACACTATTTGTTTTGGTTTTGAGTGGTTGGTGAAACCAACTGTTTTTGTGTGCAGATCTCAGAGCCTAGGCTGCCTACAGAGACGCGGTTTTTTGACGACTTGCTTATGGGGCGGGCAGCTAGCGGATCATTAGGAAAGATTAGATGAATGTGATCATTTATTTTGGGGCCTGAAATCACTGATACAACCTTTAAAGCTACAAAAGTTATTCAGTCAAGAGCAGCGAGTGATTTTCTCTGACTCATATCCGATGTCCTCACAACTCTTTACGGACATTTTAGACTTTATTTAACTAATTTAAGAGGATACTCGACAAAGCTGGCATTTTGACATACTTTTGTGTGTTTTTGTCCGTTCAAGGGCGAAAGAGAACTCAATGCGGCCGACGTATGAAGCGGCTTTCTGTGCGCATGAGTCCTGTGTGTGTCTGTCACACTGACAATATGCAAATACAGTTCTTTTTTTTGTATCTTATCGTGCTTGAATAGCAGTTTAGCAGTTGAACGAATGATAGCGTGATCATATACTGTAGTGCAGCCAATATATATATATATATATATATATATATATATACATATACATATACATATACAGTGAGGAAAATAAGTATTTGGACACCCTGCTATTTTGCAAGTTCTCCCACTTAGAAATCATGGAGGGGTCTGAAATTGTCGTCGTAGGTGCATGTCCACTGTGAGAGACATAATCTAAAAAAAAAAAACCCAGAAATCACAATGTATGATTTTTTAACTATTTATTTGTATGATACAGCTGCAAATAAGTATTTGAACACCTGAGAAAATCAATGTTAATATTTGGTACAGTAGCCTTTGTTTGCAATTACAGAGGTCAAACGTTTCCTGTAGTTTTTCACCAGGTTTGCACACACTGCAGGAGGGATTTTGGCCCACTCCTCCACACAGATCTTCTCTAGATCAGTCAGGTTTCTGGGCTGTCGCTGAGAAACACGGAGTTTGAGCTCCCTCCAAAGATTCTCTATTGGGTTTAGGTCTGGAGACTGGCTAGGCCACGCCAAAACCTTGATATGCTTCTTACAGAGTCACTCCTTGGTTATCCTGGCTGTGTGCTTCGGGTCATTGTCATGTTGGAAGACCCAGCCTCGACCCATCTTCAATGCTCTAACTGAGGGAAGGAGGTTGTTCCCCAAAATCTCGCAATACATGGCCCCGGTCATCCTCTCCTTAATACAGTGCAGTCGCCCTGTCCCATGTGCAGAAACCCCCCCATGACGTCTTAGTGTACGTTCAAACCATGACGTCTTAGTGTATTACCAACAGTAACCTTGGAAACGGTGGTCCCAGCTCTTTTCAGGTCATTGACCAGCTCCTCCCGTGTAGTTCTGGGCTGATTTCTCACCTTTCTTAGGATCATTGAGACCCCACGAGGTGAGATCTTGCATGGAGCCCCAGTCCGAGGGAGTTTTTCTAATGATTGCTCCAACAGTGGACCTTTTTTCAACAAGCTGCTTGGCAATTTCCCCGTAGCCCTTTCCAGCCTTGTGGAGGTGTACAATTTTGTCTCTAGTGTCTTTGGACAGCTCTTTGGTCTTGGCCATGTTAGTAGTTGGATTCTTACTGATTGTATGGGGTGGACAGGTGTCTTTATGCAGCTAACGACCTCAAACAGGTGCATCTAATTTAGGATAATAAATGGAGTGGAGGTGGACATTTTAAAGGCAGACTAACAGGTTTTTGAGGGTCAGAATTCTAGCTGATAGACAGGTGTTCAAATACTTATTTGCAGCTGTATCATACAAATAAATAGTTAAAAAATCATATATTGATTTTTTTTAGATTATGTCTCTCACAGTGGACATGCACCTACGATGACAATTTCAGACCCCTCCATGATTTCCAAGTGGGAGAACTTGCAAAATAGCAGGGTGTTCAAATACTTATTTTCCTCACTGTACATATACATATATATATATATATATATATATATATATTGATACATAAAAAGTAAATAAATTAAGTGAAAGTAAATTCAAATTGAAAACAGTAATGGGATTAAGTAACATGCCTTACTTGTAACATGTTACACCCAGTATTGATCATGAACACCAAAGAGCCTGAATTCAGAGTGCAGTAGAGTTACGATAACAGAATATAGGTGGAAATATTGTGCTGGACACAAGTAGAGGGGTTGTTGTGGGAATGGCCCGCTGCCTGGTTCTTGGTCTCCAGGACAACAGAGTTTCCCAGGCCTTGCTCTGTCCCAGACACCATACGCTGCCAAACAGGACAGAGTGCATGAGAAGAGCGGGTTAGCATATACAGGACATGTGATTTTCATATTTAAAGAGAGGCCAAAAGTGTGCGCAAGTGTCAAATTCAGGTAGAGAGACAAGCTACATCTGTAAGTGCAAAACAGGCTATGCTATAATTTGGTCAAATGTCTACACAACTATAGTGAAACGCCAAACACTGGCTCTTTAGGATGTTGGAAATTATTCTAAATCACATTTGTATAATAACAACTGCATCTATGAAATGTATGTACCAGTGTGCATGTGTGTGTGTTACATTTAGCAGGAGGGAGAGAATCTATATCTGTGAGAGTTTCTTTGTGTGTGTGAGAGAAAGAGAGAACGATTCTATATCTGTGAGAGTATCTGTGTGTGTGTGTGTGTGTGTGTGTGTGTGTGTGTGTGTGTGTGTGTGTGTGCTGGTTTGAGAGCAGGTCCTCTGTGTTTGCCAGCTGAGCTCAGGTGACACACTGGAGGGCTATTACAGCCTGCTGCCCTCTCCGGGGACCATGATGCCCTGCTGGTTCTGTGTGTGAGTGTGTGAGAGACAGCGGACAGCGAGCAGACAGCTGTCTGTGTCCTGCAGCGTCTGCGTCTCTCTTCTGCAGGTGAGTGTGGGGTTTTTA
Organism: Leuciscus leuciscus; assembly: GCF_965113295.1. Classification (NCBI taxonomy): domain Eukaryota; kingdom Metazoa; phylum Chordata; class Actinopteri; order Cypriniformes; family Leuciscidae; genus Leuciscus; species Leuciscus leuciscus. The sequence continues at coordinate 37,010,132 of NC_138730.1, read as the reverse complement.
TTTAGTTCACACTCTTCCTCACACACTCTGCGTTTCAGCTCATGCACTTTGAATATTTAGCTATTGCTTATGTTGTACACCTGCTTTTTTTATTATTATGTATTTGTTTTATTATTTCTATATTTGTATTTTTTATGAATAGTGAAATTTTAGTTTGGATGAATAATGATGTCTTTGTGGAAATTTTAAGATTAGATAAATGCTGTTAATTTATCTTTGTATTTTTTTTTTTTATTGCACTGAATTAGTGTAGTCCTACTTTATACATTTTAAATTTATTTATTCATTTATTTTCCATTTTACTGAAAGAGTTAAGGGAAAAAAAAGAGTTAAGGAAAAGGTTAAGAGTTAAGGAAAGGTTAAGGGAAAATGATTTCACAAATTTGTTGAAGATAAATGTCTGTGTTCAGACCAACTTTACACAGAAAAATAATCATGTATATAAGAAAAAAATATTACTCTCCCTCCCTTCCCTCCCTTCTCTCTCTCTCTCTCTCTCTCTCTCTCTCTCTCAGTTTGTGTTGTAATTACAGCAGGCGTCATTAAAAAGACCAAATCTGATGGACTTACTGAAAGATTAAACATTTTGACTGTAACTTTTCCACACTAGCGTTAAAAGGATTTTTGTAGCTAAATTTCTCTAGAGGATTGAGCTGGTGCTGTTGTGCCGTTACTAATGAGGTCTTTCATCTTTAATGTTATTTGCTCATTTTAACTTGTGAACATCATGATCTGTGTAGAGAGCTAGAGAAGAGCCGCTGATAGAGGCTAATTGAGTTTGCAGTGACTGATCTACTCTCTGTGGAAATTAATTAGAATTGTCAAATCTTGTCACACTTGGCAAACAAAGAGCCTTGAGCTTTATTCCACAAATCCACATGCATGTCCACACCAGAGTCAGAAATCAACCAGGACTCAGGGCAAAAATAGAAGAAGCAACAAAAAAAAAAAAAGGAAAAAATTCCCCGGTAGTTTTTTCTGATCATTGCATTCCTCTTTCATTAATTTCTGAAAACTATTTTTAAAATGTATTGTAACAGTCGTTTTTGTCTTAGCATATCTTCTGCATAATCTATAGCTATTTCGTACTTGGTGTTGAATGTTTGATGTTTTATTATTTCATATTATTACAAAAAATATATGCCGGCTTAAAGGTGAAAAAATGTCATGAAAATCAATTTTTATTATAGTTTTGTTCATATTTTGAATTAGCTTTTATTCTTATATTTTTAGTTTTCATCTTTAATTTTTTTATAATTATGTTATGTGCTTTTGTCATATATATATGGGTCTCATTTTTAGTTAGTTTTCATTTTTATTTATTTTCAGTAAATCATTGTATTGCTACACCAATAACTTTTAGCCCTCTAGTGGTTAAACAACAAAACTGCATGCATTTTGCGGAAGATCATTATTTTGGTTGTGCTTCGGCTCTGCGTGACTGTGCGGATGAAAATGACACTTTACAATAGATAGGCTAATGCTTGTTTACAATGAGCTCTTTTTAAATAAAATACCTTACTCACCTGTTGAGTAATAAAATCAAAAATTCTGCGCCTTAAAGCCAAGCCAGTGTTGTTTCTCTTTTTTACAAGCTCTGTCGGGTTCTCTTTTTGCCAGCAGACTCTCCTCTGTTCTGTTTTAGTTTTTAACTGGTGATAATTCCCCGGAGGTTTGAGATTTAGGTGCTCCATGTCTGACGAGACACACACGGGCGAGTGACGTATGTATGCAATTTCCCGCGAAAACCATCCTGTCAGCCAGATCTAAAATATAAATCAGGGTAAAACAAAAACACGTTTTGGAAGAAGTTTTGATGATGTATTCTCCTTTAAATGTAGTTAATTTTTAACAAAAAGTGTAGCCTATCATATGCTTTTCAGCTCATATTTATATTTTATTTTATTTTAACTAAAAATGTCAACAGTTAATAGTTAACAATCAGTTAATAACCCTGGCTTGATTTTAATTTTTCTTTCATTTTATTTTTTTTAATTTGTTTCTTTTTAACAAACCAGCAGTTATGCTATGCTGTTAAAAAAAAGCGCCTCAGAGTAGCATTACTCAACTCTGCTGTTGAAAGCTCACTGCATAAAATGTATGTTCTCGTTACTATGTAAACACTTTTGTTGATTAGCTATATGTAATTTCTTAAGGTACAAACAGGTGCATATAGTATGAAATCTTTGGAATGTTGTTGTTCATTGTTTTAGTGTTTTTAATAAACCTGTTTGCTTTGCAGAGATGGCTAATCTCACACTAAAACATTGGATCAGCATCAGAATCTGCGCTGTCATAGTAGCTCTGTTCCTTATTTATGCACATGGTCGGTAAATGAAGAATACAAATAAAAATACAAACTTTAAATTAATTTTTCTGCTAGTCAAGAGGTAAACAATATGTCTTTTTCAGTTTTTTCAAGACAAAGCCAGTTGATGCAAACAGAAAAACGAGAGCTCCTGGTGTCCACAGGTAACCACTCAGAGACTTTTTCATGGAGAACAAGCACCTATCAGAGACAATCACATGAACGGGACAGAGCTCTTAACATACAGATACACATTTTAAAAGCCATACAGAAGTGTTTATGAATCATTGCATTTATTGAATGTTTAAAATGCTTTTACTTTCTCAGGCATTTAGTCCTATGATTAGGTCAATGTGAAATGATAAATGTGGTGGTGAAACCTGGTAATGAGGTTCATGTGTACTGGGTCAGCTTCTGTGTGTGTGATTTAGGAGTAATTTACAGAGCATTAAATAATGGCTTTGCAGATCGATAGCTGGAATGTTTCGCGTGGTATAAATAAGTATAATCTTCATTTACCCAGAGATCCCAGCAGAGAACATTGACCCTGCCTCTATAGATCTTACTGGACTCGTCAACACACTCATCAATTCTTCTCAACCAGGTATGACAATATATACACACACATATGGTGTTTCTTTGGCTATGGGCACCATATGTCCCAGGGGTATGTTATATATGAAGGGCACATTAAAACCGTTTGGAAACTTTACATCACGCCTTCATCATTTAATTTATAGTTTTTATTGTTTTACCTTTGTCTCAGAACCAGACATTTTATTTTAAATTATGTAAATCAATTATGAAAATATTATTTCATGTTAGAAACTATGCTTATCTAAACAAAGAATGATATAACATTTCAATATTTATTTTTGGGGAAATTATTTATAGTTTTATATATAATTTAATTATTTTATATATTATTTTTAATTATGTTATAGTATTATATCATTGCTTTTTGTATTTAGTCATTTTATTCCAAAAACGTTTTACAGCACGGAATACTATTAAATGCAATACAACATCTGAGATGTGGTTAAAATGTCATGATGTTTCAGGGAAAAAAAATGATAAAAATGACAGAATTCCTGTGATATATGCATGTATATTGTTGAACACTGTTAGTAGACAAAATAAACTACTGTTTTAAGAGAGTTCATTTTCTAAAAGTGCTTATTGTTGATGCAAATGCACGCACACATCTCAAAATGTTGTTTTTATGTATGTGTTTTCAGGTTCACAGCATCTTTTCTCTTTACTCAGCGTGA